>NC_000072.6:76579539-76912039 GCF_000001635.26 Mus musculus | reverse complement strand
AAATTCACTCCCCCCTCCATTTCCTGTTCAGAAAAGAGCATGTATCCAAAAGGCAACAGTCAAATGGGACAAAACAAGATACAATAAGACAAGGCAAAGTCCTCCTATGGCTCATGGACAAGGCAACCCAGTAGGAGAAAAAGAGTCCCAAGAGCATTCAAAGGGGACAGAGGTATACCTGCTCGCACTGTTGGAAATCTCACAAAAACTCTAAGCTAACAGCCATAGCATATATTCAGAGGACATAGTCCAGACCCTGCAGGCCTTGTGCTTGCCTTTTCAGTCTTTGTGAACCCATGTGAGCACGTCTTAGTTGATTTGGTAGGCCATGTTGTAATAAAGTACTTCCCTGAATTAAAAAAAAAATGATTCAGGGAAAATAATAATAAAAATGATAAGTAGCATTATTTATTTGGAAATTTTATACAATGTAATTTGGTAATATTCACCAACTCCTTCACTTAACACCTTATATATCTGTCCTTGAATTTGTCATCTTAAAAAATAAAGCAACCAGCCAGCCAGTTGTTGTGCATGCCTGTAATCCCATGATTTGGAAGACAGAGGCAGTGGATCTCTGTGAATTTGAGGCTAGCCTTGTCTGCAGAGTGAGTTCCAAGATAGCCAGAGCTTCACCAAGAAATCCTGTCTTTAAAAACAACAACAACAAAAAAAAAGGCTGGGTGGTGATGGAATATGCTTTTAATCCCAGCACTTGGCAGAGGCAGAGGCAGAGGCAGAGGCAGAGGCAGAGGCAGAGGCAGAGGCAGAGGCAGAGGCAGAGGCAGAGGCAGAGGCAGAGGCAGAGGCAGAGGCAGAGGCAGAGGCAGAGGCAGAGGCAGAGGCAGAGGCAGAGGCAGAGGCAGAGGCAGAGGCAGAGGCAGAGGCAGAGGCAGAGGCAGAGGCAGAGGCAGAGGCAGAGGATTTCTAAGTTCGAGGCCATCCTGGTCTACAAAGTGAGTTCCAGGACAGACAGGGCTATACAGAGAGACCATGTCAAAAAAAAAACAAAAAAACAAAAAACCAAAACAAAACAAAACAAAAAAACCTTATTTAATATAAATACATTTTATTTATGCTTGTGAGTGCTTTTATGTATATCTGCATGTCTTGCTTGCCTGGTTCTTAATGAGGGTAGGAGACAGAGTCTGATCCACTAGAACTGGAGTTACACTTGTGAGCCACCATGTAGATGCTGAAGATTTAATCCAAATGCTCTTAACTGCTGAGCCATCTCCCCAAACCTAATGTCCTTCCTTCCTTCCTTCCTTCCTTCCTTCCTTCCTTCCTTCCTTCCTTCCTTCCTTCCTTCCTTCCTCCCCCCTTCCTCCTCTCTCCCTCACCCCTCCTTATCTCCTTCATTCTTCCCTCCCTCCCTTTTATCTTTCTTCCTTTTTTTTAATAGCCCACTGAGTCCACTTTGTGTTGTACATACATGGGTATGTAGCCATTCATTGGAGTATAGTCAATCTACAACTCCCTTAAACTAATTCTCCCTCAGAAGCCTCTACATATCATTAGGTATTCAGTTAGGGGTGGGGCTCTTGATGTGTCTTCCTGCATGCTTCCTCCAACTTTCCATGTTGTAAAGTTGACTAGCTTGATCTTATACAGGTAACCATAACAGACGAGTTGATGACTGCAGCAGTCTTGCCAGCCATGTCCATAAGACACACTTTCACTTTCAAGATGGCTCCTGAGCCTTGAGAGAAGGTAGTGACATACATAGATGTTTAATTTTAGTTGATCACTCCAGTAATATTTTTATCTGTGCTCTTTGATCAATTGGGAGATTCTGTGTTAGAGTACAGCCCAAAGAACCTTCTCTGATGAGGCATGAGAGCTGCATTCATAGATAGGTATAAACACTAAGGAAACAATTGCAAGATATTATGGTGTGGATTATGCATGCCAAGCAAATGAATGGAGGTCAGAGGTCAATTTTGTAGAGTCATTTCTCTCCGTTGATCTTTAAGTGTTCTCGTCATTGACCTTTAAGTGGGTTCTGGGGATCGAACTCAGTTCATATAACTGTGTGATAAGCATGTTTACCTACTGACCATCTCATGGGCCTAGTTGCCAGTCATTCTTCATTCTTACTGTGCATATTTTAAATTATACACTTAGAAGATTCAGGTGGTACAAGTGAAGATAAATACTCATGGTGGTCTGTAAATAATATTCTTTAGAATACTGAAAACTAATAACTTACAAGCCAATTCTGACAATAGCATGTAAATAAAGATTTTATATATATATATATATATATATATATATATATATATATATGTCTCCCTCATATATATATATACACACACACACATACAAAGAAAAAAATACATTTTATTTCCTTTTTGTTTTCTCAATATGCAAGACTAATATCTGGTGTATATGATATGATCTAAAATAATGTATAAAATTATATATATATATATATATATACATACATATATATATGTATGTATGTGTATATATATATATATATATATATATATATATATATATATATATATATATTAGTTTGTAATGGGATGAAATAGTACTTGGGCCTGGCATGGTGGCGCACGCCTTTAATCCCAGCACTCGGCAGGCAGATTTCTGAGTTTGAGGCCAGCCTGGTCTACAAAGTGAGTTCCAGGACAGCCAGGGTTATATACAGAGAAACCCTGTCTCAAAAAAAAATTGATTAAAAAAATAGTACTTGGAACAACCATTACATCTAACCATGAAGAGTTATCGTTTAAGTATCTTGTTTTTGGAAAAAACACTTTTGATTCTAGCTATAATCAATTCCTGATTATCTCCTGTGATCAAATCCTATAGTAATGGGGGCAGAAATCTAAATTGCTAGTTACACACAGAGTTAGAACACGTTTTTGGATTTCTTTTGAACAAAAGGATATACATTTAAGAAAGTCACAGCAATTCCAAAAACATTTATTCTCATCTTCTTGCCAGTGATGCATTAAGTATTCAGGCCTAAAGGACCTACATTCCTTGAACTACTAATAGTCTGTGTCCATATCTATAGACAGTGAGATAATAAATATGGACTGGGGAGCATGCTCTCTGTTCAACAATAGGAAAATAGATATTCGTCAGCTACAAAATAGAAACAGTTCCTAGTACATATTTTATTGGTAAAGTGAGTTGCCACAAGATGTAAACTTTTGCCCCAAAGCCTTCCCTTTGATCTGTTATGATGGCAAACTGCAGTGTGTACTTACATTCTTATTCCTCCATTCCACTTTATATCAAATTCATCACAGTACATTCAATGTATCAGGTTTTTATTTACAAATTCATCTCGGAAAAATAAGTTTTTTTCAGAAAAATATTCTTGTAAGACATTATGATGACATATAACTTGTTCAAACTTAAATTTTTGAAGAAATAGGGAATTAAGATTTTAATAGAACAGTAAAAATTCTTCTTAGGTGTTAGGTGTTATAGAGATCTGTGGTATTAGTAGCCCAGTATATTGGCTATCTAAATTCAAGTAGCCTTAATCTAAAGGTTATGGCACACTGATCCAATGTAAGAAATGGTTCTTCAGTTATACACACTGTGATGGCAGTTATCAACTTAGCAGTAGACTAAGTTCTATTTTTTCTCATTAGTGTGTCTGTTGCTGTAATAAAAAACCATGGCCTAAAGCAACATGAGGGAAAAGGTCTATATTGTTAGGGAAGGCATGTCGGCAGGGTGTGGGAAGAAAGAAGAGGAAGCGGGGTGAGGTGACACACCCTCAAAGCTCCTATCAGTAATGTACTACGTGTAGCCAGGTTCCTCCTGCTAACGGTTCAATAACTTCTCCAAACAGTGCTGCCAACTGTGCACAAAGTGTTCAAATACTATTAGGGACATTTTTAATTTAAACCACTATACTGCCTATTGAAAAAAAATTATTCATGAGAGATGAGGGGGTTGGTCATACTGATTTATTTTATATATACAAAAGGACTATGTGTCAATATATTCTTTTGAAAAGAAGATAAATAGAGTCTTTGTGGGAAAGCCAGGACATGAGCTAAGTAAAATGACCTAGTTTATGTGGACATGTTTATGATTGAGCTCTATTTACTGCCCTTAGCATATTCATTGAGCAGCGTCATCTAAACCTGTACAGGGCCAATCACTTCATTTTAGTTGAGTTTGAAGACTGTCATTGGTTTTATTTTCTTTTGTTGGGATTAAAATACCTTGACAAAAGCAATTTAAAATGAAAAGATTTATTATACATCATAGGTTAAGAGGACAGATTATCATGTTGGGAAACTCAGAGCTATAGGAGCTTGAATAAACTGAAGACTGTGTGCTAGGAAAGCAGAGAATATATTACATTACTCACTTTCTCCAGTTAATGCCATGCCAGTTCCCTTACCCTGAGTGTGGTTTCATACATAATTAAAATGGGTCTTGCTATGTCAAGTAACAAACAAATAAAAACAAATCAAGAAAAGTCCCCAATGACATGCCCAGAGGTCCATCTCTCAGATGATTTTAGATCTTATCAAGTTGACAATTAATAGCAATTATTACAAAGATCTTATTGTCTGTAAGATTAGAAAGGGTTACTGACTTTAAACAAAATATATGGGTCAGAATTATCAGCATCATCACTCATTGCTTTGAGTATTAGACATTTTTGAGTTGTGAGAGCCTCTAATTAAAAGAAGAAAAACAAATAATTAACACCTTAATCTATTATCAACTAATGCCGCAGATTTCAGGTGATATTCTGAAAATAATGTAACAGCCAGTTAATAATACCTTGTAAAAGAAACTTAGAAACTGTATTCATGGAGTTAGCTAAAAGAAAGGAGATAATTGGCTATATCTTGCAAAGTCCTTGAAACTTAGAGAAACCTCTGGAAATAGTAATGCCTTATAAAATATTAATATAAGAGACATTCTAATCTTGAGGACTGTTAACTTTTAAAGTTGCATCCAAAGTTCTCCATTATTGTAAATATTTAAAGGAATACTTTTATGTAGGATTTGAGGATTTATCTCAGTGATATAGCATTTGCCTAGCAAACTCAGGGTGTTGGGTTTTGGTATTTAGTGAACAACAACAGCAACAACTAAAAGTTTAAAATAATGCCAGTTCCATTGTGAAGGGAACCATTTGAACAATTTTGAACATGTGAGAGTGAATAGTTTTATGTGTACATCTTTCCTGACCATGATCCATATAACAGAGGTCAAAGCATTCAGTGAATAAAGTACATAGAAGTACAGCATTGACTTTCTGGTTCTCTTGTAGTATAGAATTTATCATTGTTTGCCACAGTTACAATTGGTTTATATTCAAAACTAGTCTGTACTTCATTTGCTAATTTAGAGTAGTTTTGCGCTCTCTCACTTCTACTTTGATTTGTTCCCCAGCAAAACTTCTAGAGTGGAGGAAGGAGACTGAAGGAAACAGATGAAATATTTTCTAAAATGCTATAAATATTAAGTAGATGAAACAGAGACTCACTATTAAGATATATACTAAAGATGACCTGTAGATTTCATTGCTTATTTTGTGTATATTTGCTATTATTAAAAATGCCCAAGAACACATCAACATTGTCAGGAGGGGCTCTTTTCAAGTGCTAGATCTGGCAAAGTTCTGAAATCAGTATTTTTCTAAGCAGGATCACTGTTAGTGCAAGTTCTCATGATATAGAGTTGAAATTTCTCCCGGCATGCATAATTTTGTTGAGAATATTTCATAGGTTCTGATCAGTGCATCTGCTGCTAGTAATATATATGAACCTGATGGCTTTCATATGGAATATGTGCCAATGTAATCCTACCTTCCAATGACAGACTAACAATCAGGAATCTAAAGAACTGCATTTATTTCTCATCTACATGGGATACTTTCTGGTTTCTTGAATTTAGAATTTTTTGATTCTCTCATCTCTCTATTAGCAAATAATTATTGTGGAGGATACTTTCTATTGTGTTTTATTAGACTATATATCCTATCTCATTTCTTATGAAGTTTCTTAGTTTTGGGTGTGTTTGGGTTTCTCTCTTGGAATGTCATGGCATCTTCTGATGGCTACCTCTGTGTCTCCACTGTTCTCTTGGTTTACTGCATTCTGAATTTAAAAGTGTGTTTTACTGTTGTCTACATTCTGTCCCTATAGATTATTTTGTCATGTTCTTTCTCCAGCATAATTTAAATGATTTATGAAATGTGGCTTTGATCACAGCCCTTAGAAGAGAAATATGTGACACATTATGGTCCATGTATCTTATAAATAGGAAAGGTTTCTGGATGGGCAATATGGAGGTATTTTTTATTTCAGATTGTCTAAAGTGCTTCAAAACACATCATCTTACTCTAATCTTGACCAGTCACTTTCCTTTTAGGCAGTAAATGTATTTCAAATCTTTCATCTTAATCCCATTTTCTAGAAGGCAAGCTTTCTTAATTAAGATTTTAAATCTTTCATTGTCAATAGTGTATCTTGTTTTATTCTTTTTCTTTGAATACCTTCATCTATGCAGGTGCCTTGTGATAATGAAGTTGACTGTACTAGCGTTAGATGTTCTGTCAAATCTGTATGATCTGTGTCTTAACTTCATTCATCCACTTTCTTTGGCAAATCACTTTTGTCACTGGGAGTGACTATCCTGGAGATGTTCCAGTCTGGCTTCTTCTTAAAGGAATGACTATCTACTCTTTTCTGCTCTGATATCTAGACATAATATAGTACCACAAAACAAACAATTATGCCTTTACATAGGAACTGAGTGAATCATGCTTCTGAGATTGTTTATTGAGACTTATCTTCTTGAGGTAATTTTCTTTAATGATAACACTCTGGTCAATCTGTGTGGACCTAGCTTTGCTTTTTCCATGTTCAATTAGTTTGCATAGGCATCTGAAGATCACTCTTGTAAAGCAGCCCTATCTTTTCAGTGGTCTCTTTTCAGTCTGAGTTAGACATTAAATTAGATTCATTAACACAAAGAAATTAAAGCCATCCTATGTCTTTTGTCAGATGAACATAGTAACTGTGATGACAGAAACTCTGCCTGGCATCTTAAACTCACTTGAGGTCTTATCTTGAAGAGATTTCTCATCCATTTTGTTTAATATCATGGAAACCAGGCAACAAATTCTTAGTTGAAGTCAAACTTAGATTGTATGAATGCTGTCAAAGGGCTAGACCCTTGGATTGCATCCTGCATCACAGCAAGTTCTCGTTTCTTTACCTAATTTCATCACTACAGGCATTTTCACATTCAGTCACATAAAATTCACCTGAAATGTCAGCACAGTTTATTACTGCGCATCTTTTTGATGCAGCCTAGTTTTGCATTGGGTTCCTGAAGACATTTTTTTTTTCATTTTCAAATTATCAATAGGCAGCCAATAAGAAATACTTACAAATTATAGTCTAACTTCCATATGTTCTATTTCCATATTTTAAAACTACTTAACCCAATTTTTGTTATTTTACTGTAATGGTGTAGAATTGTAACTTCTATATTGGGAAGTCAAAAATCTTAAGGTGTTTATTGGAAAATGGGAAATGACATCATTAATCTTTATGACCTTTACATGTTTAAAACATTTGAGATGATTCAAGTTTCTAAGATTTCATAATCATCTCTAAAAATAACAGCCATAATTGGCTAGTATATTCTCTACAACAGGAAAAAAAATCAGGTAATGCTTATTATCTAAAACCAGTGGCACATTATAAATTATTAAAATTACCTAAGATAAGCCAACTAATCAATGATTTAGCATGTAAAAACTAAGACTTCATAGGGTCATTAGTTTCAAGGTGCTATTGTATGTTGAATTTGAATTTACTCACGGAATTATACAAAATGGAAATACATCAATACAGCAAGGAAAATAAATGTAGAGTATCCTTGATTTCTCTAACTCAAGGAGACTGTCAGATGAGAGAAAATTTCCTTCTACATACACACTCGATAATTGTTTCCCTGATGTCCTCTTGAATTTTTTTAAGGATGTTTGTTTCAATGTCCCCAGCACTGCTTTGGAAGCTGAGGATGTTGCTAACTCTATCATTAATTCAAAGTTAGTAACTTCCTGGCAGCATTACATAATTATATATTGTAATTAGTGTAATATACATCTATGTGATAATCAAGACTTGGAAATTGAAATACACCGATTTAAAATCAAAGATTTGGTCATTTGTTTGCACATACAAACAGGCTTTGGCAATCTGAAAGTTATTATTTTGATGTGTACTGTTTGTTAGCATGTTTTCTTTGCAAAGAGTTTTATTTTTCATGTATTCCACTAACCACTGGTTCTCAGGTTTTCTAGACCTGCACCCCTTTAATACATCTTTAATGTATTTTTTTAATGTGGTAGTGACCTCCAATTATAAAATCATTTGGATGGCACTTCCTAAATTTGATCTTGCTACTTATTATTATGAATTCAAACATAAATATCCGTTATGCAGGATATCTTATATGTGATCACTACAGGGTTCATAGTTCACAGTTTTAGATCCACTTAATTAAACAGAAGCAGCACTGGCTGCTATTTTAACAGAAACTAGTCTTCAGTACCAAACAGTTCCTACTTCATAACTTGTAGTATTTTATATTTCTATATTTCTAAGCTATTACTTCAAAAAATTATAGTTCTGTCACACTTTGCGGCATCTTGACTGAGATAAAAATGACATAGATGTTAAACACAGACATAGACATAGTCCACAGGTCAGAATTGTCTGCTTCAAGAATGTTTGGTCAGGCAAACTCAGTTACCTTCTGAGTCACATGGATTTAACATCTGAGAAGGAACAACTTGAAAATTTGGGAACTGTAAGAATTTTACCTTTGATTTTTTTTTTCCTGTAGTTTTTTGTAAGTGGGCTTTATAGGCCCAGTGAAGATAGATAGTATAGTTGATACCAATGTAAAACAAAAGACAAAAACCAAACAGCAAGAAAAATATTCAGAAAATTTAAGAATTAGTTCTAAAGTTAGAAATGAGCATTGATTATTGGCTTATCTTTTCAATCATGCCATTTATACAACCCACCACTGGGTACCAAACAATAATAAAAACTTTATGTTACAATAATGAATGTTCCCCTGAATGAGGTAAGTATCCCTTTCATACCACAAGCTGGGTTATGCACAGAGGTGAAGACCTTGGCTAGGCTTACACAGCAAGACACTGGAACCTCTAAGCAAGGCACCTGGAATCCCCCCATTTTGTTCCAGGGTTTAAGAGCTACAAACCACCCTTGCTTTCTCTCTTGGCAATGTTCAATGCTTTAAATAGAGGAGTCATTCCTTCTGAGCCCATTTAACTATCCCTGACAGTGCTGGGCATGAAAGGGTGCTTCTTCATTCTTCTCGCACGTGGTGCCTTTACCTGTTGACTACCTAAAGAGGAATCTGAACGACCTGGCTGCTGAATATCAAAAAAGCCAGCACATATCTCTTTCAGCACCTAAGGCCTTCATAACCTCTTTCTCCTAGGTAATTCCCAGTTGTTCCCTCCGCCACTTCCCCAGTTCCCTCCCAAGTAGCATACGGGATATTTTTTTCTCTTGCTCTCTCTCTCACTTTCTCTTTTCTGTATCTCTCGGAAATCAGACAGGAGTTCAGAGCACTTTCACTACCTTTTATGAGGTAGATTGTGATGTCATAGATGGGGGCAGGGCTAGTCAACTTTCTACCCACCTCCCAACCTGTGCTGAGGGAGCTCCAATCGGGAGTGGAAGCAGTGACTCCTCCATGGTAAGTGACTTCACTTTATAATCTAATATCTCTTGCTGTCGTTATCAATCTGAAGATGGGTGGGGGTGGGATGGGCTAGGATGCCAGACAAATGAACATATGCAAGCTAAAACTCTCTTAATCAACTTTGGGCAAAGGTCCTATTTGTTTTTGACAAGGGTTAGGAATCTCAATGTGGAGGTAACTGTCAACTGTGATCCAGACTTGAGAAGCATACATGATGTTGTCATTGTTTTTCAGTCTTTCTTTGCATCGAGCCTAAAAGTTACCTCCAGTGTGAAATGTGTAGAGTCCATTCCACCATCTCTGTGTATTCCCTGAAGAAAGCTACTCAAGCTTTTTTTTTTTTTTTTTTTAAGTAAAATTTCAGGGCTATGAAATGTCCTTCTTTGGCATTCATTGGCTTTTGGACTTGTTGAATACTTCTAAAATCACAAGAGTGAAAAGTAAAGATTCTGAATTTTCAACAGGATTGATTTAGATGTAAGAAAATGAAAGGTACCTTATGCTTTGACAAAAGTCACTTTTTAAATGAAAAAAGTTACCACTCCTACAAGTTTAGGATTTGCCATTTTTAAAGTATCACAACCAAATATATTGTTTTATTTTATATGCTATTGTTGCTGTTAAGTGTTGTAATATCTCTGTCTTATGGGGGTCACTTGGCTAAGATGTGTGCAAAGCTGCTGTTCTTTGAGTTTCTGATGCTCATTAGCCCCTCATATTCCTCACTATTTTTAGAGAAAAGATGAAGAGGAGTGAGCCTTTCTCTGGCTTCCTTTCTTGCTCTCTCCTGGGTACTTATTAAAATTCTGGAGCTGGAGGCTTTTGTCTGAGAGGGCAAAGGGGTTTCATAAATGCACTACACCTTTTAAGAGATGTGGGAAGACTAGGATGGATATGTTTTTTTTTTTTCTTTTCTTTTCTTTTTTTAATTGAACATCAAAACATAAAGGCCTCTTGGAATGAGATGGACACAATTAGATATGGATTATAAAATATACAAAGAGGCTATCATGTATGTTTTTCAAAGTATAGAGCCTTAATTAGGCATTTATTCATGCACATTGGTGGTGACCAAATGGGGACAGTTTGAATGGAGATCTCTTTGTATTGCTTTGTTTTATGGAACAAGGTCTCATGAATCTCAGCATGACTTCACTGGTGTTTTACAGCTAAGAATAGTCTTGAATTTCTGATCCTCGGTCTTCTGAGTGTTGTGCTTATAGGTAGACACAATCATACCAAGTTTTTTATGTGGTGCTGGGAAATGATCCAAGGGCCTCTTGAATGCTTAACAGGCATTCTACCACCGAGCCATAGCCAGAACCTTAAAAAGACATAGTTCAAACTAAGTTTCTCTGTGCTTTGTAGAATCTATACTATCTTCTACCAGATTTATTGACCTTTATATTTGAGTAAGCACTAAACTATTTTGATACCAAGAATTGGCACCTGAGGTTTGGTGTTTCTAGACTTAATTTCCTTGTTTAATGTCGAGTCTAAAGGACTGACTATAGTTTTAGAACATTTAGACTTGGTGAAGAAAAATAGAGCCATATTAGCCAACAGGAATATTTGGGTGGTAATCACCAGCAGTCAAGCTAATGTTGCTATGCACAGGAGAATGCCAAAGTCTTACATGTTTAGTTATTCCCATCAAATCTCTCAATAAAAGCATTATACCCCTAAATCCCAGGTAGGGGCAATATCTCTGTGTTAGAAAAAATGGGATGTGTTCTCATAGCTCAAGTTGTTAATGTCTTTTATCAACCCCCTCACACAGCTGCCAGGTAAGAAATGGCAATATTTTCCAAACTTTTGGAACACAATCATCTGTAAACTTCGTGAGTTGGGAGTGGTTGTGTTGTACGCTTGTTCGGTCTCAGAGAGTCTCTCATGGAATGTGTCATGCATGCACTTGTTGATTTCATGTGCATGTTCCATCTATAGTGATGTTCAGTGTTCTTTATGTATTTTGTATGTATTAAAATTATAGTTTTAAAATTCATACACATGATGTACTCTAAAAGAAATGGTATATTGTAACAGAAGTTGTATTTGATAAAGATATGCCATTGATATATTGATTCTTTACCTCTCATTGACTGGTTAGGTTTTTTCAAAGTCAAAGATAAAGATTGGGGGAAAGAATCTGCTTTTGTATGTATAAAGTAGGTAAATAGTCTATAAATCATGCAGTCTTATGAACATATACTCAAAAGTTCTATATTTTCATGGTCTTTTAAACTAATGGTAGCCCAGAAGAGTACTGAATTTTTGACAAAATACAGTTTTTATGATAGACATATATCCAATTCTTAAAAAGCTTATTCAAAAATAGATTTTAAAATATACCCTCCATCTGGTGTCATTTCTGGTTAATACTATATATAAATATAGTTCACGTTCTTTGGTATTGAACCATCATTTGATCAACTTGTTCTCTATGACACACTTAGTTCTGAATGAACTGAAATGTAAGGAAAAATAGCATCATGATAGTGGCTGTGCTGTTTTGAGACAGTGGTTTGCTTAGAAGTTTTATGTTTTTAGAATTAAATTGTTTGGCATTAGCAGATACATATCTACTAAATGCTAGATAGAAATGATCTCATTGAACACTCCAAAGTTCAAGGTTACTTATGCAATATTTTAGGAATAATACATATCATGGATAAGTATTGATGAGTGAAAAAATAGTGAGTACTAAGCTATGAACCTTATAGGAGAAAAAAAACAACAACAACAAAAAAAAAACTCCTTACTTGAATCTTGGGGAATGTCCACCTGTGGGAACTCTAAACATTTCCCAAGTGACAGCTTGGAAGCTAACACAGTAAGTGCTCAAGGAACTAAGAAGTACCCCTGTGAGCTCCTAAGCTAAGTTTAGTTTATTCAGTAAAAATTTCTCTAAACCCTAATGTAATATAAATTTCCAGAATTTAGTATCTCAGGAACTACATTTAGACTGTAAACTTGCTTGGGTGTGAAGAACAAACTCATGGAATCAAGGGCCTTGGAATGACTTCATGAGAAGTGGAAGCCTTAGTAGTCTTGCAATGGCAATGTAGATTGGCAATATTGTACATAGGATGCCAGAGAAGAATTCAGGTCTTTAAGAAAGAGAGAGAAAAAAACCAAAACCCAAAAAACCAGAAAAACAAATAAACAATCAATTAATGGACTTAAGGGTATGCTGTATTCAGGTGTGTTTTATATCAAAATTAAAGTCACTCCTGACTTGTACTTTTACTGGCTGTCTTATACTTTTCCTGAAACATTTATGACTTAATCGTATGTCTAATATAAGACACACTCCACTTAAAGAAATTAAGAAGGCCACAGTGTTCTTACTATGAAGATAAAACTAGATAGCCAGTTACAGAGAATGTCCTGTGACCATGCCCACCCACAACCATGGACGAGAGTTGAGGAGAAAGTACCAGCCCCAAGACTAATGGGATCTCTGGTGAGAATAAAGGGAACATTTTTCCAGAGACATCTTTGGCAGACTTAGAAGTATAAGATGGTGATGGAAAGTCCCCACGCCAATGAGCATCTGTAATAAAGATTGTTCTGGAAGGCAAAGAGAAGCACTCTATGTATGATGCAAAAATCATGTCAGATTCTCTGTCCCAGAGAAGCCACTGTTGATAAAGTTTAAATAACTATAAATGTATGTGATTATGTAATCTCTTCTCTGATACACTTAGAAAGAGATTATTGTTTTAGGTCAGATTTATACAATGAACAAACAAGAACTTATCCAAAAGCCCCTGTAGTGTAGACTCACTGATAATGTGCAGTGTGCAGTTTGCCTCATTTTCTTGTCATCTAAATTCGTCCAAGATACTATTTTGACCTTTCTAACAGACTAGATTTCCATGAATAGAACCATTCTGCAGCCTAGCCCCTTTCCCAGATTCTCAGGGCTTTGTAACTAAATAAGGATTTGGCTCACACCAATTCTGTGAAATGCTTTTTAGTTTCTTAATGTGACATCAAAATTACCTTTTAGATGTTTATTATCTCAGGAAATCATTTTTCCCCCACAGGCAAAACGTGACTATGTGAGAACACTGAAGTTTACTGATCAAAAGCAGCTTTCCAAAGCAAAAAAAGAAATCGTTAGTACTAATTGTTCAATAAAAAGTTGAAATAAAACTTGAATTATTTTTTTTCAGACATTATACATCTAGAAAGGAGGTAGTGATATGAGAACTACTTGCTCCAAAAATAGTTGACATTGTTCTTTTTCTTCAAATCCAAGCAACCATCCTTCTAGATTATTCTAGAAATAATCAGATTTATAAATTAACACAAACTGATTATGTATATGATGTCTATTATTAGAGGTAGTATAGATACATAGATGAAATTATCATGGAAAACATATCTAAAACAAGTAACACTGACACATTATAATAATCTCCCTGAAGTAAATATAATACAAGATAATTTGAACATTCCTGTAGAAGGGCAAAGGAGTGAAAGTAAGGTTATATATATATATATATATATGCATATATATGAGTGTATGTATAATTTATATACATATATGTATATGTATACATATACATATTCTTTACTTATATAGAATTGCTGTGGAATACAAGTTTTTCCAGGAAGAAGAGAACGTATATCTCAGAAGAGCAAACCAGTAGAAAAAAAAAAATCATACTAATCTTTTATATGGTTGACTGGACCAAATGTCAGAGAAGGGTAGAAAATGTTTTTACTGTAGTTATTCAACCAGTGTTCCTTTATCTTTTTTAATGACCAGAACATCTGCAAGAAAATCTCAGCTTAGGGGTAGGAGGGGGCTATGAAATGCAGAACTTGAGCTAAATTGCAGACTTCTTGAATAAAGATGATAGAGTAGGATCTTAGAATATCTAATTAACTACCAACTTCTTAACGCACACCAGGTGATTCACTTTCACACCTCTGTTTCAAAATCTGCAAAGTTACAAACTGACTCATCTTTCTGTTCTTGGAGGAAGCTTCAGAGCAAGAAAATTGCACATTAGGAGAGTTAAGTATTTAGGGAAACTGGGAGTTAAAGGTAACTTTATTAGTTGATGTTTCATTACTGCAACTAAAAATGCCTTGAAAGACCAATTCACCATTTATGTAGGTTCATCCAGGATCACTTGTCTCTGTTTCTGGACCCAGCTTGAGGCAGAGGATTATGGCAGTTGGAAGCATGTAACAAAGGCTGCTCACCTTAAAAGACAGCCTCTCCCACAAACCCCCACCCTGGTGGAGGTGGCTTTCAATATAGGCCTATCTTCCTACTGCTTGTCACTTCCCAATAATACCACCATATTATGAATCCATCAAGGGAACAATCCACCAATTATATCAGTGCACTTAGGACTCTAATTATTTCCCCCCAAACCATCCTCCAGTAACTAACTCCCTGATTCATTAACCTGAGGGGGACATTTCACATTAAAACTGAAGCAGTAATACATGACTGTCCCTCAAATATTCATTTAAGCTCTGGCAAAGCATGAAAAACCATTACAAGAATGATAGTCAGTTTAAGGAATTAGTAAATCATGACCTTAAAGGAAGAGTGTGGAACTGTAAAGATCTGAGAGATGCTCTTGCATATTTTGTTTTTCATGTCTCGATATGAAAAGTTAGTGAAGAAAAAAACTAAGCATCTCTCTATTCCCAAAGCTCTGCTAGATGTGTGGATTTCTCTGGGTGTTTGAGATAGGAAAGGAGGAAGACAATATTGAGAAGAAATAGAAGAGAAGAAACAATTCAGAGAAGTATTTGTTTCTGGAACATTATTTATAGAGCTATTTGATCACTTTAAATAAAAGTCTTAAAAAATGCATACATTAGCATTCCTACCTTAACTAGGGGGAAAATCATCTGTTTATGCTGCTAAAATATAACCTAAATGGTCTATATTAAGATATTAGTTGTGTAACTACATGTTTGAATCAACAATCAATTAGAAGTGTTAAACATCTTCTTTATTTTCCTGTCATGAATAATAGCTGTTACCCTACACTGATCAGTCTGTGTAGTAATCTAGGGAAGTAGGGATATGAGAAGTTCCACTTTTTTCCTCCCTGTCAAATGCTACAGCTTTTTGACAGCATAGGTGCCCTAGTTCCCTTTCATTGTGTCTGCCCAGTGGAGCTTTTGCATATTTTAGGAGCTGAGCATCCATCCCAGGGCTCTGCCTCATAAAGATGGTGCATCTTTGGAAGTTTGCAGGAGTCTGAGAGGTAATGCATGAAATCAGGGACAAGGACGACTCTGACAAAAGAGGAAAGTATTGATTTTCACATTTACTACCATTGGAGCAACACATTAGCTATTAAAATAGGAGATGTTTATGCTTTTGTTGCTACCATTCTGAAACTGAAGTTTGAATACAACTGTGGATCAGTGTCCAGTTCCTGAATGCTCCTGATATAGATAGATTTGGACTATAGAAAGAGGAGAGTGGACAATCTCAAGGGCTAAGATGAGTGCTTCCTATAATATAAAGACAGTCTGAGACTCTTAAAAAGAAAGATTCTTATTTGTTAATACTTTGATATATCTTGAGTAGTCCAGATAACCCTTTGCTGTGAGGCTTTTTGTGGTTTGCCATTGTAGAGTGTTTATCACCATCTCTGAACTAGATGTCTACAGCCACTCATCCCTAGTCAGTGAAAACTCATTCTCAGAGAGAGAACCATAGGCCTACTTGCCACCTTGATATTTTACCCAAAATATAACACAATGCTGCAAGATTTACTTTTTACCCCTCAGTGTTACCCTGGCACCATTGCATAATTGTGTACACTGCTAAAAGAAAAACTTCTAAGGATCCATTGAAGTTGTTATTTACCTATCACCTTCTTATCTCCTTCCTAGTTGTATCAGATTCCCCTAACTTACATTTATGAACTCTTTGTTCCCAAAGACAATTAAGTGTTCTGATGAGAATAGGGAAAATAACGTTTAAGTAAGATAAAATGGCTTAATTTTATTACTGTATATAAACAAGGATATTGAATCAATTCCCTTGTGTTCATGACACTTAAAAACTTGAAGGTTTCTATCTTCAATGCTATGATACAGGTAATTTCTTTAATTTTTAAGTATTATGAAGACAATGGAATTATTGTATACTTCCTTCATTCTGTACATTTTGAAATCTTATGATGGGAACAGATAAATATATGTTTAAGATGAAATGAAAAGGGAAGGTGATAGGCAATATTGCTGCGTTGAAATATTTTTCAATAATGTCTAGCACATTAGGCTAATGGTCAGAAGATTCCATAGAGAACATCGGCACAACAATCAAAGAAAATGGAAAATGCAAAAAGATCCTAACTCAAAATATTTTCCACCTCTTAAAACAACATGTTTGTTTCCTCTATCATTTTCTTTGAAGACAGTGTGTTCTGAGTATTCTGCAACATGAAAAGGTGAGATTGTCACTAGGTCACTCCACAATTAGGACCAAGAGATGGAGACTCATGTTCTCTGCCAAATTCAGTTTTCTTACCTTGCCAGGACCGATGATGTCCAATTACTTGAATCATCTGTTGGAATACCTGCTACTATACAGGTTTCTTGGGGCACTTGCATCCAGCTGTTCCAAAATTTATGAGAGATTATATAATAATCATGTATAGCTACATACTTCTTTCAAACTTTTAAAAGGAGTGTTTTAAGTTGTTTTCTTTCCCTACTAAGGCTCATTTCATGCAGCATTGGAAAACATGGTGATTAAATTCACTCTACACTTGAAGAAATAGATTCTTACAGTAGTGACTGTCCATCTTTTCATAGGGAGTAAATGACACATACATAGCTTCTGTCGTGGAGAGTTTTGTGTTTTATGAAATGAGAGCATAGTCAGGAGCATCAGTATTCTGCAGAACAGTAGTGGATGTAACACTGGAAATGTCACACATCAGCTACTCTAATGAAGATAATGGCCATTGTTCATGTTCTGTCTTTTTTTTTTCCTCATGGTGTCTTGTAAATGACAAATTAAAAGGCTAAGTAGAAATTTGAAATTGTGAAAATTTAACACCATTTCTCTTTATAGCCTTTTGGTATACAAGAAGTGGTATGAATGAAGTTTTCAGATGAGAAAAATTAGAAGTTGCCATTAATCAAGTTTCCTTGACTATGTAGAGCCTTTGTTGGGGGATTCTATTTGCTGTAAGGAAAATCAAAGCCAGGCAATAAGATTCCCTAATACTCTCTCAGTGCATAGCTTTCATGAGTCATGATAGCAAAGCATTTGTATGCTGTGGCTTTCTTTTGTGTGACCCTGAAGACTTCTCGGTCATATGACTCATGTTGGTGAGCAATTAAAATGGTTCACTGAGGACCTGGGAATCTCTGTCCAGGCCTGATTTGGAGGTTCAGCAAAGGGAAGCAAGTGCAGGCAGGGAGACGAAGTCTCTGCTGTGCCTTCCAGGTCACTCGCTAACTCCAAGATTGCTGGTCCTATATTCATAATGCTAGAGAGTAGACTAGGAGGGCCCTAGAATGGACTCCTCTCTTAAGAGTGTATCACAGTGCAATGACTCCCCCACCACAAAATGTTAAATTTTCTCTATTTCTGTTTTCCCATATATAGATAAGAGGATGCTCATGTGTACTTGTTTTGAAGATATGAGAAATTTTATGTGGTGATAACATGATGTCTAGTAACCAGAACTCAGTGCCTTGTTGATATTAGTCCTCTCAATAGTCTTTTACTTATAAGAATGTTTTATGAACAAAAATGATGGTTTTGAAATACATTGAGTACAGTGATGGAAGAAGTCCCATAACCAGTCTATACTGAAGTTTGGCTCAACTTCAATTTGTCAATTAAGTGCCTGCTGATAGACTCTCGCTTTTGTCTTTACTTCCATGGGAGGATGACTGTATAGAAGGAATGCATTCTAGGCTACTAATTGTGTTTTAATTTCACATGCGTCTTTTCATTTCTATTTCAAAGTCTGTAATGTCACAACTCAATAAGGCCCTTTTAGAGGTGTTTAGTAAATAGCAGATGGGTGGGGGAAATGTGAATAAGATAAAGTATGCACTAGTTTACAAGATTATGGAAAATATTTATAAAAGAAAGAGGAAAACAGACTGAAGCCACCAGTGATGTACGTGTGATGAAATTTAGAAACAATCTAGTTTAACTGGTGTAACCATGATACCAATATTTAAATTTGCTTTGATGGAGAATGAGATAAAGTGCTACTGGAGAGAATGGGTCAGGTGAATGATCAGAGAGCAGAAGGTGAGATGGGGTCAAGCAGCAAGTTTACTAAAGTTGTAGTGACAAGAGATGATGGAATTTGAGATGCTGAGTCAGAGAAAGCATAGTGCAGCACAAGACTCAGGATGCTTCATCTAAGTGTTATGAAGAGGGGAAGGGCTTCCCTTTCCTGATGACTGGGAGGGAGAGCTCTTTGGGAGGAGTAGGTTTGCATAGATGTGGACTGATTCAAAGAGCTTCTAGCTAGGAGATTTAGAAGATGGAGAATCATCAGTAATAAAATGTCTACACAAGATTGAATTATTCTCTGCCAAAAAATCTTCAAAAAGGTATCTCAAGAATCTGAAGAGTAATCAATATAGAAATGAATGGAATTCATGGTTGAAATGCCACAAAACTATATTCCTAGGTCAAGGTGAAGCCTATGTCCAAACCTCTGGCAGGTGTATATAGTGATTTCATGGAAGTGGATGGATAGCCAGTTCACAGTAGAAATATCCATAGCTGAGATGAAGGAACATGTTTATAGGCAATTTTTCTGTGACTATTCAAAGTGGACAGAGAAATGTGCTCAATTATAAAAAGCTATGGATTCACTGCTCAAACTTAAAACTAATTTAATTAAAATTGCTGGGTTTTAAACCATGCATTATACTGAGAACCTCTTTTGAGCACTTGAATTATGGAACTTTCTTTTTGTCTTAATTTTCATTTCTATAATGAAAAACGATCTGAAATTTTGGGTTAATGTACTGAATTATTTTATATAGCTATAGATGTGTCTAACATTTCACTTGAGGGTTTTTTTTTTGTATTTTATATAAAAGATCATTACTCATGAATTATGTAAGAAGATAATTATGATATTGGACAAAAATATGATAATAAACTTAGTAGCAGTCCCACTTAATGACAGCAGAGATGTGTCAGGTGGATACCTAAAACTGTGGGCATAAGGAGCTCTATATGATATAGTCAGTCAGTCTCAGCTATGGGGAAGACCCTGTACAAGGTTTGATTCATGTACTGAAAAAAGAAATGGTGCAAAATTTCATCATGCCTAAGAATGGTGTGCAATTTAAAACCTGAGTTTCTTATTGGAACTTTCTATTTAGTAATTCCAGACCTAGATTGTCCTTGAATCACTAAAACTGATAGGAGTAAAACCACAAATAAGAAGGACTTTGTTAACTGCAATTAAAACCACTGAAATGAAACCAAGAAAAACTGCCCTAAACAATACTTGTATGGATAGAGGACTGATAGAGTATACACTTTGGGAAGTCAGAGACTATGTCCAGTATAGAGGGAAATTCTGAAGGACTGTGCACATTTGATAAGGGTAACAAGAACAATGAATGCTAATTATCCTTGTTTGTGATTAATATAGTCTAAAAGATGTAGTTTCCCAATTTTGACTTTTAATAATCTTGTATTAAAATTAAAATATTTTTTATACCTTCTCTTGTTATTTTCTCTTTCCTATCTACTTTGCTTAGTCAGTGAGACCAACAGAAGTAAATGGTAGAAAGTGATGGTAGGAAGATGTTCTTGAGACATTCTTTGATGAGATTATCAAGCTCCCTGTCATGATGTGTGTCTGAAAATTCATAGGTCATTTCTTCAGATGATGGATTTACTTCCTCATGAGTCTTCTGTCAGATGGAAGCCAACAATTTAGAAATCAAAATGACATGAGATTCTGAAGGGTAGGATGATGCAGGGAGTTAACAAGAAAGTAAAGATGGGAGAATTCCTAGGTGCGTCTTGCATAATTGCTCCTAATTTTCCAAGAGGAAAAAGCATCTGATGTGTAGCAAGAATCCCTTGTTGGGGTTGAGCAAAAATTATTCGGCCTTTACTGGTAGAGAAAAAGATGGCTTTAAGCCATATTTAGAAAATTTGTTGACTGTAATTAAGCCTTCATGGGACTCCCCAAGGTTTACTTACCTATAATTGAAAAAATGCAAATGAAGACAGTTAATCAGTGAACTGGCTGACTATGAAGCACTACTACCTACCTAAATGAATTAAAAATCCAAGACACAAATATGTCCAGTGGAGAGTTACCTGGGTACCACAAATGATAAATTTCTCAGCAAGGCTTTGGAGATGTTTTTCTTAGCCTGTCTGAGGCTGAAGTGCCTTTCTGTTAAGATCTTTGGCAATTTCATCTTTAGCCATCACATACAGATTTTTTTCAGATCTGGCTTTCAGTGTTGGTAGAGCACCAACCGCCTCTCAGGCAGAAGTCATGGAACCCCCACAGAAGAAAATAACAGACTTCTTGTGCTCCTTTCTATCATGATTGATCCCCTACTAAAAAGGAAAACATTTGTCAAACAAGACTAAGTTATCAAAAAGGATTATCCCTAGGGTAAACTAACTGCTCAAATGTTATCTGATTGTCCCTTTAGTGATATGATAACAATTCAGAGTATGGTACATATTATAAGATATGCTGTACTTATGTTTAAACAACAATAAACCAGTCATGTGTATTTTTACCTCAGACACAATGCTTGTTAATATATATTGCCAGATTTTTATTCTATTTAAAAATGGTTCCCTATAATACTTGTACTTCTGTTAATACATATGTCTTCTCATTAACTATTTCATTAATTGGCAGCTCATAAGAAAGAGCCATTACTAAGAAGTGCACAATCTGTTCCTAAATATTAGTCATTGGAACAAAAAGAGGAGTGTGATGTCGTTTAAATAAAATGTGTTTGTCGTGGTCTGATGGATAATAGTGAAATCAAATGTATTTAAGCTCATGTACATATAGACCTAATATAGGAGATTATTTATGTATGCTGTAAGTGGTACTACACTATCTTTGACAACTCTGTCAAAAGGTCAACTCTTGGAGAAAGAAAGTAAATACGTTTCTTCTCTTTGTATAACCAGTGCTAAGAGAGCAAAGTACTGTTGTTTATGAAGGATGTCTGCCTGTAGCACTACAGGGATGAGTGGTAAATTGCTAACTGTTCTTCACCACTCTGTTAAGCCAAAGAAACCTAGCTTTGCTAACTCTATCTCACTATTGATATCTGAGTCGTGAGTGGAAAGAGCACCAAAATGATAATGCGCCACCACAGACATGTCATTTTCCATTTAGGCCAGTATATGAACATCCTGCGATTGCTCACCTAGGGGAAGAAAGGACACACCTGAACCTTTTCACTGTATCTTTGTCTGAGTTATTTATTGCTCCTGACTTGTTAGAGATTTTTTTTAAAGGTATTGATATAAACTCTAGAAAAGAAGAGGCAGATATTTCAAGGTGTTTCAGATGTATCATGGTTTCTAGGGAGATCAAATACCTCTTCAAAGATCATGGATTTTAGTTTTTGAACATGAAATGTTCTTGTAGGCAGATAATAGACCCTGTTGCTTTAGGTCTCTAGGTTTCCATTTATTAACAGCAAAGCTTACTTGTAGCAAAATCTCCCCAAGCCAGTGAGCAATGTGTGACATTTTTGTGGGGGTGGGGTAGGTAATAGTTTAAATATAACTAAAGGGAAGCTGTAGTTTTCTGAAAGCAACATCCTTATTATAATTATTCTCAATATTTCTATCATAATTTCTTTCCTCAAAAATATGTAGGCTAGTGCCACTAAAACTACTTCCTACTCGGTGTTAAAGATATCTTATTTAGCCACTCAGAATCTTGAAAGTAACTAAAATGGACTTCTGCCATATATGGCAAACTTATTTCTAGTTTTATATTCACAGTTATTAACTTGGAGTTGAAGTAATGAAAATAGGATAGTTTCAGCCTTGACATGAATGAGCACTTTTTCTTAGGCAGCTAGATTTTCCATTGCCCTCAAGCATCCCCCTTTGTATTTATATTCCCAAAACATGTTCTAAATGGACTTGGCTTATTTCATTTTTTTTCATTTGTCCAATATTCCCATGACATTCCCATTCCAATTATTTCTGATTTGAACAGTTTGCATTACACACACACACACACACACACACACACACACACACACGTGTGTGTATGTATGTATATATATATATATATATATATATATATATATACATATTCTCCTAACCATCTTCTTTAAATATGACCTAAGATGGCTCAAAACCACACGCCTGCTAGGAATCAAAGCATTCTAAGTACACACCTTACATCCCAACCCTCTGCATTACGTCCTCGACCTTTGTGAATGGCATCCTGAAACATTCAGCTTTTGTACGTTTCAGACCAGTGAGTTCTCCACTCCTTTTA
Source organism: Mus musculus (assembly GCF_000001635.26). Lineage (NCBI taxonomy): Eukaryota > Metazoa > Chordata > Mammalia > Rodentia > Muridae > Mus > Mus musculus. Next base: position 76,888,778 of record NC_000072.6, on the reverse strand, counting down.
CATTTTTCACTTTTAGACATTGTTCATTTTATTTTTATTTCTTAAAGAAAATTGTGAATCATAAAGTTTTTTTTTATTATCCTTGGCTTCAGCAAGCACCCCATTGCTGTGGATAGCTAATTCCTTCATTATTCACCAGTCAAACAGTCATTTTCTATTCAAATAGGCTCTTTCTTGATACTATCATATCTTAGATGATACTGATTTTTATCTTGAAAGTCTTATACTGATAATTTTTAAATAAATATATTGAAAATTTGGATATGTGGAGAGAAAAACAGATTTAGTAGTTTATTTTGCATTCTTTTATTTTGCTTTGTAAAAACACTAAATAAGAACATGAAGAGGTCATAAGTGAGTATACTATATATATATATAATTATACATACATATACATATATATGAAATTAGGAAGAATTGTTATAAAGTATGTAGTATTTCATATGCAGCTACCAAAGTTTCACCCCAATGTTTATAATCATCCCTAAGATGATCCCTAAGACAAATCATCCCCAAGACAAAACACATACCTCAATCTCAATTAGCTAGTAATTAAACTCAGCTCTGTAACATCTCAACTTTTCTTTCATTCTCAGTTTTGCCTACAAACATCAATATAAAGCCAGGGGTAATAGGAATTTGATATTTGTCCCCATTGAAGGGTTTAGGAGTCATGATCCCACAAGAAGTCCTTTTCCTTGCACTATCCCTCACTATATGACTCCAAGTAAATCTACTTCCAGGTTCCTAGAGTACCCGGCAGCCTACTAAGGCACCCCTCATACAAAATTAAGCTTTTTAGAATGTGTGTGTCATCTTTTCTGGATTTTTCCATTATATCTTATAGTCTGAGTCTATTCTTGTCTACATAGTCATCACTTAAGAGAAGTGGTTGACATAACATAGAAGAAATACCTGCATGTGAAAATGTGTGGGTGGACAAATGGAGATATAGCAGGCAGAGGGAAAATGAGATTTCAGCATTGATTTCAAGACTGTTAGTGAGTTAGGCATGGTGTCAAAATTGTGCATGGTCAGTGCAAGCCCAGCATTAGAGAAACAATTTACCAGTAGTGACTTTAGGTGACTCCGGGTAGGTAACTGATGTCAAGCACAGATCATGGTGTTTTACAGCTTTAAAGTCATAAAGCATCAGACAGCTGGAAAATATCACTGATGGGAGGAATTACATTTAGGAAAGCCTTCCATTAATTCAAAACACAAATGAGAGTGCCCAGGCAGACGATCCCTATGTGACTTTGTGATGGAAGTTGTATGGGATTAAGAATGGAAACAGTGTGTGTGTGTGTGTGTGTGGGGGGGGGGGGGTTGGAGAGAAATAGGACAGAAAAATGCCTCAGAGACAGTGTAGTTCACCCTTATTTGCTTTAACGGACTGTAATAGAACAAGATGTGAGGAAACATCTGTTGCCTTCTTTTAAAATAGTACTTTGATATTTTGAAAGATTAGCGACAGAATTAGGAGAATTCTAATTTCTGTGGTGTGGAACAACTTTCACAGTGTGGAAGAGTGTGAGTTCAATCCTGCTTGATAGTACTGTGGAGGGACAGAGGGTTGGTCAGTGTGAGCAATGACTGTAGTAGGGGTTCTCAAGTCAGGCTATCTGTATTTAAACCCTGGTTATGGAATTATAGTGGCTCATGGGTGAACCATGTACCATACATGGCAATTTACATGGCCACTCTCAGGGATGACTATCCATCTAAATTAAAGTGGTCATGTGGTCTGATTTGGTAAATATAGGCTTCTATTTTTAAAACTAGCTTTTAAAAGAGTGAACAATTTCTCTTAAGCTAGATGTAAGGATCACCAAGGTGAACCAAAGTATCTTTAATGAAAGACTGGGCTTTGTACTGGAAAGAAATGGCCATGTTGAATGTTTGAGTAATTCTGGTGATGGTGTTAATTTTTTAATCCATTTGAGAGGAAGTGAACTCAAGGCTTAGAAACACTAATTATAATGGAGAGCCACTTGAAGTTCTAACCAGTATTTAGTTAGAACTGGGTAGTAAATGTACATAGGTTGCTTTACAGAGCCTCTGCTGCTCCAAGTGTTGGCTCTAAGACTGTAAGACAGCTGTAGGTTGAGTTTCTGGGAACAGTTAAACACTGGGCAGGGATAGTGTAAGCTCAAAATGTCTACACAGAAAAAGATTCAGACTTTTCAAACAAGATGGAAAACTAGAGCCAGTGAGATGGAGACTGTCATAAACTTGGTGATGCTGCTGTGAGAGCACTGCAGAGTTGAGAAGCGTCAGGTTTCCAGGCCAGGCAGAGTGAAGAGAAGCAGAGATTCCTTGATTCATAGGTAGTAGCTGGTAAAGAAGACCCGCAGCGTCTCTGTAGTGCTCCCAGGGAGTAGTGCTGTTCATGGGCTTTCCAAGCCTGTCAAAAGTTATAATTGATTTTAATCCCTAAGTGACAGTTTCCTCACCTATGCAACAGTCATTGCTACTTGAGAAACCTTGGAAATTGAATCACATAATTCAATTAACATGACTAAGGCAATGGCGCGCACCTCCACATAAGTGCCCAATTAATGTCAGTTATTATTATTAGAACTTCACTTACATATGTTAATTTACTCATCTTATTTGGAAATGCCACTGCTAGAGTAAAACATCAGAAAATAGAAAGCAATTATGTTAAATAGGTGTCCTTAAACTTTGCTAAAAGAAATAAATCATACCGCATGCCTTTACTCTTTCTAATATCTTTTGGGGATTAAAAGTTCGGTTAAAACTTTTCAGCCAGGAGGCAACTTTGGAAGAAACATAAGTAAAACCTGTTTACTCGAAATGAAAAGAAAAATAACCTATTGTGAAAAATAGCCAAATAGTAGAAGTGGATCTAGAGCAAAGCACACAATACCTTTGGAATTCAACTTTTTTAAATCACATTTTTTATTCAATTTTTGATTCAGCTTATTGTATTTGTATAATTTTGTTCAGGGTTAGTTGTCTATGTCTCTCTCCCAATATATTCCTTAGCAGGTGGTTTGAACAAAACCACTAGGTTTATATCTCAGAGCCTTCACACTCCCAACAATATATGAAGTCATCTCACAGGATTCCTGTGTCAGGCTGGGAGACAAAATGAGTTTTGAAGATGAGGCAGGCTCTCTCCTAGCTTTGCTGAAGCAATCTAGAAATGGGATCTATGGCAGTAATCTCCAAACTACTTGTATCTTTTTATTCAGATCCATTCTATTCCCCAGTATTCATTCTTCAAGAGTCATTTGATATTATAATAGACACATCGTGTCTCAGTCTACTAATTCTATCATAACCCCCCAAAGCAATATTATCACTGGCATATAACTTCACTTTCTATTCTACCCAATTAATTAACTTTATGAATATGTACCACTCACTCTTAAAACCTGAAAACCTGATGCGGAAATGATCATAGTTCCCATTGAGAGGCATGGGAGAACGATCTTTTCAGGTTGCATAGTAATCAAGACAGATGTGTTCTAATTGGCCCAACATGTTGCTGCCTTTTCTACACCCACTGGAGGGATAATGGGAAAAACTGAAAATGTGGAATTCAGTCAGATGCTGTGAAGTACTGGGAGCAACTGATAAAATATGCTGATAGTCCTCTTTGGGTTCCATTAATCTAGTTGTCACCAAACGTTGGCATATTTATAAGAATCACATATTGTACTGGTTAAAATGGAAGGTTTTTTAATTTTTATTTTTAGATTTACTTATTTATTTTCATAAAGCTTTGGGTTGGAGTTGTAAAGGGACATTTTCAAGGTGATCCTGACATGGCAATTCAAAGGCTGTCGATTGAAGAAACACTAAACTAATCAATGCTTGGCTTCTTTCCAGTATTAACATTAAGTACTCTAGCATTTGCTCATGAAAGTTAACTTTAGAAACCCAGGTGGTATAAACTAAACAGTATCAATTGGGCCATTATTTAGATATATGTAATTGTATAGACTGATAGAGATGCTAAAGTGCGGTACTAAATGGGTCATTCTACTTGTTTAAATTAGGTCATACAACAATGCATTATACTTCAGTGGACTCATGGCTCAGAGCCACATACTTTTCTCTATTATTGTATAGTAAATATCTTACTGATATTTTCTATGGCAAAGCATTAATTTTTTAGTATTAGAGGAGATTCGGGTATACAAAGAATATATATTTTTTCAGTGATAGGTCAAACTTTTAGATGAAGGAATAAATTTGCTCATTAGGTTGTAATCATTTTTAAACCAGTGTAAAGCCTTTTTAAAAAAAGAAATCTTTTATGAAGAATATGGTAGAAAAAGCTGTCAAAGTAATGGCACTTAAGAGGCACTGATCCAACTTTCAAATGACTAGAGAGTTTGTAGAGGGAACTCTGATTATAAGAGATGGTGTGAAGCAACATGAATGGCAGTCACATAGAAGGATGGAGCCACAGGGCTTATAGTCTCTGTTCTTAAAGCTATTGCTGATCATTAAACCTTACAAAGCTCTGTGCTTCATGTAGCCATAGTCTAGACACACGCGTTATATATGTAGCACCTAACAAAAGCATACACACAGAGGAGGGTCCTAAGTTTAGTTCTTAAACTGTAAGATACTCTCTGTATTTCCCACTGCAAACATCTGAGGGATGATTCACCATGCTCAAACATGTCTGAAGCTAGAGTAAGATTTCCAGTCTAGCTAATGATTTTTTTTCTTTTATTAGTCTACATGTAAAATCCTTGCTGAAAGAGACTCTGGGATATGTAGTCTTTCTAGCATCTATGGTTCCATTGCTGTTACTCGCAGAGTTGAAGCAGATATTAAATGGCCAGGATACATTATGGGTCACACGGCCCAGCTAGTAGTAGACATTAGGAAAATCTAAAATTGTTTGTCCTGTGATGGGATTCAAATCCTATTATTATTTTATTATTTTTCCTTGTTTATTCTGACAGCAGTGTTTCTTTTGTAGCTCAGGCTGGCCTCCTTTTGTTGTTGTTTGTTTTGTTTTAGACACATTGTCATTTATGTAGATGTCACTAACCTAGTACTGGCTATATTAACCAGGTGAGACTTTAACTCACAGAGATCTGCCTACCAGGTTCTGCCTGGCCTTAACTCTTGATCCTCCCGATCCCCCCGCAGTGTTTTAAAGTTACCCTATTCAATAGGTGGCAGTGTGAACCAATAGATAAGTTTTTAAGAATGCCACTTCTTTCATCATAAAGGGACTGTAATGATTACACCTAGAGAGTGTTTTAAAGAATAACGTATAGAAGTACTTGAGAAATTCTTGGAATAGTGTTTGGGGTGTAGTGCATAGTAAATCATTGAATAACACAGGACATGTGGCCTTGCTGACCACTGTTGTACCCAGAAAATCATGCCAAAATAACTGATATTTTCACAGGAGGTATGTAACCTAGAAATACTGAAGTGTATACTCCAAGATCAATAAGTAAAACTTATGGGTGGACTGGTGACTTCATTTCTACCCATTCTGAGTTCAGGAAGTAGAAATAACCTGTAATAATCCTCCCATAGGTAGGGGCATGAACCTGAAATGTATCCCTTTGTGACTTCTTTTACAAAATATTCAATGTTTGGCAAGTACTTGAGTCACTGATACAATTGTGAATGAGTCTAATAATATACGTTGCCCATGGGGATACTTACAGGCTAAGGATAGAGCTTCATCTTCAGTGGCATTGGGATTTTAGACAGCTATGTACTATAGAACAACCTGATTTTTCTTATTTGGGGATCAAGGGTAGGAGAAGGCAGGTGGCTGATTTACAATCTACTGACTTTTTCTTGTGATAATTTGCTTGTGTGTGGCAACACTAGCAGAAGCACAACACTGCTTGATGTGTGAAACTGTGCCTATGTCCTGTGACTTTGAGGCCTTAACTAACCCATTGTCTCTCATTTTCTCCTGTTCTAGCTGGACAGTGCTACATCACTCATCCAGGCAGCCAAAAACCTGATGAATGCTGTTGTCCTCACGGTGAAAGCGTCTTATGTAGCCTCAACTAAATACCAGAAGGTCTATGGAACAGCAGCTGTCAACTCTCCAGTTGTGTCTTGGAAGATGAAGGCTCCTGAAAAGAAGCCCCTTGTGAAGAGAGAAAAGCCTGAAGAATTCCAGACAAGAGTTAGACGGGGGTCTCAAAAGAAACACATTTCACCTGTGCAGGCTTTAAGTGAATTCAAGGCAATGGATTCCTTCTAGGACAATAGGCTACAAACAAGAAAGCTTTTTCTTTCCCTCCTCCCCCTTTCTTTTTCATTTTGATTCCATTTTTTGTAAGCATACCTGCTGACTTGTCTGCCTCTGGCATGGGGAAATTAAGAGAACAGTGTCTGTTTGCATGTTAGACGAGATGAGATCAATGCTGCTGGTCTATCAGTAGCCTCGGAAGGGGACAGGTGACAATTTCTGTCCTGAGGTGGAACAGAGCTGTCCTTTGCAACATTCTCTTAAAGTTGGGCAAAGAGTTCACACTGTGATGTTCACGGGAGTGGGAGGGATGGGGAAAATAAACTTAACTCTACAAAAGCAAACTCTAATGCATGCAAGAACCATTAGGTTGGCAGGTATATTCATAAGTGAAAAACCTGGAAGTGTAATGGTAGAACATAAAACCTGTACTGCTTCTGTTTGAGTGCAAAACTGTACTAGCCAATACGCTGAAGTGTGTGGCCCACAAATTGAAATTTTAACCTCAATGTCCTGTATCCATGCTCTCATGTGGATTCTTAACTGAGGAGAAACTAACTCATCCCGTCTCAAATGTTTCTTTAATCTGCATTCTGTTCTTTCTTCCTGGTAGTGCCATTACTAGTGTTCCTCTTATTTTCTCCCCTCTGCTGAAGACAATAAATATTCCTTTGAGACCCGTGGATCCTTCTGCGGACCCTAATGACACAAAGTGGAGCTCAACTGTCCTCCCTTCTATTTCTTTCTTTCTAAACTTGAACTCTGACTTTGCTAGACATAGAAGGCTCAGTGGTGGAACGTTAGCGAAATGGAGATTGACAGTATGTGAAGGCTTAGAGGCAAATGCATAGGTGTGTAGCTGAGAGTGCTGGTATCTAATATACCATTGTATTCACTGACACAAAATAAACACATTTAATCTTGACACCTGGATAATGTTTTCTTTCTCAGCATGCGTGGGTAATATAAATTCAGGAATATTCTTAAATATTGATTTAAAACTTCTTGCTTGGATTTTCAAATCAGCCCTTAAAACATATATTCTCACAGTCATTTTTTTCAGAAAAGGTATTTTGTAGTTTGTTTTTTCATTTGTTTTGTTTCACTTTCAAACGGAATCTGATATGAGAATACTTGTATTGACTTTTCTGGATCAATCATGGTTCCCTGGTCTAAATAATTAAAACATGAGATTTATGATTTAAAGTTAAGATTTTACTAATTTCAAAATATTTATTCACTTCCTTTGTTTTCCTCTTTAAATTAGAACAACAAGACACCAATCACATCACCAAAGAGATTCTGTGTGTCATTCGGTTTTGAACTAAGGAGTGGGGAAAAGCACCCAGTTACTCAAATGAATAATTGAAGCTCCTCCATTAGAGCGATATCTCCAAGTTACACATCACTATGTGCTACCAGCAGATGCTGGGCAGAACATATTTCTCAATGATATAATAATTCTTTGGGTTTCACATGCATATAAGCTGTGCCTGATCCCAGATGGAACAGATAGGAAAGTAATAGAAGGAAAGAAAGTACAGTCCAAATCCTTATTTGGAAATGTTTCTGCTAAAAACCCAGCTGGCTGGCACTTAAAGCACCACTGAGACCATAATGGAGGAAACACTAGAAAAGCTGTAGAATCATTTTCAGCACTAATCATTAAATATAATAGGCCTGCCCCCTTAATTTGCATAAGCATTCAGAAACATAGTGAGTTATCCAAAATTGGAGCCAGGTCATAAGCTGAGTGCAGTACTCAGCAACAATGCTGGAGACCTTCCCTCTTTGCTTGTCTAACAGTAGTAACTAGCATGCCACTGGTCTATTGACCAGAATAATAATGACAACACATTCTTAGCAACATTGACTCAGTTCTGAGAAATCAGATCTTCTCAGAAACAACAGGGAAAACATTCTTTTTTGGAACACTTTCTTAAAAATATCACCAATCCCATTTTTGTCCTCCTCTGAAGCTTTCAAAGATGATGGACATCTCTTCATATCCCTTCTCTCCAGGATGGAAGGCAACACAGGTAGTCAGGGGTTAGAAGTAGGAGATAAAAAGTACCAGCCTGGTGTTAATGACTAGGTAGAGAATCAAGAAAATTTCTTGAACAAGCATTGTTCAAAGATCCTGAGTGATACATAATTACTACTGTTAAAATTCTTACTTTATATGCCATTCTAGTTTTTAAATTTAGCAGAAAGTATTCTTAATACTAGCCAGGAAACTTAAAACATTCAGAAACGTTGTGAAAATTTTTGAATATAAATAAACAGCAGGTATCTGAAGAACATGTAAAGAATGTCTTGGACCTTGACCTGTACACTGCTGCTTAGCTACTTTAATATGTATGAGCCTTGTGTATATAGGCTTTCAGAAAATCAGACCTGAATTTTGCTTACATCTGAAGGTATTCTACAAATCTGCATAGTCCTTGCTTGCCATTCATCTTCAGCAAACTTCATCCCGTCCTTGCCATGATTGCTCATGTGAGCAAAGAAAATGGTGACTTTGCAAACCTAAGTGTATTTTGCTAAGAACATCACAGCAATAAAGGAACTGCTGGTTTTCCAAAGCCAAGGCTATTGCTCCAAAAGGTAATGGAAAGAAGTGTACAACCTACAGTATTATACCTAAATTATAGAAGCAAAACAGTAGCAAATAAACATAAATAAATACTACAGATTAGAAATATAGACATCAGCCATGGAAGGAGTTACAGAGACAAAGTTGGGAGCTGTGACTAAAGGATGGACCATCTAGAGACTGCCATAACCTGGGATCCATCCCATAATCAGCTTCCAAACACTGACACCATTGCACACACTAGCAAGATTTTGCTGAAAGGACCCAGATATAGTTGTCTCTTGTGAGACTATGCCGGGGCCTATCAAACACAGAAGTGGATGCTCACAGTCAGCTATTGGATGGATCACAGGGCCCCCAATGGAGGAGCTAGAGAAAGTACCCAAGGAGCTAAAGGGATCTACAACCCTATAGGTGGAACAACATTATGAACTAACCAGTACCTCGGAGCTCTTGACTCTAGCTGCATATGTATCAAAAGATGGCCTAGTTGGCCATCACTGGAAAGAGAGGCCCATTGGACTTGCAAACTTTATATGCCCCAGTACAGGGGAATGCGAGGGCCAAAAAGTGGGAGTGGGTGGGTAGGGGAGTGGGGAGAGGGTATGGGGGACTTTTGGGATAGCATTGGAAATGTAAATGAGGAAAATACCTAATAAAAATATTTAAAAAGAAATATAGACATCAGGACATACTGAAATACTAGCATTGTGGAGACTGATGAAAGAGGTAGAAGCAACTACAATGTAAATAATCTTAAATACTTTCTAATAATGTGTTTTTCTGTGGGTATGTGTGATTGATTGCAGGTACTTACCTGCAGAGGTTAAAACAACAGATCCCCTGAAGTTAGCAGGTGATTATGATCTGGCTAACAAAGGTCCTTGGAAACAAATTCTGGTCCTGTACAAGAACAGGGCATGCTCTTAACCACTGAGCCTCCACTACATCACATCTAAGTATATTTTTGATACATGAAAGGCATACATTGACTAATTTCATAAGAGCCATAAGTAGGGTGAGAGCTTTGACAGAATACTACAGCAGAATATGACAGTCATAGTGAACCTTTGGAACATACATATGATGAGATGGGATGAGTGTAGTCTATGTTAACAATGAAACAGAATGGAACATTGAACTTGCATGATAGCATTAAACAAAAACAACAACCATAACAACAACAACAAAAACAAAAACAGCCAAAAAAATCAAAAGACCTACATTCATATGTTGAAACATACTATCTAAAAGGTCAGTACTGAAAAACTCTCAGAAGATGCATGTTCTATAGACATGTAAGACTTTCCAGTAATTTCTGGCATAACTAGATATGGACTTAAAAAAGCTAAAGATTTATTCAGAGAGAGTATGAAGAGTCAGTTAAATGTCTGGAAAACAATTCACTAGGGTAAACTACAATGGTATGTTCAAACTGCAGTGGTATATTTGAGGAGACACAGGAATGGTAGAACCTATGCTCCTATGTGCGCATGAACACACACACACACTTTTCTAAAGAGGAATGTTAAATATAGGAGGGTGGTAATTTCTGATTTCATCAAGAGAGAAAATACCTGCCCAAGTAAACACAGTATCACAGGAAAGTTTGAAGCATGTTGCTGACCACTCCATCCCTCTCTTTGGTGACATGTTCAGTAGGAATGTCACTCAATTCCTGGTTCCACAACCAAGGAAAGAAAAAGGTGAAACTTCTACCCAATGTTCTACCTTGACTGGTGTCTGATGGCAGTAATGGTTTGTGCCTTAACCCCAAGTGCTGACTGGAATTGAGATATAGTTTATCAGGTTGAAGGCTAAAGAAAAGGCAACCACCCTGGGAAACTCAACATGTTGTATGCTTCTGAAGGTTATAGATGTGAAAAGAATATCATCTAACATAGTGTAGGAAAAAACAATGGCAAGAATTCTACACAATTAAGAGGCTTAGGAGCAGTTGTATAACCAAGGGCTTTGGGAACAATACAGATGCTTATATATGTTTAGGAATGAAATGTCCAGATTATATTTCTTGTGCAATAAATATAATATGCAATGCAAAGTAGGTACTTATTCAAATGTCCATATACTGTATATATGACACTTAGATCTACCAAAAATTTATCAGACTAAGATGAAACTTACACAACAAAAAGAATAATCAAAGAGAATAGGACTAACTCCCCTAATGCCAGACAAAACGGACTTTAAGTACAAATCATAAGAGAAAAAGGATAGTCTGTAATAACAAAAGATTAATGCATCATGGTAGTGTGATAAATAATGTATGTGTATCAGATACACATACATTATGCCTCTAAATATGACTTGATCAAGGAAAAAGTAAAAGAGGAAAGTAGAGAACTCCACTATCGACACTTCAGTACTACATATTCAACAACCAGACCAAAAGTTAATAAAGATGTTTTACCCAACACTGCGCATCATTTCAACCTGAAAGGTAGATGCAAATTCCATTCAACCTAAGAATACATTCTTCTAAAATACACAGAGGATGTAATCCAAGTTAAATCATGTGATAAGGCACAAAGTCAAATGATAAAGTCTTAAAACTTTACAAATCATCTTTTGTGGAGATTTATTGTGAAATGAAACTAGAAATCGCCAGAAAGAACAAATGGAAACCTGCACATGTGTGGAATTCAACCTACTCTTAACCAATGGCTAAAGAGAAAATCCCAAGGCAATTAGAAAATATCTTCTAGAGAAGATACTTTTAACCCTTAAAAGATTTGAGGCCCCAGGAAGTGGAGCAGCCTGGCTTGATGGGGTGAGGTGGTGTGAAGGGGTGGGGACATCCTCTTGGAGACAGGAGGAGGAATGGGTTGAGGAACTATCAATGGGCAGACTGGGAAAGGGATAATGACTGAACTCAAAAAAAAAAAAAGATTAAGGATAATTAAAAATAAAAACAAAATCTCTATACAAATGAGCATAAAAGTCAACATTTTAATGTATAATTATTAAAGAGTAATCTATAGCTGTGAATCCTTATATTAACAGGCAAAGTCATAAATCAACTTCAAGTTACACTCAGAGACCATTATATAATAATAAAATAACCCCAATTCCATGGAAACAAAGTGTAATGGTAAATTTTTGTCAACTTCCATGTGCTAAGAAATGCCCAGAGAGGTTATTATGCATTATTTCTGAGTGTGGCCATGAGGGTTTTCAGAGATCTGGTCCGATAGGTAAGGATGATTGCTGCGAATGGATGCCATCTAATCGCATAGTACCAAGTAGTCTAAAACTGCAGAGGAAGGGAAAATCCACTCTCTGGTTGAGCTAGGACACTTATGTTCTCCTGAACTTGAAAGGCAGTGCTCCCACTTCTCTGACCCTCATAGTTGAGCTGGGATTCATAGTACAGGTTCTTATTCTGAGGTGTTTGGCATTGAATTTGAAGGGCATCACTCAACTGTCCTGAGTTGTAGCTTTCAGGTGGTAGATCATGAGAGTTCCCTTCTATAACCACATAAAATGTTCCTTATAAGAATCAATCTGTGATCTCTCTCTCTCTCTCTCTCTCTCTGTCTTCCCCCTCTCTCTTTTCCATGCTCTCCCTTTCCTTCTTTCTCCCTCCCCTCCACCTTCTGTGTATGTGTTCTTTGTAATCTATGACATAAATAGGATAAACAGTGTAAGAAAACTACAACATTAATAGTTTGTTCTTTGCTCTAGATTAAGAAAAGTGATGATTCAAAAACCAAAAAGTGTATTTCTCTATATTGTGAACAGATTACAAAACATTGTCCAAATGTTAAGAGAAACTGTAATGACAACAAACAGAATAAACAGATGAAATAAATAAACTCTAACCCCTCCATAATACTAAATCATGAAAACCTGTGAACATCTGTCCAGAAATAACAAGAGATTTGAATTAGTAAATAAAACTTTCCCAACTAAGGAAAACCAAAACAAAGATTTCATGGGTCAGTTCTATAAATTCATCCATTAAAATTAACATCAATTCTCAAAATCCCTTCAAAACTAAAAATTCCAATTGACTATCAAAGCCAGATTACTATAACAATAACTGTAGTTATTGTTATAACTACAAACCAATATCTTTAATGACTTTTTACTTAAAGATATAAGGAAACAATTTTGAAGGAAGTTATTTTTCAAATATGGTTTGTTTTTTTCTGAAACTAATGCTAAAATGTAATACATTTATGAAATATAAAGAGGTATAACCAGGTAGAGCCTTAAGAGGTGATTAGCAAAATCATTTAATGAACATGTCTATTCATGAGGTGAAAGTATGAGCTTACCAATGGACTAAATGCTTTTTTTTTTTGAAAATATGTCTATTGTAAAAGTATCCTTTCATAGGCTATACTAGACAACCTTAAGATTCTGGCACTAGAAAGCCTTTAACAATGAGGTCCTTAAATCAGGGTCAGAATTAGGAGTTGAAGGAATCATTTTGATAACAATAACATACCATGCCTGTGTTATTGTATTAATGGCAACAGTAAACATAAATTAAGACAAATGCTTACATATTAATAACTAAGCCAAGCTACATTTACTTTTAGAATACAAGGATGGTTCAATATACAAAAGTCATTCAATTTAATACTTAATTGGCAAAATTAACCCTTTTTTGGTTAAAAAGTGGTCATCAAATTATGAATAGTAAAAACTACTTCAGAATGTAAAATTCTCTTTCTCTTTCACTCTTACACACACAGACACACACACATACACACACACATACATGGAAAGCAGAAGTAAATTTGATTGGTTCTCTCCTACCACCATGTGTATTTCAGGGATTTAACTCAGGTTTTGCACTTGGTGACAAGGGCCTTTATTCAATAAAACATATTTTCGGCCCTCTAAACTTTATATAGACTCTCCACATACCACAAGCTAAATTAATCCAGTTATAGCAGGAATCAAGAGCAACAAAAATGATCAGAAAAGAATCTCCTTGCATCATATTCTAGTCAACACGTTAAATGCACAAAGCAAAGACTGTAACTGGGAAGCTGTCAGAGACAAACCATATGCATGCATTAATGTAAAGCAATAGAAAGTTTTGAAAGTCAAGAGGACTTTGGATGATGTACTTCAAATTCTCAAAGGCAGCTACTAATCCATACTGCTCTCCAGAGTAAAACTACCTATTATAATTGAAGAAAAAGTTCTTTCCATGTTAAAAATAAGCTGAATACATGACCAGTAATTCAGGTTTACAAAAAATACTTGGAAAAACGTTCCCATGGAAATGCAGTATAAACACATCAGTTATGTTAGAGGAAAGAGCAAGGCACATTGCACACATACATATACAAATGAGGAAAGTGAGAAAACTACAAGCACTACAACTTCAACAAAATGAAAGAAATAAATAGGAATTGAATTAATAAGTGTGAATACTAATGATATCAATTAACGAGTCAAAAGACACAGATGAACATATTATATTAAGAAACAGAATTGTCCATGAAGTTAATAAGAATATTATCAAACTATTATGAAATCAGTATTATTACTAACATGTTAAAGCTAGACAAGATAAAGACAACAACAACCTGTAGACCAATTTTCTTCATTAACATAGATACAAAACTTTTCAATGTAGTAAAATGGTTCAGCTTGAAAGAGGGCTTACACCAAGCTTGACAACCTGATTTCAATCTTTATAATGCACATAGTAGAAAGAATGAACGGAGTCCTCCAAAACTATCTTCTGACACCCTACACAGGCTGTATCATGTATATATGCCCACCTGTGTACAAACATAAACACATACATACAAAAGGCAAAGGAGGGAGAGAGAGTAAATGAAAAAAAATGTTCAAAATATTGTTAAGGAGAAAGATAAAAATAAAAATATATTCATTTTTAACATATAATTCTATACATTTCAGACCCAAAGTAATCCACCATCAAAAAGTAATCTAACCTTTAAGGATACAAAACTAACACATAAAATAAGTAGTCTGCCTGTGTAGTAATACCCACCATGTTGAAATAGAAATCTGGAAAACGACTCTGTACATAAGAGACTTAAAAACTGTGACAATGGACTTAACTTGGAAATGAAATAACTCACGAATTCTTTCAACCACCATGAAAGAAAATGTTGAAAAATCACAAAGATGAAAAGAAACATCATCATAATTAATTGGTAGAATTACTATTGTGAAAAGGGCTATAGTATTAAAAGCAATCTTCAGATTCAACATAATAACCAGGAAAATCCAATGCTATTCTTCACAGACATAGATAAAGCAATCTTAAATTTTGTGTGGAACCATAAAAGACTCTGTATACCCAAAGCAATACTGTGAAAAATTATGATGATGTCATGTCTCTATAACTGATTTCTGATTTCAAGTTGTGCTACAGCGCCATAGTAACAAAATGAAAAGAAAATGCATGCATGCTGCTATAAGAGCAGATACATATTTCAATGATACAGGATATAGGACCCATATGTAAACCTAAACACCCATATTCATCTAAAGTTTGACAAAGATGCCCAAATATGCATTGGACAAAACACTGCCTTTTCCAAATTTATTCTAGGTAAAGTAGGTAGTCACCTGTGCATATGGATAAAGGAACGATAAAAAATAGCTTTATCTCTGATCATAAACAAATCATCTTTACACAGATCACAGGTCTATATATAGGACCTGATAACTAATCTTATCAGAGTAAAATATAGGGAATCAGCTCAATACAAAGACATAGGCATGTCTTCCTAGAACCAGACTTCATTTCGTTAGGAAATAATCAACTGACAAGTGAGACCCATGAAGTTAACAATATACTTGAAAAATAAAATGGGCTATCAAGAGAAGACTCAGGCTACAACTTTCAATAAAACCTTTGTGAGCGATGCATTTGAAAAAGGATTGATATATAGTATATACAAGGTACTCAAAAAATTAAACACGGACTAAAACAACCTATTAAATAGATCTGATGCCAACTCTCAAAAAGAAAAAGAAAATATAAATGCTATCAAGATATGAAAAATTAAATTTGCTATAATTAAATTCAAATAATACTGATTTTTCCATCATACCCATTCAAAAGAGCAGCCATTAAGAAACAAATAGGAGCAAACAGAGTGATCAATAATAGATAACCCGTATTCTCTGCTCATGGGAATGTAAGCTGGTGCAGCCACTGTACAAATCAGTATGGAGTGTCCTCAGAAAACAAAAGTAGACTTATGATATGGCCCATATATCACTTCTGGGTGTTTATGCAAAGAACTCCAAGTCAGCACATCACAGAGATATTTGCATGCCAATGTGCTCTGCCATTCACACCACCCATACTACAGACCACCACAGAGGACTGGATAAAAAATTTCAGTGTATATATAAAATGGAATAGTTTTCATCCGAATAAAGAAAAAAATTACCTTGTTTTCTGAAAATTAGACACAACTGGAGATAATTGATAATATTTTTTCTTTTTTATTTTATTTTATTATATTATTTTTAAATTTTTATTGGTTATTTTATTTATTTACATTTCAAATGTTATCCCCCTTCCTAGTTTCCCCTCCACAAGCCCTCTACTCTCTTTTCCTTCCCCCCATAAGGGTGCTCCTCTACCCACCCACCAACTTCTGTCTCAGCAACATTATAAGCCAATATCAGATAGTCAAAAATCATATCTTCTCTAATTTATGGTTTCTAAATTTTATGTAAAATCACACACACACACACACACACACACTTATGACGTGAAAGTAGAAATGAAAAACTTGAGCAGAAAAGGGGATCTAACATGGAATGGATGAGAAAGGAGTGTTGAGATATGGCAGTCAATATACTCAACATAAAATATACAATTATGAAAATGTCCCTGTAATACAATAAAATATGCATGAATATACATAATGACATTTAACAAATCTTACTTTTTGTGTTGTGCATGATACATTGCTCCCTGATGAAGACACATTAGTTCAAAAGACACAGGATTGGAAACATTCTACATCATAGAACATCATAGGAGCTGCAGTCTCAGAAGATGCATAAAGAGGAGAATCGACCAGGAGTGAGATATGATTACTGAGATTTCATGTGCACTTAACAGGGGTACATTCACCTCCATAATACAGACACAGCAAAGAGATGGAACAGTAGAAGGTGACATCAATACCTCATTGTCATAAATAGTGAATTCATTTAAACCAAAAACATCTCACGGATCAAATAGATTTAATATGTAGCTAGAAGATATGGCATACAAGAGTTTGAGAATAAATACTCTTTAGTATCCCATGAGACTTCTTCCAAAATAGACCACATTTTAGTCCATTAAGCAAATCTTAACAAATATGAAATACAATTTCTTTTATCTTAGCACATAAATAAAATTAGAAATAAAATTAGGAGCAAAAAGCAAAAGAAACTACACAAATGGACAGATGTCCAACAACAGATCTGTGAATTATCAATGCATCAATGATAAAATCATAGAAAATTCAATGCAATATCTAGAACTAAATGAAAATAGGAAAACAACTGACTAGAATATCTGAGAGACAAAGGTGGTATAAGAGGGTTAGTTTTCTACTAAGAGTAGTAACATTAAAATTCAAAGAGGTTTCAAATCCAATCATTAACTAACTCAAGATCCTAGAAAAAAAAAAGAATTATTATCAAACCTAAGTAATTAGATAACAAGGAATAATTTAAAAAACTCAGAACATAGTGAAGCGTGTGTTCTTATTACAAGTTGGAACAGCTTCTGGATATATGCCCAGGAGAGGTATTGGTGGATCTTCCAGTAGTACTATGTCCAATTTCCTGAGGAACCACTAGACTGATTTCTAGAGTGGTTGTACAAGCTTGCAATCCCACCAACAGTGGAGGAGTGTTCCTCTTTCTCCACATCCTCACCAGCATCTGCTGTCACCTGAGTTTTGATCTTAGCCATTCTGATTGGTGTGAGGTGGAATCTCAGGGTTGTTTTAATTTGCATTTCCCTGATGATTAAGAATGTTGAACATTTTATCAGGTGTTTCTCAGCCATTCAATATTCCTCAGTTGAGAACTCTTTGTTTAGCTCTGAGCCCCATTTGTTAATGGGGTTATTTGATTTTCTGGACTGATTTTTCAGTCTTTTTTTTATAACAGCCAGAAGCTGGAAAGGAATCAGATACCGCTCAACAAAGGAATGGATACAAAAAATGTGGTACATTCACACAATGGAGTACTACTCAGCTATTAAAAACAATAAATTTATGAACTTATTGGGCAAATGGATGGATCTGGAGGATATCATTCTGAGTAAGGCAACTCAATCAGAAAAGAACTCACATGATATGCACTCACTGATAAGTGGATATTAGCCCAGAGACTTAGAATACCCAAGATACAATTTGTAAAACACATGAAACTCACAAAGAAGGAAGACCAAAGTGTGGATACTTCGCTTCTTCTTAGAATGGGGAACAAAATACCCATGAAAGGTGTTACAGAGACAAAGTTTGGAACTGAGACAGAAGGAAGACTGAGACTTCCAGAGACTGCACCACCAGGGGATCCATCCCATAAACAGCCACCAAACCCAGACACTATTGCATATGCCAGCAAGATTTTGCTGACAGAAGACTGATATAGCTGTTTCTTCTTTTTTTTTACTAGGTATTTATTTCATTTACATTTCAATTGCTATCCTAAAAGTCCCCACACACTCCCCCACCCACCCACTTCTTGGCCCTAGCGTTCCCCTGTACTGAGGTATATAAAGTTTGCACGACCAATGGGCCTCTCTTTCCACTGATGGCCGACTAGGCCATCTTCTGATACATATGCAGCTAGAGACACGAACTCCAGGGGGTACTGGTTAGTTCATATTGTTGTTCCACCTATAGGGTTGCAGATCCCCCCAGCTCCTTGGGTACTTTCTCTAGCTCCTCCATTGGGGGCCCTGTGATCCATCCAATAGCTGACTGTGATCATCCACTTATGTGTTTGCTAGGCCCCTGCATAGTCTCACAAGAGACAGCTATATCTGGGTCCTTTCAGCAAAATCTTGCTAGTGTATGCAATGGTGTCAGCGTCTGAAAGCTGATTATGGATTGGATCCCCAGATATGGCAGTCTCTAGTAGGGAAAAGCCTCGAAGAAATGGACACAGGGGAAAAATTCCTGAATAGAACACCAATGGCTTGTGCTGTAAGATTGAGAATCAACGAATGGGACCTCATAAAATTGCAAAGCTTCTGTAAGGCAAAAGACACCGTCAATAAGACAAAAAGGCCACCAACAGATTGGGAAAGGATCTTTACCTATCCTAAGTCAGATATGGAACTAATATACAATATATATAAAGAACTCAAGAAGGTGTACTCTAGAAAATCAAATAACCCCATTCAAAAATCGGGCTCAGAGCTAAACAAAGAATTCTCACCTGAGGAATACTGAATGGCTGAGAAGCACCTGAAAAAATGTTCAGCATCCTTAATCATCAGGGAAATGCAAATCAAAACAACCCTGAGATTCCACCTCACACCAGTCAGAATGGCTAAGATCAAAAATTCAGGTGACAGCAGATGCTGGCAAGGATGTGGAGAAAGAAGGACACTCCTCCATTGTTGGTGGGATTGCAAGCTTGTACAAACACTCTGGAAATCAGTCTGGTGGTTCCTCAGAAAATTGGACATAGTACTCCCGGAGGATCCCACAATACCTCTCCTGGGCATATGTCCAGAAGATGTTCCAACCCGTAAGATATAGCTTTTTCTTGTGAGGCTATTCCAATGCCTGGCAAATACAGAAGTGGATGCTCACAGTCATCTATTGGATGGAACACAGGGCCCTAGGAGGAGCTAGAGAAAGTACTATAGAAAGGAGCTGAAGGGGTCTGCAACCCTATAGGAGGAACAGCAACATGAACTAACCTGTACCCCCAGAGCTGTGTCTCTAGCTGCATGTGTAGCAGAAGATGGCCTAGTCGGCCATTAATGGGAGGAGAGGCACTTGCTGTTGCAAAGATTCTCTGTCCCAGTACAGGGGAATGCCAGGGCCAGGAAGCAGGAGTGGGTGGGTTGGGGAGCAGCGCAGGGGGAGGGTATAGGGGACTTTTGGGATAGCATTTGAAATGTAAATGAAGAAAATATTTAATAAAAAGA
The DNA here is from genome assembly GCF_000001635.26 of Mus musculus. Taxonomy (NCBI): domain Eukaryota; kingdom Metazoa; phylum Chordata; class Mammalia; order Rodentia; family Muridae; genus Mus; species Mus musculus. Next base: position 76,868,816 of record NC_000072.6, on the reverse strand, counting down.
AATAAAGAAATAAATTCAGTAGAAAAAAATAATGAAATGTAGACTACAAGAGACACAAAGTTTCAGTGAAATAAACAATTTGGTTCTTGGAAAAAAATAAGATTGACAGCCTTTCAGCCAGATAGGAAGATGATTCATAAAATTGATGATGAGATGTTATATAACAGATTAATAGAATGCAGTACATCATTATGAAATGGAATCTGAAAAATAATTAATTAATTTCTAAAAACATATGGTTTACCAAAATTGAAGTTTTCGTAAGCTATAACCTGCAGCACCATATCCATGATGAGCAATGAAAGCGTATCAGTAATAAAAAAGTCTCCCAACATAAAAACCCCATTTTCACAGACAAACTGCTGGTCTCTATCAGATTGTTAAAGAAAAATGATTACCAATGCTCTTCAAACTATTTTATAAAATAAAAGGTACAGAGCATGCACTTTCTATAAAATTCAGCTAAGGACACAATGCAAAAAAGAAATTATAAATTCATTGCTTTGATGAAAACACACATTTTTAAAAATCCTTAATAAAATACAAACCAATACGTCAACGTGTTAAAAATATCATGCATTATTATCTAACTGGTTTCATTTCAGAAACATGGTACACAAAAATCAATAAACAAAATTAATTATGCCAATACATTCAAGAATAAAAACCACATTATTATGAAATTAGAAACATAAAAGGCTTTGGGCAAACTTCACCAAGACATCATGATAAAACCCCTGACTAAACTAAGAAGTAATGGATTATACAATAATGTAATAAAATGAATGCATGATAGACCTGTATTATTGTACATGTGGGCAAATAAAAGCATTCCCTGTACAACCAGAAGGAAAAACAGCCTGTTATACTCAGCATTCCTGTTTACCATAGTGCTTACATTTTAGCCAGAACAATAAAGAAAAAAAGAAATGGAGGGATTGAAGGTATATAAATAGGAAAAGAAAAAGTTAGTTTGTCCATATATGTACATCATTTAAGCTTATATTTAAAAGACCCTAAAGATTTCATCAGAAGCTCGTGGATTTAATAAATCATCAACATAAAAAATTATCAGACAAAAATAAGTAGTTTCTGGGGTTGTTTGTTTTGTTTTGTTTTCATGAAGCAATAAGAAACATGTTGAGAAAGAATTCAGGGAAACAAACCCATTCACAAGAGCATAAAGAAAAATTTAGTAATGAATGTACTAATGAAGTAAAAGTCACCTACAATAATAACTCTGAAACTGACTCCTGGGCTATGTGGCTAACATCAAATATGAAACGCTGTGGGAACTTATGTAAGAAAAATAGAAGGTTGAAGGGTCACCAGAGGTTTTGTGCTGGTATAATTAATATTATGAAAATGGCTGTACTGTCAAGAGTGTTCCACAGGTTCCATGAAATGCCCCTGAAAATGTTAATCACATTCTTCACAGAAACTGAACAAATAAGAACCCTAAAATAAATAAGTGCAAGAGAGCCTAAACAGTAAAACCAATTCTGAGAAAAAAAAATATGTGGAAGGTTTCATAATATTGGATTTCAAAACATAACAAAGAGGGCTGGAGAGACACTGCTCTTGTTCAGGACACAAGTTCACTGTTTAGCACCTTTGTCAATTAATACACAACCTCCTTCTCTAACTCCAGCTCCTTGGTTATCTAACATCCCTGGGCAATATGGGAGGCTGCACACACACACACACACACACACACACACACACACACACACACACACACTTAAAATAATAAAAAAATTATCTCTTTTAAGAAGAGCTATAGTAACACAGCAGTATTACTAACACAAAACAAACACACAGACAAATGAATTAGAAGATTCAGCTATTAACCCACACGGCTATAGCCACCTCATATCCTGATATCAACAAAGGTACCCAAAACATGTTCCATGGGAAAGACAGAAAATGTTGCTGAGGAAATTGGATGCCTAGGAGTAGAAGATGCTTTGGATCCCTATAGCTCACCCTACAAAATCATTAACTCTAAGCTCTCATGCACTTGGCGAACTACATCTTCAAATGAGCAAATGAAAAACACTTCAGGATAGAAGAGATATAAGCAGCAGTGCATAGGACCTCAATAACTTAGTAAACACTAGGGAGAGTCAACAGATCAAGTTTTAAGCTTCTATAGGACAAAAGAAATAATTAACAGAGTTAAAAGGCAGCAGATTGAAGGAAGTGGGATTTCTTTCCCCACAACTCATCATTCATAGAATTAATATACAAGGAAAAGGAAATCTCATATTCTGTTGATGCACTAATTGTTTCAAAAATATGAAAATAAATTGAGAGTTTATTCATAGAAATAAAACATATAAAATAGAACCATCATGCAAATATGCTATGCCACCACCCTAACACACCAAAGCATTTGTATTTATTGGGGCAATTCAATTGGTCGTTATAAAATCATTCTATGTGTCTTTCATTGGATATATTGATAAGAAAAATGTTTTGTAAACATACATAAAATGAAGAATTACTCAGTAATGAAAAGGAAATCATCTTCTAGATGATGGCCGATCTAGGAAGTGTGATCTTAATAAAACAAGCCAGATTCAGAAAGACAAGGATATTTTATTTTCTTTTATATGTATGTATGTATGTATGTATGTATGTATGTATGTGTATATATATATGAATGAAGATCATTGGAAAAGACAAAGGTAACCACTAGTAGGAAGGTGACAAAAATTATAATATGGTGAATATTATCACAGAACATTCTCTATGTATGAAAATGTCATAATAATGATAAATCTGTAACAGAAGATAATAGTAAGCAATGCAAGCCAGTTACATTTGGAGAGTGTCAGATTCTTCTTACATGGAGCACCTAGAGTGGCGCGACTCTGAAAGACAGAAGAGAGCATGCTGGTGTCTAGATGCCAAGTATATTGTTGTCGTTTAGCAGATGCTTTGTTTTGCAGTGTGAAGTTTCAGGGTATGAGGTCAGTGATGTGTAGACAATGTGAACACAATTAACACCACAAAATGACTAAGAGAGTAACCCTTATTTCTATTACACCAGAAATTAAAGTACTAGTAGTTGATATTCTCAGGAGGAAAGATATTTAAAGTCACATCCCCTCTCCCACAAATGCCCTTCACCATCTCTAATTTGGATTTATACCTATCATATTAAGTCAGGAAATTTTATTGTGCTATGAGGCTTAAAAATATTGACTTTTCTACTGATTTAACAGGTAGGTGAAATTAACTCTATTAGTACTTATGGATGGATACACTTCATAGAAGCATGAACTCCAGCAAACATCATAAATAGATGATGATGGTCTAGGAAAAGAAGGGCATTCCACAGTAATTAGTTTAAACTCTCCATTGTAGGAATATTTTATAGGGAACAGTCACAGAGAATGGAGTTCAAGATCATGTGCCAGGGTATAACCATGCAGAAAATTCTAGCAAATATTCAAAACTCATCCATGATATATTAACATTCCCCATCACAGAGCACAGTATGAAGCGCAAACAGAAGTGGAGGATTTCATGACATGAATCGGGTAATCTCACCTAAGTTCCTTTTGACTTGATTATAGCATTTGTCTTGGGATGAGTTGTAAATGTTGGAGAAGAAGGTCAAATAATGTGATTATGCAAAGTATATATAAATGCTCTATTTAAAACATACACTCATCTCTTTAAAAAGAAAGGTGAAGACTCCAGACTCCTGACCCAGTCTTTAAATAAGCACTTCCTATGGATTTACTTTGGAGTCTGTCAAGAAACTCATTATGGCATTTGTGTGATAGTCCTGAATTGAAGACTTTGTGCATGGTAAGCACAAGATTTGCTGCTGAGCCCACATCTAGTTCCTTCTTAAATTCAATTTTAAATTAATTCTCTGACAGTTTTATACATATATATATATATATAATGCATCCTGATTACTCCCAAACTCCCATCCTCTTTTATGTACTCCTGTAAAAACAAAAACAAAAACAAAAACAAAAAACCTCTCTCTGAAAGTATCATTAGCATAGCCATATCTCACTGCTTTGTTTTATATCAAGTGCTGTCCAGGTAACCACAGGTGGGATCTATGCCCTGGAGGAACCTGGTGGATATGCTTGTAGTCACACAATGGAAAACTATGACTGCCTATTCCAGTATCTATCAGGGAAAAGTAGTTAACCAGAGAGGGGAAGATTCCTCAGCTGTACTCAGAATTTGTCCATGCCTACTGTTTCTCTCCCCATAGGGACTCACAAATATGAGATAATAAGTGGTGAAATTCTCTTTACATTTACACACAAACATCATGAATCCATAGGGAATATATACAATTGTTCTTCACATTTATAAGCTTCATTTCTAAATGCCTACTGCCTTTCTTAGAACTAAGGAAGCATGGGCCATGACTACTCTTTTGTAGTAGGGATAGTCCCAGGAAAGTCCAGAGGTCCATATATATATAATATATATATATATATATATATATATATATATATATGTTAATATGTGTGTGCGTGTATACACATACATATGTGTGTGTTATAAATTTGTATCATATACATATATGTATCAAATATATGTATGCAAGTTAGATTTAGGAAAACACGATTTCTGTCACTGAGCAAACAGTATTTCTTTAATAATTGAGAATATTGAGTCGCTTATTAATGCTGCATTTAGAAGATTTTTACAAAGCTCTACTTTATTTATGAATGAGCAGAAGGGAAAAGTGCCCAAAAGGAAACTGTATTCAGATATTACTTGATGATTATGTTCCTCTGCTAGCTCCAGAAAGTAGAAGAGAGAGCATTTTCAGTGTTTCATGCTGCAGAGAATGGATGGTGAATGTGTAGGAAGATGAGTCAAAAGCCACCAGAATGTTTGTATCTCAGAATGAGAGCAGAAAAGACTGTCTCCACCATGTTCATATTTATTCTCAGAATATAGTACTGAGATGGAGCAGGGGTTGACTACCTTTCTGGTGTCAATCTGTTATTCCTATCATGGATGTGTTATCTCTGCTTTATCAGTAACACCTAGAAATTTATTCTCTTTCTCAGACTTCTAGATTCTCCTGTATTCTAGCAACAGTTTTAAGAAGTAGATATTTGGTATTCTATAGTTGACTTAAAATGCACATAGAAATTGTATTATCTTGCTTGTTTGGTATTTATTTTGGGAACAGATCTTACCATGTGGCACATGCTGACACAAAGCTCCTGAGTCTCCTGCCCTGTTCTTCTGAGTGCTGAGATTATAGGAAGAGTCCTGCCATGCTTGAAACAGTTTAAATACCGTATATGAAACAACTATGTCAGAAGTAGTTTTCATAGTGTCAAGCAGAAGTTGGTACATTTTTACTGAAAGTGCCAGAGAGTCAATGATTTTAGCCCTGCTGCTTGTGCAGATAGATAACAAAGTATAACATTTGATGCTGCCGGACTATTCATAGATGACAAACAAATAGGCATGGTGCCATTCCAACAAAAGTTTATTTTAAAAACATTTTTCTGGCCAGAGTTGGAATCTAAGAAATATTCTGCCAAACCTCCTGATCCTTCAATCTTCTGCCAATTTCCCTGTTTCATATTTCATAATTAGAGATGCTATTTTTTCAGGTTCAAACTGTTGCTTTTCAGGTGCATCTTCAGGAAAATGAATAGCTCATAAAAGGAAAATAATGTATATTGTGATTTCTAAACTCAAAAGCTTTAAATAACTATTTATTAAATACTACCCATATGTCAAGAATATGATTAGTTAAGAGAAATGTTAACAATTGGCTCTCAATAAACTAGTAGGAAAACAGTGATGGACAGGTGTGATTGCTAATATTTATCATAGTATCTAGACTCATTTAGCAAAAATCTTTTTGAAATGTATACTGCACCATCCTACAGCTGGGGACCTTGACTTACAAAAAGGAGAACATGAGCTGAGCATGAACTTTTCTTCCTCTTTCGTAACTGTAGACACACTGGGAGAAACTAAGAGCTACATCATTCTCTTCCCATCAGCATGCCTTCTTCATATGCTCTCACTCTGTGGGCAAAAATTAATTCTTCCCCCCTTGTGTTTTCCATATGTGTGTATGTGTGTGTGTAGAACACTGAGAAAAAGTAACCAAAATAGCTCAAAACTTGAACTTAAAAATAGCTTAAAATTAAGTTACAGAGCAGTGAGTTAAAGGGAAACATTTGTTAATGTGATGTCACTTCCAGCAAAGCCCATTCATGCTGTGGAGGAGTTGGATGTGGGGAGAGCAGTGGGACTCTGAGACACAGAGTCAACCTTTCTAGCTCAAGAACAGTCCTGTGCTCTGTGCTTAATCCCTCCTCTGTTGGACCAGCTAGTTTGGTGCATATGGGAAGGAGTTTTGTTTATTATAGAATTATCTAGATTCCCCCACAAGACCCTATTCCTTCTGGAAATGCCTCCATCTAGTTATGCTAATAGACCTACTCCACAGTTGTGATAAATACCATGTATTTTTCTTAATACAATTTAGCAAACCATGTAATTCTTTCAATGTATGAATCATCTTCTCCTGGATCAGACGCTGCCCTTTACTGACTGGAATGTGATGCATTCTAACTTTGGTATTCATTGTAAAGACAATAAGGAATAATCTGGAAGACATTCTGTCTCTCACTTAGATATAATTTCCTTAAGTGGGGCAATTATAGGTCTTTAAGTGGGGGAAGAGTTTTCTCAGACAGAAAAGAGGGATAGAATCTTCTGGAAAGAAAGAGTTTATGGGGAGTTGGTAATTATAAATCATCTCATTTATTTAAGAACAACTCAACATCTCATTCTCAAGTTTAGCTCCTTTTCCTTGATCTTCAGGGACCTGGATGTAAGTTACTTGGGGAAAACTAGTTACTTTCATCAGAGATTCAAACTTGGTACTTAATTCTCAACTACCTCAGTTCTGGGTCTACTGATGAAAGGCTATATTTGCAAGACAGTGTAGAATGTATGGGAGACATTGTTCAGAAATAGGCAGTCATATGATTACTATAGTAGACAAATTCCTCAGTACTTTCTCTTTCATGTCTTATCATTAAAACATAATTCACAATAAGCCACTATTCTAGTTTGATTTCTGTAGCTGTGGCAAACATCGTAACCAAAATCATCTTGGAGGAGGAAAGGGTTTGTTCAGTTTGCACTATCCTAGCATAACCCATCCTTGATGAAATGTCGGGTAAAAACAAGCAGGATCCTTGAAGTGAGAACTCAAGCAGAGGCAATAGAGGGATACTGCTTACTAGTTTTGGCTTACTAGCTTGCTTAGCTTGCTTTTCTATATACAACATGGGTCTACTTGCCTTCTACAGTGGGCTGTGTCTATTTCAATCAATGAGTTGTTGACTAAAATGCCTTACAAACATGGCCACTGACCCAATCAATCTAGACAATTTTTCAATTGAGGGCTTCTATTCCCAGATGACTCCAGGTTTGAATCAAGTTGACAGCTAAAACTCATTATGATAGCTACCACTAAATACTTAAATATTACCACTGTCTACATGTTATAGTTTAACTCTAGAATGTTCTCTAAGTCTCCTGTATTAAAGGCTACATGTTGACTTTTAAGGTTGGGGGAGATTAATTTGAGACCTTAGGTCATTGGGGGCATACACTTGACCACATTTCTTTGCCATTTCAATCTCTTCCTTTCTCATTTTTTTTCACTTATCCATGTGGTAGATAGCATTGCTTATCTGTCTCCACAGTCTACTTACCTATCATGATCTAAAACTGCTTCAACACAGTGCCAAAGGCAATGCAGCTAACTGATCATAGAACCTTCCATAATGATGAGTAAAAATAAATGTTTTTTTTTCTTTTTAAGTTGATTGTTGAAGATTTAGTAATAGAAATTTAACATATGCTCTTTAGATTTTTCATAAAATAAAAATAATTCACCAATGCCAATGAGGTTACCTTCATCTCTAAAGCCAGTTTCATGTGATCACAACCTGGATTTTTCAATATTTAAAATTTAGCCATCAGGGAGTATTTTATTTCAGTTTCAATACAATTGGGAAAACTTCCTTGGTAGATATTTTAAGATGGTATCTATCTAGTTAGGGTTTTATTGCCATGAAGAGACACCACGACCAGGGCAACTTTTATAAATGTTTACAAAACAAAATATTTAATTGGGGCTGGCTCATAGTTTCAGAGGTTTAGCCCATTATCACCATGATAGGAAGCATGACCGCATGAAGGCAGACGTGGTACAGGAGAACTGGAGTGTTCTACATCTTGATCCACAGGCAGCAGAAAGAGATTTTGCACCACACTGGGCATAGCTTGACCATAGGCGACATCAAAGCCCATCTCACATTGACACACTTTCTCTACCATGGTCACACCTTTTAATAGTACTTCTTCCTATGAGTCAAGTATTCAAACACATGGGTTGATGGGGTTCATATCTATACAAACTACTAGAGTACCTTTGTAAACTCACACACACACACACACACACACACACACACACACACACACACACTCGCATACATACATGAGTATTATGTCTATGTATCTATATCTACCATCTGTATCTATTATGTGATATATATATCATCTATCCATCCATCCATCTATCTATCTATCTATCTATCTATCTATCTATCTATCTATCTATCTATGTGTTCACCTCATTAATTGTTCCAGTGTTACATGTGCCAGAGGCCATAATAAATATATCCCTGGTAGGAGAATCCCATGTAGGTGAGGAAGCAAGTACTTTCAGGGTGATGACATCAAAACCCAGTACTGATAATTTTTTAAAACAAGGATGGAACTCATGTGATTTTTTTTCCTGTTTGAAAATTATTACAGATGGTCTAAATGATAATGAATACTGCTAAGGTTGATGAGGGATGCCTGAGAGTTCTAACAACGTGAGTGACACAAAGCCACCTTGGAAATTAATATCCTGAGCTTGGCATTTTGGAGGCTTGGCAGATAGGAGGTAAGAGAATTATACAAGTGAGTTAGCAATCATTTATGACAAACTTTGAGCAGGAATGAGATGAGTTATAAATTTAATCAAGAAAGCTCTAATTGAAGATATTCCCTCTCTAAGAAGCTTACTGTGTAATTAGGATGTGACTTGAAATTGTTTCTCTGAAGTATAAGCAATTGATTTTTCTTCCCAACTATACTCAACAAGGGAAAGTAGGATATGAAGGAAATTCTTTGACAGGACTGTCCAGAGGAAAGACATAACTGGAAGATGGACTCTGTTAATTTCTTTTATTCCTTCTCTAAAAATATTTCTATATTAAGATATAACTTTTAAAATAATTGGAAACAAGGAAATATCACACACTTTTCCAAATGTCACCAAATATAACAATTGGTCTCTTTTTCTTTGATGGCTTTACCCTTACAGATTTTTAATATTTCTAGATATTATATTTGTTAATAAAAGATTATCTAAGGCAGAATACATCCAACATATCCACTACTACAATTTTAACAATCAGTTTTGACACTGGTGCATGTGAGTGTATTAATGTATTAATGTAGCAGTTGTCATGCATAGTCACTATAAGTAGTTGCTTTCTAACTTTAAACAAAGAAGCAAAACTGTAAAGACAGTACATTCCAGGTATGAAACTACTTATCAAGTCTGAAGACACCACCTCTAAAAACCCAGAGTGTCAAAACTAGAAAGAATGCCCAGGGCAGAAAATAGTCTGAGTTTGTTTTGATCTGTGATACTGTTCCACCAGTAGCCATCACTGAGTCGTTTAATTTGGCGCTTAAAACATCCTTTGAAGTTATGCTTGCCCAGTTCCAGAATCCTGCTGGCAGACAGTCACTGATCACTGGCAGCCATTTGTTGGTTCCTGGCAAGAATGTGGGTCTCTGAACTTCCATTACTAAGTCAACCAGAGTCTATTGGGGCAAAAGATTTTATCGAAAGGACCCAGATGTAGCTGTCTCTTGTGAGACTATGCCGGGGCCTAGCAAACACAGAAGTGGATGCTCACAGTCAGCTATTGGATGGATTACAGGGCCCCCAATGGAGGAGCTAGAGAAAGTATCCAAGGAGCTAAAGAGATCTGCAACCCTATCGGTGGAACAACAATATGAACTAAGAAGTACCCCAGAGCTCTTGACTCTAGCTGCATATGTATCGAAAGATGGCCTAGTCGGCCATCACTGGAAAGAGAGGCCCATTGAACATGCAAACTGTATATGCCCCAGTACAGGGGAACGCCAGGTCCAAAAAAAATGGGAATGGGTGGGTAGGGAAGTGGGGGGGAGGGTATGGGGGACTTTTGGGATAGCATTGGAAATGTAATTGAGGAAAATATGTAATAAAAAATATTTTTAAAAAATTTAAAAAATGTGTTCAGGCTAACAGGCAAATACTGGGGATGGAGGGGGAGTCTTGTTTTTAAAACCCAAATTTTCCTAAATCCCATGGGGAACATTGTTAATTAAGTCACAATTCCATATGTATATAAAGTATGCAATTAAAACCCATTGGAAACTTCAAAAAAAAAAAAAAAAAAGAAAGAAAGAAAGTTCAGCATGGCTTGAATATAACACAAGTATCCACACTGAAGATGATGGGGTAAAGGAAGGGAAGAAGGGAGGAAGGGAGTGAGAAAGAGAAAGAGAGAGAGAGAGAGAGAGAGAGAGAGAGAGAGCTTTATTGAAACACTTTTGCTTGACCAAAACCAAGGGATTAGTTGAACCTTGATTGAGTGAGATCATTGGACAGAAAGCCATCACAGAAGTAGAACTGAACACTAAGTACAATATAGAAAATCACAGGTCAGGGCAGGGTCTGCAGGATATGTATAGTTTATCTCCACTGTACTTGAAAGTAGAGAAAAATCTTTTTGAATATACTTATGAATAGCTTTTAATATTCTACCTTTAAAATTTGTCTCTTTGTATGTGTGTGTGTGTGTAAAATCATATACAAGCAGACTTATATCTTAAAATGTTTTGCATATATGTGTGGTACCTTTGTATGTATGTGAGCACATGCAAACCTGAATTTGACTTTGGGTTTTTTCCTCATTTCTCTCTAGTTTGCCAAGTCAGAGTCTTCCAATTGATTCAAAAGGTGCTCCATCTCTGCCTCCAGAGTACTGAGATTATAGGCAACTAATACACCAACCTGGTTTTATGTGAGTTCTGGGTTTCCAATTTCCAATCATTTAGCCTACCAAGTAATCTCTTCATTCTCCAACTTCTTTCATATACAAAAACTTCTCAGTACATTATAGGTTTTTGTGTTCATAATTTCAATGATTTCTTTATGCACATTTACAAAGATGGAGCATCATACTGTTAATGGATTTTAAAGAATTAAGTTTAAGGCTATGCAAGTCATTGCATCAATATGTTAAAATAAATTAAAAGAAAATATATTATTATAGGCTTGAGTTCTGGGCCAGAAATTATTATAGTTAGTCACTACCTTTTTTTTTCTTTTTTGGTATAATGACAAGCTGTGAAAATATCTCATGGCTTCATTCTCTCTGGAAATATTCATGTAAAAGAAAACTGGGAAATTCTGACATTCTTAGGTAAAAATGTATTAATAAATGAAACTATACCACAAGAAATATCTTCAACTGGCTGGGCAGATTCACATGGGCAAAATGATTGGAAACGTACCTTGTGCATAGCATCCTGCTGTTTTGTTCTTATAAGGTGAGCTGGGCTGTCAATGTCCAGGCACTGCTAGTGTAATGAGAGGCCAACCATTGAAATTCTGTGGAGTTTGCTGATCAGTGAAAGGAAGAGACAAATAATTTAGGAGGCAAAACATCTTTTGACATTATCTCTGATGTACTCTCCAATAGAACACTGAAGATTTGTTTTTGTCCTATGTCTTTTCTTGAATGGACTATTATATATGTTTTTCTTGTGTGTAATGCATAACCTTTAAGAATATATTGTTATAAAAAGAATATATTGTATAAAATGGAGAGCTTGCAAAAAAAAAAATAGAGGTGTCTACAGACTATAAAAATTCAAATGAACAGTCAGTATTATCTGTCCTGCCTGCTTAGCCACTATATTCATGGCAAACTGGGCCAATGCAATTGAGGGAGAGACTTAGAGATCCAGTAGAATAGACTTATTCATAAAATTTTAATAAAAGCTTTTCTCTGTAAAAAGGTATGGTCAAGTCACTACTCACCTATCACAGTGCAAGGCTATGGAAAGACAATTTAATATACTAGAAGTTTAATGATGAACATGTTTCTCTACTTTCATGGTCATACTAAAATGATATACCTACTAAATGGACTATGCACTTCATCCTTAGAATTTTAAGATGAAGACAGCAATCACAACAACCAGTAGGAAGGTAAGAAAATTGGGAAAGGGAGATGGGGAGAAACACAGGAGGGAATGAGAAAGGAGGAATGGGGCAGAAAGGAGGGAGCAGGTGAACGAGTTTTATTTTCCCTCAGATTGCTGGTATTTAAATTGTGATCTTCAAATCAACAATGTTTATATCACGGGAGCACATCTTAAGAGAAAAGGGTTAATTCCAAACTTAAAAAAAAAAAAGGAGTCAGATTTTCTATTTCTAAAACATTCCCAGGTGTTTGTGTGATGGCACAATAAACTGGAGAAAGAAAGAGTGTCCTAAAAGACTGTATTGAAGTTGCTCTTGGTTGAAACTTCTGTTACACTAATATTTGTGAATTTCCCCCCTTTACTCTTCTTTGTAGACCAGCTCTTCCTGTTTCTGGGTGGTTCAAGCCAACGTCAATGACCCTCACTGAATGAGTGTAGCTCTTAATTATTACTGACATTCATCCAAGATATGGCCAATTCACCATTCATAATGAAGCTCTTTCTTGGGGACGTAAGGTTGGATACACACTTTATTTGCAACCGTGCAACCTATATGTCAAAAGGAAAAATGACTTTATGTAAAGATCCCAAATAATAATCATGTTTTTGTCAAGGTACTGGGATTATGGGCACTTCTATTTTTCTTTAAAATATAATTCAACTTTTCCACAAATATATTTTTATCAAAAACATTAAAGATAGAGCATAGCACAGAAATACTGTGAGTTTTGTAGTGTATTGGGCCAGCAAGCACTACAGGTACGAGGAAGGGTGTGGTGGGTGGTAACCTCATTTAATCTTTACACCATAATATGAAAAACAACAGTTTCCTGAGCATTTTACAAAAGGGCAAACGGCTGGAAAGTGATGAGAGTAAAGGATCACATGGTGGCTCACAACCATCTGTAATAGCATCTGATGCCCTCTTCTGGTGTGCCTGAAGACAGTGACAGTGTATTCACATATATAAAAATAAAGAAATCTTAAAAAGAAAATAAGATAAGATGCCAAGAACCAGGCTCAGCTTGAAGACAGGTACTGAGGTGGTATCTGGAAGTGTCAAAATAAACAACTTAAAGTCCAATCATGAGTTACAAGCTGATGGCCTATGTTCTGCTTGATGCTTGAGAGAGCTTTCTAGATTTGCACTCTCTCTCTCTCTCTCTTCCTCCCTCTCTCTTTCTCCCTCCCCCCTCTCTCTTTCTTTCTCATTAGCTCTGTCTGGAGATCTCCAGAAATTTCTCCGCTCAAGACAGCATTTTTGCAATTCTAAAATCTCCCCAAGTAGTTCATCTCTTGCAAACCAAAAGCCCAATTTTCATTTACATATCAATTCAGTCATTACCTCAGGTTCCCTTTTGATTATCCCATGAATCAGCATTACAAGACTTTTAGTCTGTTGGCTCCTATAATACAGCAAGTACCCATTCCCCCTCCCCCTTTTTTTTAAACATTGTGAATGAATTCAGAAATATGCCTTTGCAAATTTCACTGGGTAGGATCTTGCCCTGTGTTCACCACGCCCCAAATCTCTTTATCTCCATCCTTAGTCTCTTTCTGACAAGCTGGCTCATAGTGCAGCTGCCTCTGTTCATTTAGAGCTGTGAATCTCCTTATACAATGTAGATTGCATCCTTATATTTCACAACTCCTGTTTTTGGAGTTCTTTCTCACAGCCTTACAGACTGTCCTGAATGTCTCATTGTTTACCATTTTGCTGAGACATTAGACACACGCTTGACTCCTGGACTTGTGCTATCTCTGATTATCATGGAGTCATTAACCTTGGCAGAAAGGACATTCCCCAGTAACCTTGGCAACAGATAGCTCCCAAAGGAAAGACATGAAATTATATATATATATATATATATATATATATATATATATCTTGTTCAAGATATACTTTCTTGTTCAATACAGCTTTATGGCCAAAACAACAATTGAAACTGATGGAGACCCACACTTTGCTGGCTGTATTCCAAAGGAGTTGTGAAGGGAACCATGTCATTTTGTCCCCTACATGGCCAAGACAGACTCAATAAGTGAAAAAGTTGATTACAGATTTGCTGGTGCAATTCTGAGAGGTTAGTGTGAGCCTCTGTGTGTGTAATTTCAAGTTGTGCATTTCTGCCATACAAATAGAAGGTACACAATTCATGGGCCATACCAATAGGGGCCATACAAATAAAAGACATGCAAATACAATTCATAAAAATCAAGGCCATGCTTTTAAGGGAAGTCCTGTTGAAGGTATGTGGTCACAGGACTCTTGCCTATAGCACAGGGTGCAAAAGCTTGCAACTAGGATCTTTTGGATCATGCTTCTAAGATTTTTCTTTTTTTTTTTTTTCCATTTTTTATTAGGTATTTAACTCATTTACATTTCCAATGCTATACCAAAAGTCCCCCATATCCACCCACCCCCACTCCCCTGCCCGCCCACTCCCCCTTTTTGGCCCTGGTATTCCCCTGTACTGGGGCATATAAAGTTTGCAAGTCCAATGGGCCTCTCTTTCCAGTGATGGCCGACTAGGCCATCTTTTGATATATATGCAGCTAGAGTCAAGAGCTCCGGGGTACTGGTTAGCTCATAATGTTGTTCCACCTATAGGGTTGCAGATCCCTTTAGCTCCTTGGCTACTTTCTCTAGCTCCTCCATTGGGAGCCCTATGATCCATCCATTAGCTGACTGTGAGCATCCACTTCTGTGTTTGCTGGGCCCCGGCATAGTCTCACAAGAGACAGCTACATCTGCGTCCTTTCAATAAAATCTTGCTAGTGTATGCAATGGTGTCAGCGTTTGGATGCTGATTATGGGGTGGATACCTGGCTATGGCAGTCTCTACATGGTCCATCCTTTCATCTCAGCTCCAAACTCCGTCTCTGTAACTCCTTCCATGGGTGTTTTGTTCCCAAATCTAAGGAGGGGCATAGTGTCCACACTTCAGTCTTCATTCTCCTTGAGTTTCATGTGTTTAGCAAATTATATCTTATATCTTGGGTATCCTAGGTTTGGGGCTAATATCCACTTATCAGTGAATACATATTGTGTGAGTTTCTTTGTGAATGTGTTACCTCACTCAGGATGATGCCCTCCAGGTCCATCCATTTGGCTAGGAATTTCATAAATTCATTCTTTTTAATAGCTGAGTAGTACTCCATTGTGTAGATGTACCACATTTTCTGTATCCATTCCTCTGTTGAGGGGCATCTAGGTTCTTTCCAGCTTCTGGCTATTATAAATAAGGCTGCTATGAACATAGTGGAGCATGTGTCCTTCTTACCTGTTGGGGCATCTTCTGGATATATGCCCAGGAGAGGTATTGCTGGATCCTCCGGTAGTACTATGTCCAGTTTTCTGAGGAACCGCCAGACTGATTTCCAGAGTGGTTGTACAAGCCTGCACTCCCACCAACAATGGAGGAGTGTTCCTCTTTCTCCACATCCTCGCCAGCATCTGCTGTCACCTGAATTTTTGATCTTAGCCATTCTGACTGGTGTGAGGTGGAATCTCAGGGTTGTTTTGATTTGCATTTCCCTGATGATTAAGGATGTTGAACATTTTTTCAAGTGCTTCTCTGCCATTCGGTATTCCTCAGGTGAGAATTCTTTGTTCAGTTCTGAGCCCCATTTTTTAATGGGGTTATTTGATTTTCTGAAGTCCACCTTCTTGAGTTCTTTATATATGTTGGATATTAGTCCCCTATCTGATTTAGGATAGGTAAAGATCCTTTCCCAATCTGTTGGTGGTCTTTTTGTCTTATTGACGGTGTCTTTTGCCTTGCAGAAACTTTGGAGTTTCATTAGGTCCCATTTGTCGATTCTCGATCTTACAGCACAAGCCATTGCTGTTCTGTTCAGGAATTTTTCCCCTGTGCCCATATCTTCAAGGCTTTTCCCCACTTTCTCCTCTATAAGTTTCAGTGTCTCTGGTTTTATGTGAAGTTCCTTGATCCACTTAGATTTGACCTTAGTACAAGGAGATAAGTATGGATCGATTCGCATTCTTCTACATGATAACAACCAGTTGTGCCAGCACCAATTGTTGAAAATGCTGTCTTTCTTCCACTGGATGGTTTTAGCTCCCTTGTCGAAGATCAAGTGACCATAGGTGTGTGGGTTCATTTCTGGATCTTCAATTCTATTCCATTGGTCTACTTGTCTGTCTCTATACCAGTACCATGCAGTTTTTATCACAATTGCTCTGTAGTAAAGCTTTAGGTCTGGCATGGTGATTCCACCAGAAGTTCTTTTATCCTTGAGAAGACTTTTTGCTATCCTAGGTTTTTTGTTATTCCAGACAAATTTGCAAATTGCTCCTTCCAATTCGTTGAAGAATTGAGTTGGAATTTTGATGGGGATTGCATTGAATCTGTAGATTGCTTTTGGCAAGATAGCCATTTTTACAATGTTGATCCTGCCAATCCATGAGCATGGGAGATCTTTCCATCTTCTGAGATCTTCTTTAATTTCTTTCTTCAGAGATTTGAAGTTTTTATCATACAGATCTTTCACCTCCTTAGTTAGAGTCACGCCAAGATATTTTATATTATTTGTGACTATTGAGAAGGGTGTTGTTTCCCTAATTTCTTTCTCAGCCTGTTTATTCTTTGTATAGAGAAAGGCCATTGACTTGTTTGAGTTTATTTTATATCCAGCTACTTCACCGAAGCTGTTTATCAGGTTTAGGAGTTCTCTGGTAGAATTTTTAGGGTCACTTATATATACTATCATATCATCTGCAAAAAGTGATATTTTGACTTCCTCTTTTCCAATTTGTATCCCCTTGATCTCCTTTTGTTGTCGAATTGCTCTGGCTAATACTTCAAGTACTATGTTGAAAAGGTAGGGAGAAAGTGGGCAGCCTTGTCTAGTCCCTGATTTTAGTGGGATTGCTTCCAGCTTCTCTCCATTTACTTTGATGTTGGCTACTGGTTTGCTGTAGATTGCTTTTATCATGTTTAGGTATGGGCCTTGAATTCCTGATATTTCCAAAACTTTTATCATGAATGGGTGTTGGATCTTGTCAAATGCTTTTTCTGCATCTAACGAGATGATCATGTGGTTTTTGTCTTTGAGTTTGTTTATATAATGGATTACATTGATGGATTTTCGTATATTAAACCATCCCTGCATCCCTGGAATAAAACCTACTTGGTCAGGATGGATGATTGCTTTAATGTGTTCTTGGATTCGGTTAGCGAGAATTTTATTGAGGATTTTTGCATCGATATTCATAAGAGAAATTGGTCTGAAGTTCTCTATCTTTGTTGGATCTTTCTGTGGTTTAGGTATCAGAGTAATAGTGGCTTCATAAAATGAGTTGGGTAGAGTACCTTCTACTTCTATTTTGTGAAATAGTTTGTGCAGAATTGGAATTAGATCTTCTTTGAAGGTCTGATAGAACTCTGCACTAAACCCATCTGGTCCTGGGCTTTTTTTGGTTGGGAGACTATTAATAACTGCTTCGATTTCTTTAGGTGATATGGGACTGTTTAGATGGTCAACTTGATCCTGATTCAACTTTGGTACCTGGTATCTGTCCAGAAATTTGTCCATTTCGTCCAGGTTTTCCAGTTTTGTTGAGTATAGCCTTTTGTAGAAGGATCTGATGGTGTTTTGGATTTCTTCAGGATCTGTTGTTATGTCTCCCTTTTCATTTCTGATTTTGTTAATTAGGATTTTGTCCCTGTGCCCTTTAGTGAGTCTAGCTAAGGGTTTATCTATCTTGTTGATTTTCTCAAAGAACCAACTCCTCGTTTGGTTAATTCTTTGAATAGTTCTTCTTGTTTCCACTTGGTTGATTTCACCCCTGAGTTTGATTATTTCCTGCCATCTACTCCTCTTGGGTGAATTTGCTTCCTTTTTTTCTAGGGCTTTTAGATGTGTTGTCAAGCTGCTAGTATGTGCTGTCTCCCGTTTCTTCTTGGAGGCACTCAGCGCTATGAGTTTCCCTCTTAGAAATGCTTTCATTGTGTCCCATAGGTTTGGGTACGTTGTGGCTTCATTTTCATTAAACTCTAAAAAGTCTTTAATTTCTTTCTTTATTCCTTCCTTGACCAAGGTATCATTGAGAAGAGTGTTATTCAGTTTCCACGTGAATGTTGGCTTTCCATTATTTATGTTGTTATTGAAGATCAGTCTTAGGCCATGGTGGTCTGATAGGATACATGGGACAATTTCAATATTTTTGTATCTATTGAGGCCTGTTTTGTGACCAATTATATGGTCAATTTTGGAGAAGGTCCCGTGAGGTGCTGAGAAGAAGGTATATCCTTTTGTTTTAGGATAAAATGTTCTGTAGATATCTGTCAGGTCCATTTGTTTCATAACTTCTGTTAGTTTCACTGTGTCCCTGTTTAGTTTCTGTTTCCACGATCTGTCCTTTGAAGAAAGTGGTGTGTTGAAGTCTCCCACTATTATTGTGTGAGGTGCAATGTATGCTTTGAGCTTTACTAAAGTGTCTCTAATGAATGTGGCTGCCCTTGCATTTGGAGCGTAGATATTCAGAATTGAGAGTTCCTCTTGGAGGATTTTACCTTTGATGAGTATGAAGTGTCCCTCCTTGTCTTTTTTGATAACTTTGGGTTGGAAGTCGATTTTATCCGATATTAAAATGGCTACTCCAGCTTGTTTCTTCAGTCCATTTGCTTGGAAAATTGTTTTCCAGCCTTTCACTCTGAGGTAGTGTCTGTCTTTTTCCCTGAGATGGGTTTCCTGTAAGCAGCAGAATGTTGGGTCCTGTTTGTGTAGCCAGTCTGTTAGTCTATGTCTTTTTATTGGGGAATTGAGTCCATTGATATTAAGAGATATTAAGGAAAAGTAATTGTTGCTCCCTTTTATTTTTGTTGTTAGAGTTGGCATTCTGTTCTTGTGGCTGTCTTCTTTTTGGTTTGTTGAATGATTACTTTCTTGGTTGTTCTAGGGCGTGATTTCCGTCCTTGTATTGCTTCTTTTCTGTTATTATCCTTTGAAGGGCTGGATTCGTGGAAAGATATTGTGTGAACTTGGTTTTGTCGTGGAATACTTTGGTTTCTCCATCTATGGTAATTGAGAGTTTGGCCGGGTATAGTAGCCTGGGCTGGCATTTGTGTTCTCTTAGTGTCTGTATAACATCTGTCCAGGCTCTTCTGGCTTTCATAGTCTCTGGTGAAAAGTCTGGTGTAATTCTGATAGGCCTTCCTTTATATGTTACTTGACCTTTCTCCCTTACTGCTTTTAATATTCTATCTTTATTTAGTGCATTTGTTGTTCTGATTATTATGTGTCGGGAGGAATTTCTTTTCTGGTCCAGTCTATTTGGAGTTCTGTATGCTTCTTGTATGATCATGGGCATCTCTTTTTTTATGTTTGGGAAGTTTTCTTCTATTATTTTGTTGAAGATATTAGCTGGCCCTTTAAGTTGAAAATCTTCATTCTCATCAATTCCTATTATCCGTAGGTTTGGTCTTCTCATTGTGTCCTGGATTACCTGGATGTTTTGAGTTAGGATCCTTTTGCATTTTGTATTTTCTTTGACTGTTGTGTCGATGTTCTCTATGGAATCTTCTGCACCTGAGATTCTCTCTTCCATTTCTTGTATTCTGTTGCTGATGCTCGCATCTATGGTTCCAGATCTCTTTCCTAGGGTTTCTATCTCCAGCTTTGCCTCGCTTTGGGTTTTCTTTATTGTGTCTACTTCCCCTTTTAGTTCTAGTATGGTTTTGTTCATTTCCATCACCTGTTTGGCTGTGTTTTCCTGCTTTTCTTTAAGAGCCTGTAACTCTTTAGCAGTGCTCTCCTGTAAATCTTTAAGTGACTTATGAAAGTCCTTCTTGATGTCCTCTATCATCATCATGAGAAATGTTTTTAAATCTGGGTCTAGATTTTCGGTTGTGTTGGGGTGCCCAGGACTAGGTGGGGTGGGAGTGCTGCGTTCTGATGATGGTGAGTGGTCTTGATTTCTGTTAGTAGGATTCTTACGTTTGCCTTTCGCCATCTGGTAATCTCTGAAGCTAGCTGTTTTAGTTGTCACTGTTAAGAGCTTGTTCTTCAGGTGACTCTGTTAGCCTCTATGAGCAGACCTGGAGGGTAGCACTCTCCTTAGTTTCAGTGGGCAGAGTATTCTCTGCAGGCAAGCTCTCTTCTTGCAAGGCAGGTACCAGACTCCTGGCAGAAGTTGTGTTCCACTCACTAGAGGTCTTAGGATCACGTGTGGAATCCTGTGTGGGCCCTTGCGGGTGTCAGGCGACTCAGCTGGCAAGGTAGCCGGGGCTCGAGTGGAGTGGAAGGGGTTTGTGCCCCAGATCAAGCCCGGGTAGCCTGCTTCCCTATGTACCGCAGTCTCAAGTTCCACGCGATTGGATTGGGGTAGGCGCTGTGTTCCACTCACCAGAGGTCTTAGGGTCCCGTGGGGAGTCCCGTGTGGGCCCTTGCGGGTGTTGGGCAAGACTCTGCTGTCAAGGTAGCCCGGGGCTCGAGTCTCGAGTCGAGCGGAAGGGACTTGTGCCCCAGATCAGGCCCGGGTAGCCTGCTTCCCTATGTACCGCAGTCTCAAGTTCCGCGCGATTGGATTGGGGCAGGCACTGTGGTCCACTCACCAGAGGTCTTAGGGTCCCGTGGGGAGTCCCGTGTGGGCCCTTGCGGGTGTTGGGCAAGACTCTGCTGGCAAGGTAGCCCGGGGCTCGAGTCTCGAGTCGAGCGGAAGGGACTTGTGCCCCAGATCAGGCCCGGGTAGCCTGCTTCCCTATGTACCGCAGTCTCAAGTTCCGCGTGATTGGATTGGGGCAGGCACTGTGATCCACTCACCAGAGGTCTTAGGGTCCCGTGGGGAGTCCCGTGTGGACCCTTGCGGGTGTTGGGCAAGACTCTGCTGGCAAGGTAGCCCGGGGCTCGAGTCTCGAGTCGAGCGGAAGGGACTTGTGCCCCAGATCAGGCCCGGGTAGCCTGCTTCCCTATGTACCGCAGTCTCAAGTTCCGCGCGATTGGATTGGGGCAGGCACTGTGATCCACTCACCAGAGGTCTTAGGGTCCCGTGGGGAGTCCCGTGTGGACCCTTGCGGGTGTTGGGCAAGACTCTGCTGGCAAGGTAGCCCGGGGCTCGAGTCTCGAGTCGAGCGGAAGGGACTTGTGCCCCAGATCAGGCCCGGGTAGCCTGCTTCCCTATGTACCGCAGTCTCAAGTTCCGCGCGATTGGATTGGGGCAGGCACTGTGATCCACTCACCAGAGGTCTTAGGGTCCCGTGGGGAGTCCCGTGTGGACCCTTGCGGGTGTTGGGCAAGACTCTGCTGGCAAGGTAGCCCGGGGCTCGAGTCTCGAGTCGAGCGGAAGGGACTTGTGCCCCTAAGATTTTTCATCATATCAGACTGACTCCATTTTCTGATCTCCCATCAGCTGTGATTCCTTCCCCAGATTCTCCAATGGTCTATTTAGTAAGCAGTTAATATGAATATGCGATCATCTGCTTCCTCACAGCAATATCTGCTAAACATTTTTTCTAACATGAAAAGTAAGTAGAAATTATTTTATAATGGGATAATTTGATATTAATAATCACCAAAATTGAAATTCATAGTGGATAACCTGAAATACTGGTCTAATTAGGAGAAATGTTTCTGATTTTAGTGTTATTTGGTATCACATATAAAATAGTTGTTGAGGGAGATAGAGACCTTGAGTATATTATGTGACTGCAAATAATTTCTTCTTCAAGTAGGTTGGCATGCTCAAAATTTAAATGTGTCTTCCAAACCCCAAGCATTCTCTGAGTCTGCTTCATATGTATGTATAGTTAATTAAATTAGTATTTTGTTATAAGCTCAGAATATTGAAGAACTCTTATAAGAAAGTATGACAGGGAAGTGCTTTTCCCCCTGGAGGTATAATAACAAGGATGGCTCAGATCAGTGAGCTGCTCTTCACAGATGAGGGTATGATTGCAACTTTCATCTTGATGAGATTTCAATAATAGCAAATCCATCTCAAAGTCTGTTTCCTTATCTAGCCTTCTGAAGGAGAAAGAAGAAACACAACACCACAAGGCAAATGAAACCCTGGAGTTTGCCTAAAAACCAAATTCACCAATCTCTTTCTTGTCCAATATATGTCAACCTTGTCTCTTAGAAGGCACACATCAGACATTTCCGGGATCAAATTAACTCCGAATTAGTGTTGATTTTCTTATAGCTATTCATGGTGATCTGGAACCCTTCTTCCAATCATCCACCATGGGAAGAGAAGTCTCTGATTAATTTTCACTCTCCTTGGTAACTACATATCAGGAAAAATCCTCTCTGTGTTTCTGCATTTCTGTGTCTCTACTTTCTGTGTTTCTCTGTCTCTCTCTGTCTCTCTCTGTCAATCTCTCTCTCTCTCTCTCTCTCTCTCTCTCTCACACACACACACACCCATCTTTCTTCTTCCTTTGAATAAATCCCTAATGTTTGAAATCCCAGTAACAGATATTAGTGGTTCACCTGGAACATGGTGGATTCAGCATAGGCAAGATTCTTGGTAAAAGCATGAATATTGTAAGCACATATCAAGACTTAAGATGCTTTGCCTTCAAACTTATTTATTTTTTTCATAAAGAAGATGAGCATTAGGTGAATAGAACAGGTGTCTCTGAGCATCACCATAGGAAAAATTTCTAATGTGCTGTGTGTTCCTGCCCTGAGTCTGCCTCTCCAAATTGTAGCCATTTTATTTTCCTCCCATCCACACTGAGCATGATAACTTGGACTGTGTTTGAATTCTCAGGAAAAAGTCCATCTCACTTCCTTATCGCATCTTAGAGGCACCTCATAACTGCCACCAGCTGTATGCTTTAATGTTATTTCCAACACACCTAATATCCATCTACTCGATCATGGATGTCATGTTGGCAAGCAAAAGGACTTCATCTCTCTGAGTCAGTGTTACTATGGTGCAATTGTCTGCACAATAAGTGTGCCCCATTCTTTCCCTTAATCACCACTGCAGAACTTACACTTACATGTCTTTAACATATTTCTAGGACTGAATGCTTGTTGTTCAAGTATAACAACCTGTGTTTGTTTTCCAAAATTCATAAAAATATAACTATGGAGGTGTAAGCGTGTGGTGCCAATGAGGGCAAGTGAAATAGACTCATCCATGGAATGAGTTCCAGGCCTGTCAAAAATTCAGTTTCTATGAGCAAAGTGAGTAGTTATTGAGGAACAACAACAAGGTTGCTTTCTGACTTTCACATGCATGCCAGTGCATGTGCATACACACATATACACAGGTTCATTTAAACACATGAACACACACATATGCATGTGCACACACATAGACTGCTGCACAAACACATGCACACACACACACACACATATAATAAAATTTTTATGTAGCATACCTGTGTTACGAAATTAAAATTTGCAAAGTACTGCCATTCTACAAAACTGGATCACTTTACCCAGCCTTGATTTCAGGGTTTGTGCCTGGTTATTGTATCTTGTTGTGCCATGTTTTGTTGTTGTCCCTAGGAGGCTTGCTCCTTTTGAGGGTAAATGGGGAGTGTGGACCTGGGAGACAGAAAAGGTGAGGGATGACTGGGAGTAGAAGGGGAGTAGAAGCTCTAGCCAGGATGTATTTTATGAAAGAATAAATAATTATTTTTCAATCTCAAAGAAAGAAATATTGATAGAATGTACATTCATATCTTTATGTTTGGGAATAGTTGCCAATTTTACTTCAAAATATTTAAATACCATTTTATGCTTCTTTATACATATTTGAAAAAAAAGAGTAAATGAAGGGATAGAGTGAAATTTAGAGATGATGTATCAGAAAAAATTTGGTGTGTATGCATGTATGAGTGTGTGTGCAGGTGTTGTATTCATGGAAGTGATTGGTTATGTACACCAGAGCCAAGAGGACATCCCGTAGCTTCTATCACTTCCTGCAGTGTGTTTGTTTATTTTGTTTTTTTGGTTTTTTCTTGTGACAAGGCCTCTCAGTCAAGGGAAAGCTTCTTCTTGGTATTGTGCTGCTCGTCTCCTTCCCTAATGCCGGTGTGACAGGCACTCAGTTGTGCTTGTTTTCACCATCAGTGCTGAGGACTCAAACTCAGGTCAGCATGTTTGGAGAACAAGTTCTCTTTCCCAATGAGCCTAATGTTCAGTCCCGACTTTTCTTTTTAGTAAGAGGAAATTTTTGTTGAGGGTGAATATAGGAAGAATGAAATCATTTAGGAAAGATAAGAGAAAGATACACCTAGGCTGTGGTGGTTTAAAGAAAATAGCTCATATATTTGAATGCTCAGTTACTAGAGAGTCCTCTCTTTGATCGGATTAGATGGATTAGGCAATGTGGCCTTATTGGAAAATGTGTGCCACCTGGGGTGGGCTTTGGTCTTTTTAAAAGCCCACATTTGGCCAGGTGTTGCCTGTTTCTTTGTTTCTTCCTGTGGATTAGGATATAGTGCTCAGCTATTGCTCCAGTACTTTGGATGGCGGCATGATTGCCACCATAACCATAATAAACTAAACCTCTGAAACTGTAAGCAAGCCCCCAATTCGATGCTTTCTTTTGTAAGAATTACCTAGATCTTTGTGTCTTTTCATAGCCAAATAACAGTGACTAAGATGCAGGCATAAATTCAAGGAAGTTTCCTTTGAGATAGAGTCTGTCTCAATGCAAACTGATTTCTAGACCAAGGCACTGGTAGAAGGATAAATGATGACAATGGCATGGGACTGTGAAATTCCTCAGATCTAGCTTTCTTCCCCAGACATCAGTTGCTTTTTAATCTGCTCCTCTGAGACCTCGATTATCAGACTGTTATCACAGATGACCCAGTGAGCATGGGTCATTGACCCTTCATTCATTAATGCAATACAAAATGAAATTGCATGCTTCAATGAAAGAATGCCAACGATGCTACTGTTAAGGTGGTTTATTGTGAGCTGATTTGTAGTAGCAATGAGAAAGGTAACTAACACGTCATCTGTAATTTGTGGTAATAATATAGTGTTTTGGGTTGTTTTAAATACTATAGTCAAATACAGACAATATACTTAGCTGAGTATGTGACTAGTGAAATTAAATAACTTAACTATGGAATAAGGTCTATTAAGTAAGTGACGTTCGTTCATTATCCTTGTTAATCATTGTCTTTAGTATCCTTGCTCCTCAGGTTTGAGTTAGCCACTTTCCCTTTCTGTGAGGTGCTTTCTCAGCCATGCTGGGAGAGCATGAACAGTCTAAGCCCAGAGAGCCTGTGAGAAGACACGACGACATATAAATTCAGGAGATGGCGAGAGGCTCTCAATCAGAACCTGGAATTACATGAAAAGACATCTTTTAAGAGTTATTTCCTATCCAGAAAGGAATTGTTACATTATTAAATTCCACCACACTGGGAGCTTTGCTGCTTCACAGCCATGCTTTCAAATCTTACTTATTAGTGCTCCAGCCTAGATGAGGTAAAGGAAGCTGAAAAAGACATTCTGGGCAGTAGATCAGAAAGGAGATACTTGCGGGACTGAGGGGAGCACTAGCTTTCTGCCTACTTGTGCCAGTTGCTTTTAACTTTACAAAATACTCTTTTTCCTTCTCTTTGGGATGGCAGCAAGAGTCTCAGCTCAAATGTGAAGCCAGGACCCAGATTGACAGCTCCTAAGTAATGAAACATCTATGCCCTTGAATACTTAGCCAGCCTCTAAGAATTATTCAGAATGGTAGCTACACTGTAGCTATTTATAACATTGTGGTTTTTTAACTATTCACCATAGGTAATATGTATTGAGTGTCTTATATATGTTCAGCTTTTAAAACAGTCCTTTAAGGGTCAGTAAGATGGATGGTGCAGTGAATAATATGCATGTCCCTAAGCCTCAGGGGCTAAGTTTAAACTCCTGGGTCCATATGGTAGAAAGAAAACACTCAACTCCCACAAATCATCCTTTGATCTCCATAATCACACTATGGCACACACACACACACACACACACACACACACACACACGCACATACTTGTACATATATACAATATGTATATATAATGAAAAACTTTTAAAAAAATCTCATGAAAATAGATGTGGGTTTTTTTCTTAAATATATGTAACTTGATTGAGGATTGGCAGTAGGTAGCACAAATCGAGTTCAGCAGAGAAACTGAATACAAAGCTTGTGTTTTGGTAAATATTCCACATACTGAAGACTTGTTCCTCTGCTGTGACAGCTGTCATTGTTTAGAAACTGATCTTCCTGAGAATGAATCACATGAAGTATTGAGCAGCCGGTCAATGGCATACAGGCCTTGGCACCTAAAGTCACAAGCATGTGCTAAAGCCAAGCCCTGTTCAGGAACTACTGTGACTGTGATGTCACCTATCATCTCTTCTTAACCCTACCAAACAACCCGGAAATGCTTGGAAGCCTAATGAGATCGGCCATTAGCTTCTCCCTATTCCTAGTGGTTAGACTCTCAAGTTGCCAACAGTAAAGAAACAAAGTTCTATTGCAGGTAAAGAATGAGATTCCAGAGAGCTGTCCATGCACACCATTTTATCCAACATTAAATAAACCTGTTCACTGGGAATTTCTGCTTAAACACTTATTTCATATTGTTAATTCACTAAAATTAAACTCACAGGTAGCCCCTATCACTTGGGCTTGAATGAAGGTTTTCTAACACATGCATTTTCTTTGTAAAGTATATCAAAGGTTTCTTGTTTTTAGTGTCATTCGACCTTGCTCATAGGCCAGTTTCAACGTAAAAATCACCAACAGCAACTAAAAATTTAAGAGGCACAGCACTACATGCACTATATAAAGATAGCTTTGTGGTAGCAAGATTGAGGCAAAAATGCAGCCTACTTTGCCCTCTGGCACCTGGGAATGAATAGATTGGCAACTCAAAATTTTTCCCACTCTGTGCATATGAATTTTGGTAAATGTTGACAAAATTTATCAAGTATTAATTTGGGGTGAAATTTTAGCACAAAAATGGATAGGCAAATACAAAGTGTGTGGATAATGATGGCATATTTCAGCTTTAGATGCTATCACCCTATTATTTGGGATCTAGTTCAAGAACTAGAACTAGGAACTGTTCAAGTTCCAAGTTTCAAGATGCTGAAGATCTAGTTCAAATTTCCAATCTCTTACCGTGATAAAATATTCTGAACAAAAGGAATTTCAGAGAGAACAGGATATATTTTGCTTTTAGGCCACAATCTCTCACTGAGGGAAACCAGAGAAGGAACTCAAAGGCTGGCCTGCTTACTAATTCTCACACCATTACCTCTGACCAAAGAACTCACTTCACAGCTGAAGAGCTATAGCAGGAATCATGAAAGGTTTAGCTTGCCAACTGGCTTGATCACAGTTCGTGTTTTCTATATTAGGTTTCTTATACATCCCAGGACCTCCTGTTCAGGGAGTATTGTTGCTCACAGTAAGCTCTGTTCTCTTACATCAATCAACATTCCATACAATCCCCCACCAACATACACAGAGACAAACTGGATCTAGTAGTTTATCAATTTATCCACTCTCTTCTGAGATGACTATAGACTGTGTGACTATCAAAAATAACTTGAACATATACTGTGTCTTAGGTTTATAGATTCCTCATTTAGCCATTTTCATTGTATATGTTTATATATGAGAGAAAGACAAATCCCTACATTCCCCCGGAGATAAGGGAATTTCAAAATGTTAGAGTAGTCTTAACATAATCATATATGATCGCCACTCAAGAAGTTCTTATGACTTTATAGAAACTGGATCTGAGATTAAACATGGGGCTTATGACTCTAGTATTTTAAATTTAAAATTAGATTATTTCTACTAATCAACTTAGGCTTTTCTGGGATGTTATCTTCCTTTTAACACACAAATTACCTAGTTCTAAGTTTTTATTATTTAAAATTTTGTGCTACTTACGTTTATGTGTTTGTGTCTATGGGCACATGCATATAGTGTCTGCAAAGGTGAGCAGAGGGCATTAAGTGTCCGGAAGTTGTTTCTTCAGGCAGCTGAAAGCCAAGCAACTTGGGTGCTGTGAGAAAACTCCAGTATGTGAAACTGTTAGAGTTCTTAACCTCTGTGCCATCTCTTCAGTCCCTCAAATGCTCATAAGTCAAAAATAAAAAACTTTCTTTGCAGTTAATAATAAAATATAAAGAAAATATCTGCAAAGTAGATATGTGGAGTTCAGTATGTTTTCTTTCTCATATTCCAGGTAGCTTGGAATGAAACATATTAACATGTTAATATTAATATTGAAGTGAAAGCGTCAAAGAGACTATGTAGACAGTCTAAGAAAATGTACAGGAACTTGTGGAGAGTTTTTTGGGGTAGCTTGGCAGGAATCTGACATTGGACCAGGATGAGAAATTAAGCTCAGGTAGGAATCTAATTTTAGGCTAGAACAGGGAAGTAAGCTCAGGCAAGAATCTCAAGGCTAGAACAATGAAGTAGTCTTCAGGCATAAATGACTTTGGGCTAGGACAGGGAAGTAGGCTCAGATATCTTGGACATCCTGATAAGCCCTTAAAAACAGTGATCATGGGCGTGATGGTGGGACTTTTTTTATTGCCTTGCTTGTTCCATGGCTAATTGTGTTTATTGTACTGCTTAACCTTATTACTTGAATGTAATTAAAATGGTATAAAAGTAGTTTGGGAAAAAAATAAACCTGCCTCAGCCTCAGAACTGTCTGGGGTCATTCTATTATGTTGTCTAATTGTCTTTTTTCTTTTTAATCCTCACTTCTGCACTGGAGAACCTGTTGACCGACTGAGCCGGCTTGGTCAGGAACTAAATATTTAATCAAACTATATTAACATGTGCTAACTAGAAAAACATAGATTGCATTTTTACTGATTGATAGATACCATAAGGAAGAAATGAGAAATATTATCAAAAGTAATGGAGTGATAAATATCGTAAAAACAGTAGAAAAATCTATTAGCCAAAGTATTTCACGACAGTAATCTATGGAAAACAATTCTGGTATTAATTAGAAGCTGCCTGAGTGAGGGTGAGTATGAAAACAGAGGATATTTGCTGTGATTAGTCAAAGTATTTCTTCATTTAGGAAAATAGTCTAAAATCCATGACTTTTCAACTATGACCCTTTTCTAAAATGGAGAAATGTTTACCAATATAGCATCTGTGATCAATGAAATTGAGTATAAATCAGAATTTTCATAGAATAACATGTTTATAATATATTTTCCAAAACTTGATTATGAAAGGATGTTCGACTTTGTCAACAGGTTTTTTGGCATCTACGAGATAATCATGTGGTTTTCCTCTCTCAATTTGATTTTATGGTGAATTATATTTACTGATTTTTATATATTGGACCATTCCTTTATCTCTGGGTTGAAGTTTACTTTATCATGGTAGATGATATTTTTAATATGTCTCTATATTCTGTTTTCAAGTATTTTTGCATTTATGTTCCTAGGGAAACTGGTCTGAAATTCTATTTCTTTTCTTGAGCCTATATGTGGTTTGTCTGTCAGGGTGACCATGACCTCATAATTAAGTAAGAATGAATTGGGCAATGTTTCTTCTGCATCTATTTTGTGGGATAATTTAAGGAGTATTGTTGCTAACTCTTCCTTGAAGTTTTGGGAGAAATCTTCCTTAAATCTATCATGGCCCTGGTCTTCATTTGGTTGGAGAGTTTTAATGAATGTTCCTATTTCACTAGGGGTTATAAATCTATCCAAATTGTTTATCTGACCTTAATTTAACTGTAGCAAGTAGTATCTATTGAGAAAATTATCCATCTCTTTTAAATTTTCCAATTTGTTGGTGTAAAACGTTTTAAAAATGTCTTTATAGCCAGACATGGTGGCACACACCTTTAATCCCAGCACTTGGGAGGCAGAGGCAAGCAGATTTCTGAGTTCAAGGCCAGCCTGGTCTACAAAGTGAGTTCCACAAAGAACCCCTGTCTGGAAAAACAAACAAACAAACAAACAATGTCTTTATGATATTTGGAATTTTCTGGATGTATGTTGTTATATTCCTCCTTTTATTTCTGATTTTGTTGATTTCAAGTTTCTTTCTCCACCTTTGGTTACTTTAAATAAGGATTTGTCCTATTTTTTTTTTTTTTTTGATTTTGTCAAAGAATCAAGTTTTTTTTTTTCTAATTGGTTGTTTGTACTGTTCTCCGTGTTCCTATTGTATTACCTTCAGACTTAAGTTAGATTATTTCTTACTGTTTACTTCTCCTGGGTATGATTACTTCTGTCTGTTCTAGAGATTTCAGATGTGCTATTAAGTTGCTAATATGAGATTTCCTCAGTTTCTTTTTGAAGGCTCTTAGTGCTATGGCCTTTTCTCTTACCACCATTTCCATTGTGTCTCATGTGTTCAGGTATGGTATGTATTAATTCTAATTGAATTCTGGAAAGTCTTTAATTTCTCTTTGCTGCTGCAGATCTTAGCACTTGTTCAGTTATCTGGAATTCCCATACTCAATATAAGAGTGGCTTGCAGTATATTAATTGAGTACTGTGGTATAATTTTCTGTTCTCTATGGAAATTATAAAAGTTGCTGAGATACGTTGTTCAGAGTTGCTTTCAGGAATGAAAACACAGATACCTACCCCAGGAAAGTGAGATCTCAGCTTCTGATTTAGCCATCAGCCCATTCAAGGGTTACTACCTAAGAGATCATTCCTCTTCATGGGGTGACTTGAAATCAGCAACTGATTCACACCAAGGTTCTTCCACAACCTCTGTCTCTCTGTCTCTGTCTCTCTCTCTGTCTCTGTCTCTCTCTCTCTCTCTCTCTCTCTCTCTCTCTGTCTCTCTGTCTCTCTGTCTCTCTCCTGATTTTTGAATAGCCATGTTTCTACAAGTTGGCTTCTTCGTATGACTGATTCTGTTTCTTCTATTTCACTTCCTCAGATGGTAACAACATGTGCATCTTTTAACACATTAGTTTAGGCTTCCCAGGGATCCCAGCATCCTACAGAATTTAATTTAGGACCCTCATTTGAAAGTCTTACTTGACATCATGGTTGACATTTTCTTTCTTATGAAGCTTGCTACCTTTATTGTATTATTTAGTGTGCCTTTCAAAGGTTGCATACCCATAGCCTTGTGGATCTGATCCTTCCAATCATTTGTTTTCAGTTTTAACATTGAAGTATTTTGTTTTAATATCTGCTCCTAAATTATTTATGTGTGCTCTGAGTATGCTTTGTGTGGTTACACATCTACCACACTTTTGGATAACTTTTGGGAGTTCGTTTTTACTTTCTATCATGTAGGTTTTAGAGATCAAGTCATCAGGCTTGGCAGCAAGCATCTCCACCCATTTTGCCATTGGAAAGTCTGTATTAAAGCATTTTAGATGCAAACCAGCGCAGTTCAGAATCGATTCTTGCATTTACTTAAAAATTGCTTAAGTCTCTTAAAGTGCTTGAGCCTATGAGCCCCTATTCTATTTTTAATACTTGCTTTTTTGTGGTTTTACTTAGGATAGCTACAGGCGGAATAAAAGTACCTAGAAAACGAATGGATTTTTGATAATTAGGGTTAAACACATGGTTTTCTCTCTGGTATATGTCTAATGAAGTTCATAATGCATAGGAAGATATTGCTGATATGAGATTCATCATGCCCGTTCACATGCCCCTTTCTACTGTGCACAATTAGGTTGTAGTTATAACTAAACAGTATTGATGCAAAAATCGTCAATTCAGTTCAAACACTTAAAATAAATCTACCATATTTTAATATTGTTATGTTTATATACATTAAAGGATAATAAATTTATCATATTATGTAGAGCTAATAAATATATATTTATGTACACATATTTCATATATATATATATATATATATATATATATACACACATAGAGGTAGATTGTTTAATCTATTCTTAGATACAAATAGTATTCATTCAAAATTACAAGTCATAGCCATTTAATTGGCAATATAACTTGTTGTAACCCAAAACTAGAAATCAAGCAGTTCCAATACAGTAAGTGTAAAGCTGAGTTAGAGAAAGCGGCTTCAAATATGTTAATTTTTCTAGTTTATGCCAACAATATATTCTGTGTTTAGAATTTTTCTTTCTAAATGAAATTCATTTTACCAGATAATAGTCAATAACATTATTGCACACCGGCTTTTCAAACTGGAGTGAAGGGGTATACTTCACAGTCTAGCTGTAAGAAAACTTGTCACATCAAAGGAGAGATTTATATATAGTATGCATTCACATGCATATGTTCAACCCAGGTCTTAACGTCTGGTTACACTATATTAAATATGATAATTGGCACATGTAAAAACTTTTATGAAAAAGTTAGCAGTGCATAAAATATTGATTTCTGTGTATTATCTACAATAAGCAGGAACACACCAAGTGTTCAAACATCCCAAGTTAAATGATAAATAACTCCAATTCAATGGATATGCAGCCATTAAAGTGCCAACAAAAGGTATGTTGAACTGTCAAACAATACAGAAAGTATGCTCTAGACACAGTATAAAAGAAAACAGCCACTGCAGTTATGTCTTAGAAATTATAGCTAAACAAATATGGGCATATTCTCACAGTCTGCGTGAGAACACCAGAACATCAAAATAATCCTTACAGAGTGAAGAATTATGGATTATTTTCTTCAAAATGTTCTCAAATTCTATATAGTTCGGCTACTATACAAACACTAGGCATATGAAAAACATAATGAATAAGGCAATCAGAGATGTTTTGAACTAAAGCAGATCATGAAATCAAGACAATAGAGAGAAAATCAGAGTCCCCATCTAAATCTCTTTCTCTCCACCAACACACACACACATACACACTTACTCACACACACACACACACACACACACACACACACACACACACACACGTAGAAGGTTTTTTGTATATTCCTAAGATCATAAATAGTGTTAATAACAACACAGTGAGAACGAGAGGGATGGAGGAGGAGAGGAAAGGAAGGAGGAAGAAAAGAAGTGGAAGAGAGAAGAAAGCATGACTTCTAGACTTCCTTCATGCTATTTTTCTTTAGTTCTGAATTAATTCCATTTACATTACATTTCATTAGTCCCATCTCTGGCTCTGTGCTTCCATAATCTTCTCCTCTCCTCATAGCAAATTATATGTAACTTCCTAGGAATTACATAAAAATTATGTTCAGTTCTGTTGGGGAATCATGTCCACAAGGTTTTGCTTTCATGAGAGTCTGCATTATGCTGGGAACAAGCACAGGGAGAATTTCAAGCTCTGAAGGATATGAAGAGGGGAAAGGAAGAAAGGAGATGTAGACAACAGTGGGGAGGGGATGGAAGGAAAGGATGGTAGGGGAAAATGGTACAATTGGATGAAGAGAGAGGATGGAGAGAGAACTTCTGAAATGGAGTCTCCAGCTACAGAGAGCTGTCAAGCTAGGCTTCCTAAGAGCTGCATCTGTTTCATATAGGTATAAATATGCATATTTAAGATTGCAATTGCTCCCTTGAAGTGGGAATTTCTGGTTTCATTGGAGGGTCAGTTGTGTCATGTGACATGTTTCTGGAAACAGTCTTGTAGGAAGAAGTTTTGCTGGGGCATACACATGGGAGCATGTTTTGCTGAGGACAGACATGCGGTGTCTTTTGGAAGCTGCCTGGTGAAAGAGCATATGGTGTTTTGTTGGAGTGGATGCTTGGTAGGACATGTGATGTTTGGAATGAGTATATAAGTATAACCCAACAGACAGTGAACAATGCCCTTGCAACTTTTTGCTGATCTTTGCTGGGCTTCACTGACACCAGTCTTCTCTGATGACACTTTTGCATTGGTTTGTCTTGTTTTCTTCACTGATCTTTGCTTGCTGTGAGAGAAACATACCATAGAACTTCTGGTGGTATTCCCATTGTTTATTGCCACTGAACCAGACACATGGCGATTGTCAGAGCCTCATAGTTTCTTCTGGATAGAGCCAATGCTACTGATTCCTGTTTAGTGTTCTGCTAAGCTGTTATGGACTGAACTGCTGCTGCTGCAGATTGGAATAGCTACAAAGAACTATTCTAACAGGTCCACAACGCCCATTTCCTGTTAACTTTTCTTTTCCTCTACCTGTAGTAGGTGGTTGAAGCATTAAAGAACCATAATTAAAGTAGGTTTTGAAAAATCAAAACATGTACCTTCTAATCAAATGGAAGATATAAAAAATAATTTTAATGTCTAAAATACTCAAAAGTGAGTCACTGGTCTCTGATAATTTATTGACTTAAATTCTACTTCCATGTGTGTGTGTGTGTGTGTGTGTGTGTGTGTGTGTGTGAGTGTGTGTATATATATAATTTAAAATGAAGGCCCACTTGCATAAATGGCATGTAGCAATATTGTTACAATGCACTGTTAGTAAGTGAATCAAGTTTTTTGACACTGGTATTAACTTGACTTTTATTTTATGTGCAAGGTCAGTCTTACTTTACCTTAAAATTTTTTCAGATGAATGTTTTCCAAGCTCTAGAAAGTATTTCTGTTTTCGTATTTCATATGCACCCTATAACTGGCACTGTCATTTCATAGGACTGTCAGCAGCTGCCCTAAGTGTCATCATAGCATTCATATATTGAATACATTGGGGCCTATGCTGAGGTCAAAACATCATTGGGTGCAGTTCTAAACTTTTGGTACTCAGAAATTAACATTGAGAACACTAATGTTCTAAAGTGCTTGTTGTTCCTTACCTGACCATCATACATAGCAATCATGTATTAGAATCCCCCTTTAATCTTATTGTTCCACTGGCTAATACAATATGTCTTAGACAACTTTCTATATTTATGAAGACACACCATGACCAAAACAACCCTTATAAAAGAAAGCATTCAATTAGGGGTTTGCTTACAGTTTCAGAGCCTTATTTCGTTATCATCATGGCAGGGAGTGTGGTAGCAGGCAGCCAGATGCAGAGAAGTATTTGAGAGCTACATTATTATCCAGAAATAGAGAAAAAGAAAATACTGGGCATACTGTGAGATTTTTGAGTCCTCAAAGAGCCCACACCCAGTGACACACTTTCTTCACTAAAGCTATGCCTACTCCAAGAAGGCCACAACTTCCTTATGATGATCTTCTTGATGACTAAGCATTTAAATATACAAGCCTATAGGGACAATTCTTATGCAAACTACCACACAATATGTGCTGAAATATCATGTTTCCAGAAAAGAAACATGAAATTTTCTGCAGTTTCCCCTTTTGATTTTTACCTCAATGATTTACATGATTCAGTGATTTGCTTCTATAGAGGAAAGCCTGATCAGTTTGGAGATGGGAAAACCAAGATGAGCAATTGGCTCATTGAGCTAAGGATTTGAGAAAATATGACGATTGTTGGCATAGTTACCACAAGACAATAGAGTTTCTTTGACTTAATGTAATCTGTAAATATCTAGGATCTGTAATTCAAATACTACAGCCTTGAAAAGTATATGTCCATTTGCATATGACACAGAAAATATAAGTCACATAAGCTTGTAAGCTGGAAACTCATGAATTTATCTTCCAGTTTAAGAATCAAAGCATTCATATATGGTTTGACACTTTAGTTTCACCTTTTCCTCCTTCTGTATCCTAGCATCTGTCCTGTGACTGGATATAACCACTAATAACCACTATATTACATCATATACATTTATGTGTGTGTGTGTGTATGTGTGTGTGTGTCTGTGTGTATAATGAAACTATTCATTCTTGCTTTACCCATTGTTTGTATGAATGAATATTTATGACAGTAAATACCTACAATTTACTATTTGCCTAAGTGATTCAATAGCTTTAGATGTTCTAATTACTTTCTGTAAGATAGGATCCATGACTATGGTCTTTTAAGGTAATTCAAATATATAGCAAATAAGGCTAGAAATTAAATTCACCATTTATGTTCAGATGCATAAAAAATAATAAAACTCAAATATTTGGTTCTGGTGTCTGTGATTTTTAACAAAATACCAGAAAGCAAGCGGTTTAAAGCAATACACAGTGATTAGTGCATTCTGAAGGCCAACATTTCTAAAGGTATCTTACTGAATAAAAATAACATATTGACAGACCTTAATTATTACAAAATATTTTAGAAAGCTATCTATTTCCTTATCCTTTACGGGTGTTATAACACATATATATTCTGACTCATAGCCTTTGTCTGTCCTATCATTTTATTGTTTACTAAACCTCTATCTCATTCTTATCTGGAACCTTGTAGTTAGAATGGATGCATGTAGAAAACCCAATAATAACCTTCCTAACTCAGGACTTTAACTGCATCTCAATAATGTCTTTGTTTTATAAGCATATTTAATATTTCATGAAATTAAATAGTGGTCTTTGGGATAAAAAGAGAGCTCAACAACAGCTCCAAAGTTTGTTGTAGGAGTTACTGAGTGGAACTTGCTCCAAAGTCTAAGACACCAGACCCTGGAATAACTAGTTCAATGACAGATTTTGGAAACTAGTACTTTTAGCCTTGATTAAAATGTGTGCTGGGCTGGGAAGATGCTCAGTGAGAAAGAGCACTTGCTAAGCAAGCATGAGGATTGAGTTTAAATTCTCAGAACCTAAAGAGTATTGTGCAAGTAGCAGCTTTTGCCTGTAATCTCAGCACTGTATGTAAAGCAGGTTCATGAAGATTGTGAGAACTTAGTAGCTGGTAGTCCACCTCTAAGCTTTGAGATCCTATATCAAAGTACTGAGGTGAAGTATAAGGTGAAGAGAGTTAGAGAAATAATTCTTTGGCTTCTACATGTATGTCCAGGAACACAGATCCAAGTATATGTGTCAACATACACAGAAATATATGTCTAGACAAGGAAAAGTGAAGAGACAAATATATTTGAAGGCAAACCATTCTTATTTTAAATCAATGTTTGACTAAAAATATTAGTTACAGAACTCGTGTCTCTAGCTGCATATGTAGCAGAAGATGGCCTAGTTGGCCATCATTGGGAAGAGAGGCCCCTTGGTCTAGCAAACTTTATATGCCCCAATACAGGGGAATGCCCTGGCCAAGAAGTGGGAGTGAGTGGGTAGGGGAGCAGGGTGGAAGAAGGGTATAGGGGACTTTTGAGATAGCATTTGAAATGTAAATGAAGAAAATATCTAATAAAAATTTTGGTCACACATTCCAGATCTAATCTGTCAATGTCATTCCGAACCTACAGACTTCTAAAAAAATCTTAGGTCTACGGTGTATTAGTTATCAATATTTTACATGCCAAGAACATATAATGTTATGGTAGTTTGCCTCTTAAAATATAGTTGATAAATACATGGTGGGTGCTTTCTACTATGGGATATTATACTTCAAACACATAAGTGGAATAGGAACTGTTGTGAGTATGGGTAAAGATAAATCACTGTGATTTTGAGTATTTCAGTGGTCTCTATGCAACCATGGGAGTCAGGATGTTCCTGGAATAATAGATACAAAGACAGGAGATTTTGTAAATCCACATATTAACCTCACTAATATATTATTCTAGTAACTCACTTAGGGTTAGAAGAATGTATTACATAGGTTCAGAAAGTTATTAAAACCACCTGTGATGGTTAACATTGATTGCCTACTTGGGATTTTGAATCAGTATAGCCATGTCTGTAAGGGATTTTATAGATTAATTTAACTGAGGTGAGATGACCCGATCTACATGTGGGAGGTAGCACTTCTTTGGCTGAGGTGACAAGGAACATGAAAGGAAAAAGCTTGCTGAGCACAATCGTGTATCATTCTGCTTCTGGATTGCAGATGCAATGTGACCAGCAGTCTCCGACTGCAGTTGCAATGCCTTCCCTGTATGATGGACTGTGTACCCTGGAATTACAAGTCATAACGAGCACTCTATAGTTTAAGTTACTTAAGTAGCATATCTTTTCAGAACAATGAGACACGTTAGCAATGCACCACATGACTTGATGCCAGTACTAAAATTCTCAACCATTGTGTCAAAACATACATGCTTTGTTCTTATGTCTAGTCAGACCTTGAAAAGTCAAACAGAGCAGCACACTGGCTTGTGACACAGGACCCAAGGAAACCATGGTGCTGCACTGTATTGGTATATCATTTTACCTTCTGCCCTCAACTAAAATTGAAGGATGTAATATACAGCCATGCCCACAATAAAAAAATAAATGGGCAGAATAGTAAATATAAAAATG
Organism: Mus musculus; assembly: GCF_000001635.26. Classification (NCBI taxonomy): domain Eukaryota; kingdom Metazoa; phylum Chordata; class Mammalia; order Rodentia; family Muridae; genus Mus; species Mus musculus. The sequence continues at coordinate 76,830,297 of NC_000072.6, read as the reverse complement.
TTAGACAGTATTCATGACACAATAACAGACTTTGCCCAAACTCAGGTCAGCTAAGACTTCACACTTAAAGGGCAATAGCAAAGTTCCTTATCAGGATGCTGGAGAAATTCATTCCTGTTTGAATGGTTACAAAGAACTCATATTCTGTATGCTCTAGTACAGACTATGTCGTCTCCACCCTTAACCACCAATAAGTGTAGCCACAACTCTCATTCCTTTGAGGTCCTATTAGAAAATTAGAGAGGGTTAATGTACCATCAAGGTTTTTACCTACTACTGCTTACCAAGCAGACAAGCATCTTCCTTCATGGTGCCAGCAAAGACACTGAAGGGGTCAGGGAAGGCATACACTCAGACAGGGAGATATTCCAGAGGCATCATGGAATTAAAGTTTCCACCCAATAAAGAACAGTGAGGAGTAACTTCTTTGAGTATCAGCAGGTATCATATTCACCTTCTCTATAGTTCATTCTATTAACATCCTCAATTAGCACAGAAAATAGTGCTAATTTGGAAGGAAATGCATGCCTCTATTAAAGAGGAGTTTTATTGTCATCATCATTATTTTATTTTATTTATTCACTTTACATCCCATTCACTACCCCCATCCAATGGCCCCCTCCAACAACCCTTCTCTTCCCTCCCGAGTCCCCATTGGTTTCCTCCCCCCATCCTTGCACATAACGTCTAAAGGAGGATTTTTGGAGGCAAAGAAAATAGTTCATATTCTGAATGTGTTAATGACACTCACCCATTTAATATTATATGACAGTTTTCTACTTGTTTCATTTAAGGCTTACTCTAGATTTCTTTGTATGCTTATAACTGAAGAATGCATATTTATCTAAAACAAATTTTAATTAATAAGACTATCTTGATTAGGCTGTAGCCATTATGTTATAAAAGTTAATGTTTCATGCATTGCTATGGTTAGAGATTAGCATAGGCTAGGGTCCTGATAGAAATCTATTTAGACCTGAATTTTAAGTAGATCAAGAAAAAAAAATACATGTTCATGCACCTCCATATTCAATCTGAATCAAATGATCTCTACCTATATAGTCTCAAGATGTGGAAGGCTGAGGGAGGTGAATCACTGTTATAGGCTAGCCTGGGAAAAATAATGAAATCCAAACCAGCTAATAATACAGAGTGAGACTGTCTCAAAACCAAACCAAGTGAGCTAAAGCAATTTTCAGGATGAGTTTGAAAAAGAACCCATTAGTTTAGTATATGAGGAAGAACGCTAAGGAGCCACAAACACTCCAGTGATATTCCATGAGAAAGGATCTGAATAGAAATAAAAAGTATAGGTGTGGTTCCACATCTGGCTGCAGAGGAAGCAGTATCAGAAGCCAACTCTCTGATGTGAGCCACTGTGAGCAACAGGTGACTGGCCAGGCAGACACGTCCAAGGTCCAAGGATAAGTGCTTTGGGGCAAGATCTTTCTCCCTAGAGTTACAGCTAAGTAACCAGAGCCATTCTTAGACACCCTTGGTAAAATAACTTATGTGCCTTTTTCCATGTGGAGAGGGACCATATGAGCCTTGGGGAATAGGATGCTTTCAGGGATAAATGCATTCTATTGGTTGAGGCTAAGAAGTTGGTGATGTTCTATCTGCATAGGGAAAGATTCCAGATGCTATGTTACTTAACTGAAAGCCTTTGATCACCTAGTTGGCAGTCACAGTTAAGTGCATTAAAGCAGGCATTGAGATGGGGAAGGAGTCAGCTCTATGCCTGCCATCTCAAACACTGAGATTTTCGGGGTATGATCATGCTCCACCTCACCTGTCACATGGCTATTCTTCTGGTGGCACTGTCTATGTGCCTCACATATAGGAAATTTTCCATGTGAGCAAACCCTCTATCGGGTCATCATAGGATAGCTGCTAAATGACTGTATAAGAGCCTAACATGACTTTAGGGTTTTTGCAAAAACTGTTTTCACTTCACTGTTCTCCTTTTCTGTTCTAATACATAATTGGCACATTAAGGTTGGCATACTAGTATGTCTTCGTATTACCATTTCCTAAGGAAACTACAGAAGAAGAGTTAAAAGTTGACTAAACATTTTTGGGTACCAAAAAATGTTCTATACTGAAGTGGGGGAAAGAACTGGAAGGAAAGGAGGTAGAGGAAACTGCAGTCACATGGAAAATTCATTAATTCATTCATCAGTAAACCTATTAACTAATAAAAAGATCCACAGACCATAGTGATAGCCCAATGAATAGAACTGCCCACTTACACTGAAACTTGATTGCCAAGTTCAAGTCCAAAATACACAGAAAGAAAGCTGAAGGCCATCAAGCACATCTATAATCCCTATACTTCTAACAAGAGAGGTGAAGAAAGGAAAATATCCTGAGGCCTCACATGCCAGCCATGGAGTGTGCAGCACACAGTAGTGAGGAAGACCCTACCTCAATAAGGTGGGAGCAAGGAACTACCTTCTAAATGTTGCCTGCTAAATCACACATGCCGTCATGGCATACATGTGCCTGGTAATAACAAAATAGCAATGAAAATGAAAAATGAGAGCTAACAGCTATGAAGAGTCAAATAATTTAATTTACACATAGTTAAGTGCTTATATAGTTATGCATCTTTTCTTGCCCCAATGATGTGTTGAATTACTATGATTTTAAAATACCTACTGTAATGAAGAGACATTTTTGGCTACGTAGACTGATATTCAAACCGAAAGTGAAGGATTGGAATCAACTATTCCCACAAATAGTTAAGGGAAGAATAGCAGAAGCTATAGATTTTAAATAGAACATAGTAAAAAGAGACTTTCAGAAGGTTATTATATAGCAACATTTGGGCCATCTCCACAACAGGAAAGAGTCATTCTAAATATACAGACACCAGAGACGATAGTCCATCCGTATGTAAAGCAAATGTTAAGAGCTCTGAAGGGAGAGATCAACTCCAATACATATTTGAGAACTTTTAACAACCCACTTTTGGCAATGGGAAGATCACCCAGACAGAAAATTAAATAAAGAAACAGCAAGGCAAAATTGTACCCTAGAGTGAACAGGCCTCATAGACATTCACGGAACATTCTACCTTAGAGTAAGGATGTACTGTCTCCTCATCAGCATAGAGGGTCTTTTCCAAGGAAGGTCATGTGGTATAGCACATAACAAAATGTAATAAACTTAAAGAAGTCACACTGAATAGCACTTCTGAACAAATTAGAAATAAACTAAAAATTAATAATAAGAAACATTATTCATGGAAGCTAACTTACTTTTGAGTAATTAATGACATAAAAGAATTGCTTAATTTTCAATAGAGACATTTGTTTTGTATGTATGTTTGAGTACACATAAATCTACATGTGAGAGAGCAAGTGACAGGACACTTCAGATGTCATTCCTCAGATTTCATCAACTAGCATTTTTTTTCTCCTACCCCCATCTAATATCTTTTGAAACAAGGCTCCTCATTGGTCTGGAACTTGTCAAATAAGACAAAGTCAGAAACATAGCTCTTTTTATACAGGCTCTGAGAATGGAATGCAAACACTCTTGCTTCCAGGGTAGCCACTTTACTGGCCAAAGTATCTTGTCAGAAGCAGACATAAGTTTTAAGATATATCTTTGCCTCTGGGTTGGTTGAACCTGCTGGTATAGAATTCTAGACATGGAGGACCAATGCATCTATCTATATGTTTGATGAAAACGCGAAACGCAAAATTGTTTGAGTCAAGTTCTTTTTGTCCTGGCCAAAGCCAGCTAGAAGAAAATTCTTCTTGCAAATGCATCAAGAAACTTTCTTGTAGATTGTTTCTACAAGAGCTTCTACTTATGTTTGTACCATAAGCAGAGCCTGAGTCTATAGCTGGCCTATAAAAATATAAAGAATTGGGGCAATTGTTCTGTTCAATTGAGACCTCCACTGCTGTCCCTATGGGAACCTCCTAATTGATACCTATTCGAATTAGTCTGAAATTGAGAGGGACAAAACAGCAGCTATTTTGAAATAATGAGAAACTTTCCCTGCTCGTATACACTAAACAAAGCTTGTGCTATCGCCTCAAGTATTGTAATTCCCTCATGAACAAAATTGGCCCAAATAATTACCCAATGCCTGGAGCAACATAAATAAAAGTTCTTTAGTTTATACTCTTACAATAAATGCTTCCATGTGTGAGGACAGGACAAAGAGGTAAAGGGGTATATGTTTGTAAGTTACTAGTTAGAGGCAAAGTTAATCAATGTTCAGCTTTTAACCATTTAGCAAAATAACAAAGTTATTAAAGTTTCTAAAACTACTTAACCCGATTTAATAGCTCTGTTTTCAATAACTAATGCCTATCGGATGCCTTTGCTTGTTTCTATGTTTCACAGGGTTTATATCAAGAGAACTCTGAGCCCAAGTATTAGCTTTCAATTAGGGTTTTACTCAATTAAGGCATGCACCACATCAGAAGTATTTGTTAACAATCTGAGAACTTGTGAAAAGCTTCTGAACTTAAATGAGCACTCTACCTTGTATTTCTGCATTTTATTATTTCAGATCGTGACTGGACTTTGTATGATTAATCTCACTCTTGTCTTTTGTATATTGGGGATATCTTGAACAAGTACTAAAAGAAGACATGTCACTCATAGTTCACTCTATGTAAAATAAACAGTACTCACTGTGAGCTTCCCGCCTGGTAGAGTACTTAAACACTTTAACATTTATTTATTTTTATTGTGATTGACATTAATCACTGCTCTGTTTTCCTTAAAGATAAGACATATAGATGGAATAGAGAAAAGAAATTTTGTTCTATTTTATAATTTTTTTGGATACTATCATCAATGGCACATCAAAGTGCCCTATAAAATAAAAGAGTCATACTTGGAAGTTAGGTTCCAAGAAAAGATATTAGAAGGTAAATACATGTAGAAACCTACCTAAGTATGCAGAAAATGAATTAATGAAGTTATCACATTTATGTCTGCTATTGTACACCTAACTAAGGAAACACTCTTTTAGGTTGTGGGAAGATCAGTGGATCCATACTTATTAAATAATGACATGTCATAAAAGAAGAAGTTTTGTGCTTGGTGCTTAGTTAGCTTTTCTGTTGGATACTGGACCTGGAAAGACTCAAGTACCTACTGATTCCCATTATAGAACCAAAAATAGACCCACGTAATAAGCACACCAATATTGAACTAGGTGAACCAAAGAGTATATTGGGATTACTTACAGAAATATGATTGTGGAGGATAAATGACTCACAGATAATTACTAGAAGTCCATACCAGATGGGCGATAGCTTGCATGATCTGAAGGCAGCTTGGCAGATCAGACAGTCTCTTCTAGGCATCTTGGTTGATCTGATGATCATCTTGACAGTCCATAACCCTTACATAAACTTGAGAAAGAAGAGGCTTTGTGCATCATCTTAGTTTCAGGGAGGGACTTCCTGAAGTTTCTGAGTTAATTCCTAATGAACACCATGTAGAACTTAATAAATCTTACAGAGCTTCCATTCAGGACTCAAATAATCAACTCTGCAGAAATAGAAATTTATATACACAATGGTTTTACACAAAGGAGAATTCCTCAATGTGAGTAGATACTATTGGCAAGAGATGGTTCCCTCAGTACATCCAAGAATCATCTTCCATGGGAACCAACATCTTACTTCTTATCGTCTTCATAGAAAATCTGCCTGTTGTACTCTCATTATTCTTCCAGGGCTCGGTATAATTCGTCCAGTATTATACAAGAAGTTATGAATTAACACATGTAGGGGAACTGTTCTGTGGATACATGGTAAAGGATGGACTTCTATACCTCAAACTGCTCATTCATTTAGCAAATATTTTGGGGTATTTCTCATGTTTTAGGGACTCTAGAATACTGAGGTAATAAAGCATAGGTGAGAGAGAATTGCTGTTGTAAGCACTGTTTCACAGACAGTAATAATTATAGCTTACACATACAGTGTCCAAATAGAAGTTAGAGAAAAGGACAATGGAAAACCTTCCTGAAACATGGCTGAGGAAAGGATACATTGTTTCTGGACAGACAGGAAATGGAAAGCATAGACCACAAGATAATTCAGCTGAGCTTCAAAGGATAAAACCACATATTAGTCATAACAGAGCAAAAGTAACACAGGACACAGTAGGCAGTATTCCCAAACCTTGGTGGAATGATCACACCTGGGGAAGTTGAAATTGTGTAACTGAACAAAGGCTGTATGAAAAAAGACTAAAAGAGGTCTCTATTTTGAGTTATCTTTGGGAGATAAAGTAGTAATGAGATTATTTAAGAATGAGTTCACCATGAAAAGGATTTTTCCCAGTGGGATTATCCCAGTGCTGGTAGGACAGATTATATAGCTAATATATTACTCAAGTGACACCAGACAAGCCAGAGAAATGGGTATGTGGTTATATGCTTGTTAATCTTCCAAGAGATTGGAATTTGCTTTTCTTACCAAATATACATCACATTCAGTGACCTACAACCACCTAAAATTCCAGATTCAAGTGATATGATACCCTCTTCTGTCAACTATATACATGTGTGAGCACACGATTGCATGTATCTGCATGCTCATACGTGTGTGCACACACACAAAATGATGACTCACACAGAGATAGAAATAAGATGGATCTTCTGAAAATATAAGACATAACTGATCTCCTGGGAAATCAAATAAACAAACAAAAAGGATTGATAGATATGTGGTCAAAACAAGATTAGAGATGCGATTAAAGGCATGTCATTAATAAACCACTGGATGAAAGTCAGAGCAGAGTTAATACAGAACTGCATTTTTCTGTGTCTTCCATATCTACTTTCTCATATTTCTTCACCTGTTTGCTAGGTATGTATTCAATGCACTTGCTTATTACTTATCCTTTACAAGATCTGTCCAAGAAAAATATCAATAAAGCAATAGGAAGAAGGACATCACCTAGGCCAAGGTAACTGTTTCCCTTGTGTGGCCTCTTTGAGCTGACAAGATCATGGAAGCACCAACCTTCTGGAGTGATTTCTCATAGTTCTGCTGAGTAGAACTGTTTCTTCATTCACAACCTTGACTCTAGTTGTGTCTTCTCATGATTCCCACAACACAAACAATCTACTTGGAGGAATGCAGCACCATCTATTGTAAAAATAATCTTAGTAAATAAAATTCATGAAACTATTATTTCCTGAAATTTATCAGTTTCCTACTGGGATCTTCAAATAATAGTTCAAGATTGACTTATGGGGGGCATATTCATGAATACAGGCCACATTTTCAAGATGGTTATCTGTAAAAGGTAACCAACGAAAACAATTGGAAATTGAAAACAGTTGGGCATGTAAATAATAGAGTATAACAAAATATGATCATTTCCACGGAGATAAGGAGGTCCCCTGCTCTTGAAATATTGATTATAATAAAGCAAAGGCAGCATGTGCTTATTAGGTTTTCACAAAGTCCACATTTAGAAAAATCCCAGTCCATCATTCTATTCAACTTTAATAGCTATATGTGTGAAAAGAAGGTAAGACTCCTAACACTGACTTTGAGTTCAGCACCTAAGGAATGTGTGTAGTATCACCACCTCCAATTGCTAAGCTTAATAATGAAAGTCATTGGATGTGGTTTTTGGTTTGGAATTATTGTGAAACTGGCAAATGACTCTGGTGTATCATCCATTTAACTCATCCTAGAAGAAACAACTGACGTTACTCTACTCAAATGAGTCACTCAATGGAAAGGAGCAAGAGAATGAAGAGTAGAAGACATGACAGATGTAAACAAATGAAATTCTTTAGTTATAAGTTGCAGTATTTACCACACTTCTGAGAAAGTCCCTGCTATGCATCAGTTTCAACTAATCTGAAACATTCTAGCCTTGAGGGAAACTCATCAAGTTTTAAAAAGTTCTAAAAAAAGATTAAGACTCAAAAAAGTCAACAACTCAAAAGTCTCAGGAACTCCTAGAAACTTATCAGGTACACAGGGTCCCTCCAAAGGTTATATAAGCAATCAGCAATAAAGATTGATGGGGATGACTTCCCAAACTGTTGCTCTGTTTGTAAACTGTCTGGGCTTCCAGTTTTCATGAAATGTTACCCATTCTGTAAGGTGTTTTCAGGGATGCAGCTGCCTTTGAGTTATCCATGCTCCTGTAAGTAACCATTCATTTATTATCCAATAAAATGATTGATGGGATTATTTTTCCAGCTTGTCAACATTCTATGTGTGTTAAAACGCTCCCACACTAATGTCACAACACATTAGGAAGCCATGATGAACTTTACATTGCATTATGCTTCTCCAAATTTAGTCTTATTTTCTAAGTGCTTGCCTTTCCCTCCATATTAGAAGCAGTCAAGGCTATTTTTTTGTTAACAGAATGTGTTACAGTCCTTAGATTCCTTTATTTATCTGATGAATGGTGCAAATATTACCCACTATGAATTCAGATAGAGAAAGAGCTCACTGTGTAGAAAGATACCTATCAATGGCTTCTCCATGGAACAAATCCAGTAAAAAAAAATTGGTTGAGGTTGAGGAATGCGTGCCCTAAATTCTTGTATAAAACTGATCAAGGTCTCATGATCATTTTTGGTTATAGATTTGGCTCAGTTCACGATATAGACTGTGAAAATTTGCAATACCTTAAACACATACACACACACACACACACACACACACACACACACACACACACACCTCCTTTATTTATCACAAAGTGCTAGGGGATCAGAAGAGTGTAAGATAGAATATGTCTAGCCTTCAGAGTCTAGTGTATTTTTTATTTCCTGATTTTTTTCTAAAATTGTCCAAATAACTGTAATACACAGAGAAATAACTATGGGGTTGAGTGAGAAAGGTGTTAACAGGATGGTTGCAAAACATATAGGAATTTGGAATATGAATAAGTTACCTTCCAACTCTTTTAAAATGAAAAAAACAAAACTAAAGAAGCATCACAGAACAAGGAAAGATTATAATCAATTACCTTAGTGCTCCTCAGTTTTGTGATGGCATACCCTAAGTCCAGAGGAAAAAGCAATCTAAATGAAAAGGGTGTGTATTATACCACACACCTAAGGGCCTCGACTATATTAACGTCGTTTAGCTTTTCAGATAGATCATCGATCTTCCTTCAATATATGGAATCCCAGTAACTATCTCTCCTTTTTGATTTAATTATCTGAGAATCCCTGGGAAACCTCCTGTGTAAAGATGTTTCAGTAATTCCAAGTTTAGGTCATCACTGTCTCTCAGTGTTCTACTGTTATAACAGATTACTAGATTTTATAGCCTAATGGATCCCATCTAAATGTTGCTTCTTTGGGTGACTTAAAAGTCATGGTAGTGACTGAAAGAGAAAGATCCCCCAATTTCCATGGCAAAAATCTCTCTTTCCTGTTTCTGGGATCATAGCTCTCCATCATCAGCCAATTAATAAAGGCCTGGCTCATGCTTCTCTCTCTCACTCTTGTCTGCTATTTTTTCTAGTGCCAACTTCCCTAATGATGTGATACATTTTTTAAAAGCTATACAAAAAGTGTCATCTTGTATCCTTTTTTGTGAACACTGGTTATGCTTAATATTTGTTAGAATCAAACATACTCTTTAAAGGTAACAGTACCTAATAATTGGTAGCAATCTTCTATGTTAGATCATATTACAAAAATTTCTTGCCAGAAGAAAAGGGTATAAGGAATAACACTTACAATAGAAAAATCAACACCTTGTATTTTTAAAAGCATATTCAGTCACCTAGGGAATATAATATTTTAATCCATGTGACGTGACTGTAGAACTTGTCGTAAAAATACTATCCAGTTTAAATTTCTTATATTACAGAGAAAAGAAAAAAAAACTCTAAAATCAGAGATGTGAATACTTGCTATCATTTAGTTCCAAAACACCTTAAAACACTAAGACTGTGTTAGAAGGTTGATCATTGTAAAAAGATCGGGTAGGAATTGTGAAATACCATGCCCTAGATTCCATACAATCATTGTAGTAATTAAATTACAACAGTCCTGATACCTACACTTTACCCCCAAGAGACTGGCTCTATCAACAATCAGTAAGGAGGGGGAAGGAACTTGTGGCTTTACCCTTTAGAGCTGAACTATGGGTTACTGAAAGATTCTAGAAGAGAATGAACAACTAACTGGCTTTAGTAGCATGGATACTACCTTGCCAGACTACCACATATAGCTGGTCCCAGAGAGAGCACCATTTAATTCCAGTGGGTTACAAACAAAATGAATAGACATGAGCACAAGAGATGTATTTGCAGGAAGGGAAAAGCAAGATATACAGTGGTCATAAAGATGTGGGTGTAAAAGTATTCTGTACATGTTGCCTATGTGTGTAAAACTGAGCCTAATAAAAAGTTGAACACACATACACACATAACACACACATGCACACGCACGTGCACGTGAAGCCAGGTCCTCAGTTTAGCACTATCGGAGGTGAGTGAGAGATTTCAGTCTTTGGAGGTGTTCCCACAACAGACACTGTTGGATAGCATCTTTTTTTATTCTATTCTTGATCATGAGGTAAACAAGAATTGTGAAACACATGTTCCTGCTAAGATATTCTGAGACAACATAGGCCCAAAGCAACAGGAACAAATAAATGATTATGACTGACACTTCTGGTACCACAAATTCAAATAAATTATTCCTCTGAAAGTGTATTTTTGTATGTGTGCAATTGTGCACATATATGCAAATGTGCACACTAGAGATCAGTCCTAGATATATTTCTCAATCATTATACAAACTTTCTGTTGAGACAGGGTTTCACTTTTGGCTGGAACATACTAATTTGACATGTGTGGCTAGCAAGCTTAGGGATCCAATTTTCTGTCTCTACAGGGCTGAGATTTTAAGTGTTCAAGATCACACCCACGTTTTTCAAATGGGTTCAAACTCAGGCTTTAATGCTTTCATTAAAACGCTGTACAAAAAGAACCATAACCATTTTCCTCTCTTGGATGTGATTAGTTCAAGTACGTTTTTTGTAGTACCAAAAGGATTACCAAAATGGTACTTGTCAAGATGATGCCATAGCTGCTAACAGGGGGGAAATGGAACTGAAGCTCCGGTGCCTGAAATCATATCTCTACTCCTCAACCAGGAGGAGTATGCTGAACATACCCTACATAGTGTGATAAGAAACTGCAGAGATCCAGCAACAGTCCCTAAGGAATATGCATTAATAGGAAAGGAAAAAGATGTATATGATATGTATGTGTGTGTATACATGAGAGAGAACATATATCAGAACTGCTTGTACCATATAGAATAATGAAAAGTAAAGAACGAAGATATGTGTGAATACATATGTGCATATATGTATTCGTGTGTGGGTATATATATATGTATATATGTGTATATGCATATATGTATATATGTGTATATGCATATATATGTGAGAGATAATGTATATCAGAATTGATAGTAGCATAAAAAACAGTGAAAAGTAAAGTTAACCATGTATGTAGGACATGAAATGGACTTCAGTCAAGACAACAATATTTATTATTAATATAGTGAGTTCAGTAGACAGGCTTCCACGTTTCAATTCCCCCTTAAATGCAAGTCACCTTAGTGTATTGTGAAAATTGGTTTGTTCAAAGTCATCTTCAACTCTATGTGCGTTTATACACATTCGGGGTTGGAAAGCTAAAGGATTGAAGCACAGATACTTCGTGTTATACAAATCCTATCAGAAAAAGCACAATCATAAATTCAGGAAGAGAATCCTGTCAATGAGAAGAGACTGCCACACAAAGAAGACTTACATCTTTGAGGCCATTAGAGAAGGCAGTATGTCAACAAGGAAGACAGGAAGTTTTAGTAAAAGTGCCTTATTTGGTCAAAACTTTCACTCTTTTCAACTTTTCACATTGTGCACTGCACTGTGTTACTTAAGAATATTTTCGTATAAGTATAGCATGTATACACTGAGCATAGGTCTCCCATTCACACCTAAGAAAGGCCTGAGCCAATATGAATATCTGTCACTGTAAACATAAATATATTTTAAAATGGTTTTATTCATGTATCTATAAGTTTGTCAGTGTGAGTATATATTATGTGTGTATGGACTGAAGGTGAGGTTAGACGAGGGCATCGGGTCCTGTGAAACTGAAGTTTAAGTAGACAGTTGTGAGTCACCCAAAATAGGTGCTGGGAACCAAACTCAAATTGTAGCAATTTCAGGGCTTGTTGCTGACCTATTCTATGCCATTTAGATCATGAGTAAATGAAACAGACATCAGATTTATTAACAAGCAGCTAGCATTATGCTGGGTAAGTTCTGAGCTATTCTAATCCAACTAGTTTATTAATAACCAGATAAATGTCCTGTTACTTGGCAACTGAGTGTTGATTTGTTCTCTGTGTGTCCTCAGGAAAGCCATTCTTGGCCACAGGCTCATGTTCCATCCTCAGAGGCCATCCTGTCTCATGGTGACTTCAATTATCCTTTCCTCTGTGCTTCCCTCTCCTTGTGGTTCTTACCTGAGATATCCTCACATGATCCAAAGTTCTACCTTTGCCTCACCCCAGCCCACATAGGCTCTAGGTTTTTATTTATCAATCAGAGATTGTTGGATAGCATTTTTATAGCACTTTTGTCAGTATATTACAATGTCTAGTCTGCAACCTGATCTTGAAGTACAGAACTCAGCATCTGAATATACAGCAAACCCAACCAACCCAAACAAATTTTGTTTTGTTTTGTTTTATTTTGTTTTGTTTTGTTTCATTGTGTTTTTCAAGACAGGGTTGCTCTGTGTATCCCTGGCTGTCCTGGAACTCACTCTGTAGACCAGGCTGCCCTCGAACTCAGAAATCTGCCTGCCTCTGTCTCCCAAGTGCTGTGATTTAAGGTATATGCCACCACTGCCCAGCTCAACCCAAACAAACTTAAGCCTTTTAGAAGAACAATGAGTATACTTAAAAGAGCCATCTATTCCCGTTCATAACTACAATTTTTATGGCTAAAATTTGTTATACATGTGAGGAGCCGCCCTCACATTCGCCGTTGCAAGATGGCGCTGACAGCTGTGTTCTAAGTGGTAAACATAATCTGCACACGTGCAGGGGCAGTTTTCCTGCCATGTGTTCTGCCTTTCTCGTGATGACAACTGGGCCAATGGGCTGCAGCCAATCAGGGAGTGACACATCCTAGGCAGAGGATAATTCTCCTTAAAAGGGACGGGGTTTTGCCATTCACTCTCTCTCTTGCTTTCTTGTTCTTGTTCTTTTTCTTGCTTTCTTGCTCTCTCTTGCTCTTGCTCTGGCTCTTGCTCTCTTGCTCTCTGGCTCCTGAAGATGTAAGCAATAAAGCTTTGCCGCAGAAGATTCCGGTTTGTTGTGTTCTTCCTGGCCGGTCGCGAACGCGTGTAAGAATACATATACATATTTTTTATCTTTAAATCTCTCCATCATTTTATATCTCAAGTAGAAGGCACATTTGTTTTTCAGAATGTTAGGATATATATATTATATATTTTTCACCTCCTTGGGGACATCGAAGTTGATTCCATAAATTAGCTGTTGTAAACATCGTAGCAGTAAACAGCTGGGTGCAAATATACTTGTAATATTGACTTGAAGGCTTTTGGGTAACTACTCTGCAGCTATATAGTAGGGTCATAAGGAATATCTGCTTAGAGTTTTGTACCAACTTTCACCACGGCTGGACATGTTTGCATTCCTATTGCTACCAAAAGTGTTATGCATCCCCTAAAAACATTTTCTCTTGATTCTGTCATCAAGTATGTAAGTCTACTTGAGATTTTTAGATTTCTTAAGACATCTTTTGCCTACTACAACAACTATGGATAGAAATTATATAATCTATATCTAAAAACCATAAAAGGTAAATTGATTTTTTTTCTAAGAATGATTGTAGGAGATATATCAGAGATGGAAGTTGGAATTATTCCTTTGACCCTGCTTGGATTTAAAATGTGGTAGTTGATTTAGTCATAGAAAACAACACTGATGTTAGTCTGAGATACTCTATGATGAAAGACTTATTGAATTATTGCCTTTGGAGAAGATGGAGCTACTAAAACTCGAAGAAGCTTTCGGTTGGGGGTTGTATACAAAGGCTGTAGTGAAAGAAAAATGACCTGTTACTTCCAATTGTGATGGAAAGCATAAAAGAAAAAAAAAAGGATCTTTTTCTTGATCTCACAGTTCAGATTCAGGTCTTACATGAAGACCCAGTTTGAAAACCATCCAGTGGAAAAAAAGAGCATTTTCAAGAAATGTTGTTGGCTCAACAGGTGGTTAGCATGTAGGAGAAGGCAAATCAATCCATTCTTATCTCCCTGTACAAAGCTCAAGTCTTAAGTTGATCAAGGACCTCCACATAAAACCAGAGAAACTGAAACTTATAGAGGAGAAAGTGGTGAAGAGCCTCAAACACATGGGCACTGGGGAAAAATTCCTGAACAGAACACTGTTGGCTTGTATTGTAAGATCAAGAATTAACAAATGGGACCTCATAAAATTACAAAGCTTTTGTATGGCAAAGGACACTGTCAATAAGACAAAAAGGTAACTAGCAGATTGGGAAGAGATCTTTACCAATCCTAAATCTGATAGAGGGCTAGTATCCAATATATACAAGAACTCAGGGGGAGGGAGAAAGGGGGCGGGGGGGGGCTTTAGAGGGGAAACTAGGAAAGGGGATAACATTTGAAATGTAAATAAAGAAAATATCTAATTAAAAAAAAGGTGAAAAAAGACATAGTTTGTCCAACAATGCTAAGAATCTTATGTAGATGGACTGATTATAAATGTACTTATGAGACTCTGTACTTTGAATTCTAGTCATTTTATGGGCTGGCAATTTACAGTATGATTGATTCTCTGTTGTGATGTTTGGCTGTGTCATGAGATGGAATTCATCATAAGCAACATGGCAACGAAAGTGATTGGTGCTCAGTATGGTGTGTTGCTAAGCTCTACTCTGTAGGTTAAGTGCAATAAATGTAACTTTGAGTTATAGTATTCTCATAGACTGTTGGACACAAGTGGGTCCTAAGTGAGGAAGCAACTTTTTGTCCAACAGTTGAAGACTTAGCAGCTGCTCCATCCCCCAGTTTATGAGCTGCAATATTTTAAGGTCTTATAATTATGGTTTTGCTAAATATTATCTATTTCTTCCACATCTCTACCATCTGCATTCTTATACACATATCACTTTTTGAGCTAAAACAAAGAAGCAAACAAATGAAAAACAGAAATTAATTTGAATTCAGAGGGGGAGACTTTTGCTTATCCATATTGTCAAATGCCTTGGACTAGGTTCATTGAAAACTAAATTTAAGACTGATTTAAGTGACAATAAAATACACAATGATTAAAAATTTGAAGCTTGGGGTCCAAGAGCATAGACTGTTTGGGTAGAGTACCTGGGTTTCATTCCCAGCACCCTCATAGCAGAATAAAACTAGATGTAACTTCAGTCCCAGGGGATACAACACTCTTCTGACCTCTGGAAGCATCAGGCACACAGATGGTACATAGACAAATATATATAAAACACCTATAGACATAATAACTTTTTAAGAAATGTTGTACTGTAGCTTCACATTCTCTAATTTATGGTCTTGCCGAATCCGTGCTCCTGTTGTATAGACTAAATCATCTAGATCAATACTTCCTGCCACTCCTTTACAAAATACAAAAGTAACATAATTTCCTTTGTTTAATAGGGTTTCTCTCAAGGCTGTCTTCTGAGCCTACTCAACTGCATTATCCTCTTGATAATGACTATTTTCTCCTACTTTTACTTAAATCTCTGTCCCTTAATCATTCTTCTTCCAAGGCTTTAAAGGAAAGACAATCCTTTCTTTTAAGGGTCAATTCATTTTATTTTTCATTATTAATGCTCTGCTATCTCAAGACCCAAGCATTGTCACCCAATGTCAAAGGGCTGTCTGTCCTCACAAAGCTAAGTCCTGTAGAATAAGCAGGTATCTGCTGCTTTCCTGAATCAACGAACCCACCTTTCACTATCTTTCTTAAGCTATCACAAACAATATAAAAGGTATTCAAATTCCTATTGTGCAAATGTGATTATAGATGATAACATGGCCATCACTTTCTCTGAAAATAGTTGACTCTTGCTGAAATGGACATACAATTTCCTCTGAATGAATAGATAAATAATGGTGTAGAGAGATACTCAGAAACAAGGGACAAACAAAAACACTGGAAGATTAGAGACCAGGAAGCTTTGGTAAGGGATTCACAGATTTATTTCCTAAATTTGTATAGAACGTAAGGGAATCCATGCTCTGAATGGATGCTCCCTAGGGCTATCAAGTCTCTTAGTAGTCACACGAGCAATACAACAATCTACCACCTGTGTTGCTATTATTTGCCTCTTCTCATTATCACTTCACCTTAGAAAAATGGACTTCACAGAGAGGAAGACACAGCATGAAGTCAGAAACATAGATGTCTCACTAGGCTGAACCTGCTGAGGACTACATCTGCCATCAACAGAAACGACACCACAAAAGACTCAAATCCCAGGGCTCTAACTGATAACTAATATCAGGTCAGTTATGGAAAAATCCCCCTAATCCCTACAGATAAGTGCTTTATTCTCATTGGATAAGAGATTAATCTATATACCATAGAATAATACAAATTTCCCTTCCCTTCTCTGTACATTGGTTAATTGTGCAGTTGTCAGATGTCCTATCCACTATATAGTCTCCTGCATTGCTGATTTTGGTCAATGAACCATTTTATAAATGACATAGGATGTGCTGGGGTATTCTTCTTGGGATCTGAAGAATAGACCTAGGGATATGTGAATTACAAACAAAGCATCAATATTTAAATCTTATACTCAAAAGGCTGAAGGAGGAGGGTCATGTGTTGGAGAATACCCTGGGCTACACAAATAGACCTTTTCAAAAAAAGTTGGAACTACACTGTGATGCCGTGGAGGAGTGAAACTTAGAGACCAGCAACATAATTTAGTGAGACACCTATCACTGATTTCTAAACTTCCTAAATCTTTGAACACCAACAAAACTACAAATTCCTATGCATTTGAGTTGCTTTTCCTATAAACCAAATAAAAAATAAATTACTTTGGGGACTGTTATAATAACATATGCCATTTTAAAAATTAAAAATGTATAAAGTTAAGAGTCTTATCTCCAAACCCACTAATCCTGAAGACACACTGAATTTATTAAGAGATCTCAGACATTGGAGTCAAGAGAAATCTGATCAGTTGTTATTGTAGTGTGTACCATGGAGGCATTTGAATTTACCTTTGACATTTAAGTGACATTACTTCTGAAGATAACATCAATGTTCTCATAGTCCTTACATTAAGGTTTACTTTGTCTTCTTAAGATTTACATAAATTGTTTAGCTTAATCATTGGATGCATCTGAGTCTGTAAAGATGTTGCTGATAGAGAATTTACTCATGAATTAGAATGCCTTTGCTTGCTTCTCAGGGAAATTTATTTTCCCTCTTTCTAAACAATGGTGGAATGAGAAAGATTTCCCCAAAATAGTCAAGGAATACTGGGTTTATGTTTTAAATGCTTTTTATGTCCCCTTCTACCCATTCTTTTTGTTTGTTTGTTTGTTTGTTTTTCGAGGCAGAGTTTCTCTGTATAGCTCTGGCTGTCCTGGAACTCACTTTGTAGACCAGGCTGGCCTCGAACTCAGAAATCTGCCCGCCTCTGCCTCCCCAGTGCTGGGATTAAAGGCGTGCACCACCACACCCAGCTCCTACCCATTCTTGCTGGGTGATATTAGCATACAGCAACTTCATAGACTCTTGTATCTTATCATATGCTCCGATTCCACGGGGTTTTAGCCTTTCAATGCTATGGAACAGCTCTTGCTCTCTACTTCTCAAAATGACCTTATTGCTAAATCTTTACATCAGATATTTGACTCTTCAAACACACAAAACTATTCATACTTTTAATTTAGAAACTTTCCATCTTAGTGAGTTTCAAAGATCCATTTAGAAACTTGGAGAGTGAAGAATTAATTAGTTTTGTTCCTTCTGTTTAATTTTGTGTTCTCTTTCCTGAGATGTTAAGTTGGAAAACTCTTTAAAACTTAAATGGGGAAGACGCCAAAAATTAGGAATAAGTGACGAGAAAATGCACACATACATTGATATCTATAAATTTTCTATTAGACACCAGTTGAAGTAGAAAGCAGGATGCCAAAATATGGATACATAAATAGAAATACATATTCATAAGCACCAGGTATCTGTGTGCAGTAACCAGAAATATCCTTTTCAAGAAGACTACATCTAAATGTTTCTGGCATCTTCTATATATATAGAAAGCACATATTCTCAAAATAACTCTTTTTTGTTTTTGAATAGCCACCAGAATAGCTGTATCATCATTCGATATAGAACAAATATTTTATTCATTCTTTATGAAAAGGACTCCACACAGTGGATTAAAGCCAACTATGAATCTTTCAAGCAGGAATACTAAGTGTACTTTTTACACATAATAAAGAATTTCTGTATGATGAAAGGTGAACTCTTGTGTGTGGGGTGGCCATTTGATTCCTTCTGTGGGTGTTAGAAACCAAGTGTTTCATCTCTCCTATGGAGGCAATTTGACAGCAGAACAGGAGCCCCAGTGTAAAGGTGAGGCCCCGTGAGTTCGGCTATTAACTGTGGGAAACCTTGCTGTTAATCTAGGAACATAGAGAACACTTTGTTAGTTACCTCATAAGAAATGAACACTGTACAGGAGGCTCGGGGAAAATATAGGTTTGGGAAGAGTCAGTTGCTGAAAGTAATAAAGGGTTACATGAGCAGAGCTTGGTGGGCTTCCACAGCAGTGTAACAGGTTGAAAGAGGATGCAGGCCCATCTAACACAACACTTGGCCCGATGATGAAAAGCCTATGTCCTTCGCTAACATCCTCCATGGTGTATAAATAGTGTTTTCTTAGGCTGGCTCTTGTCCTTAGAGAATCAGTTTTACAAGCAGCCTTTGGCTCCATATGAAGGGCATAGAAAAACGGTGCTTCTGGATAGACCTACAGACTGCATCCGCCTATTGCCATCTATTTCATACAGACTGATAACTTATTTCTAGGGGTGGAAAGGATGTCGATGTGCCAATGTATAAAGGTGAATTGATACTGTGAGGGCAGAGGGGCATGCTAAAATCATATCAGGGAAAGCAGGTCCCAAAACATATTGAACAGATCAGTCTAAGAAAAGGTTATGACTCCTTTACTTGGACTTTTAAAATGGTGATCACCTAAATCTCTGATGGCAATGACCCTATATTTGACACATGTCATTTGACATTGTGTGTGTGTGTGTGTGTGTGTGTGTGTGTGTGTGTGTGTGTGTTTGAAATACTAACAAGCAGAGAAGTTCCTACCATCTCTGGGACTGCAAGGCCAGTTGATTGCCACCTTCTGGTCCACTGGCTCATCAGTTAGGACCTGGATCTACTTCTCCAACCCAGTCCTGTCTTTTCATTTCCACAGCTGTGCTAATCTTCATGACCAACCCTGGACTCTCCGGTGGCCTGAAAGGAACAACTTCCCTGAGGCTGGATGACTTGTGAGCTTATCAACAGAGATTTGATTTACAGTTCTGTTGCTTCACTCTCAAAACCTCTTGAGCTCTGCTGTAGCCTCTTTAATTTGTGTTAATTTTGGAAATCATGTATCTGCATAAACATGTGTATGTATTTACTGTGTGCTGCACGGCATGAGATGATATTAGTAAGATTGAAAAGTTTTCAAAAGACTATGTTTGCTGCATTCAGATTGCTAAAGTAGTTGGGATTATCTTACAAATTAGAGTCACTATAGTTTGCTAATTTATTGTTATTCAATAAATCCTGACATTAATAAAATCACAGATGTCTCCATCTATGTCTGTGTCATTGTGCATTCACAATACTTGACTCTGTGGGTTTTATTTCTAGGATTCCTATGCCCTGTGTTTCTTACTCCATAAAAGTGTAATGCTTGGGCTCTCCTGTATGATGACATTTTCTTTTTTCTGACACAACATGATCCTCTCTTTATTACCACCTTTGATTAGAAATCATTTTGGGTTAGTAACCATGGCAACTAACTGAAGGGAGAAATAGTAACATAAGGGTCACAATGCCGACTACACTATGTAAATAATGGAGAGTTAACTGAAGAGAGGTCTCCAGGATGCAGCTTCCACAAGGCCATTATCTATAATGGGGTGGGACTCTGGGATGATGTGGTTACTTAAGCATCTTCCATGTTTCTGTAAGTGACCTCTGTACTGTAAGGAAGCCTATAAACTCACTCATTTGTTCAGCAAATTGGAAGCCAGTAGAGTCATTACTCTGTTTGCCACTGGTGTCATATCTGGGGTGAATAGACATTTGCTCACAGTTCTCCTAGAAACATTAATATGGTTTCTATCTGTGACAGACATTCTGATGTACTTGTTATGGGGAAAACAACAAATGAACTACATGAAGACTGGCAGCCAGAATCCAGCATTGGCGTGATGCTGAAAGACAAAGCTGGCAAGTGGCTTCCAAGCTAAATTGCAAGACTCTTGAGTGTCCACTCAGGGAGTCTGAACATTTTTTTTCATGGGCACCGAGTGTTTTTATAGAGCCATGAGTTATTCAGTGTTCAACACAGGAATAGCAGGTTAGAGAAAAGCTGGGAAAAAAAGAAATGCAAGACAAACTGTGCATAGATAGTATAGTGACAGAAACAATAAAGTCTTCAGAAGCCAAGTTTGATTAAAGGAGTTTTATAAAGAACAGAAAATTTAATGTAGATGTTTCTCCCTCTCTAAAAAGAGAACAGGACTGAAAAAAGTAAGAATTTTCATATAATTTTCCATAAACTCTGCTATATAACAAAGGTCTACCCTATAATCTCATACACATTAAACATATCTCAAATTAGGTACAATGATCTCGAATTGTGATGTTGTAAATGTTTGCCAAACTCCCATCACAAGGCCTGCCTTTGCCAGCCATCCCACTGGAAAGGTAAGATTTTTTTTGTGCTCATCCACTGATAGTGTTTGGATGATAGGATATTTTAAAACATATCAGGTAGCTATAGAGGTCACAATGAAGATATTCTCAGATTCAGAATGGGTATTTAAAACCGTCTGTGCTTAATTTCCCCAAATACATATGGGCAAATTTACCCTAAAGGCAAATGAATGAATCTAGTTACTGTACAAAACTAATACTAATACAAATACATAAATGTAACTATGGAGAAATACAAAGGTATAGATACACAATGGATACATATATGTTGTATAAAGAGGGGGAATTAGGACTTCCCAGGCAGAGGCAGGGATAGGGTTATTTATATCCTGGTGGTAGTGTATTTAGTTTAATGTGGGGAAATTTGGTCATAAGGATTATTCTCCTTCAAAAACCAAGTAAAATTAAAAATAATGTGAAAGATTCTTATTTGGCAGATAGATGACAGTGCTCAGAGAGATGAAATAAAATTTATTTTCCACCATATTTTAGCCTCTAGTCCAGTAATTTTCCATAGTAACCCTCGTGTATCAAGATGAGGGCCATCAAGATATAATCTGTAAAGAGCATCAATTTGTAACCTCACCATGATCCAGAAGTATCTCAGTGACTGAAAATACATAAGTGAAGTTACTGTTACTACTATTACTACTACTACAAATCCTTTCTTCTCTCCTTCCATTTTCTCTCTTCCTCCTATATCTCTTCTTTTTCTTCTTTATCCTCCTTTTCTACCTTACTGGTATTTTGTCATTTACTTAAATTACTTTCAGCTGTGGTGATACATCATTTAAATACTCAAATTATGTCTCATATTTTCAATGAGTTCACATTTTATTTTAACCAATATTGTTAGGTGTTTTATGAGCATGCAATGGCTTTATCTATTTATCAGTAGTCCTTTGTCCACATTTACTTTGGTCTTTTATTGTTTTAATAATTATAAATCTAATTATTTTTATTTCATATATAACAATATTGTTTGTGGTGGTTTTTGCTCGGATATATTCTTACTAAAATTGTCTGTGTACTCATTGATAGTGATTTTATTCCTCATGGGTTCTTAATTTTGCAAGTGGAGCTCATGTTGGGTATTGCTTCTTTGAGAGTCCTAAGTCTTCTCAACTAAATGGATCTCACAAGCTTGTGTTAGTTGCTTATTTCTTTTTTTATGTGAATACTCAATGTGATGAGACCTGATTGCTCATTTACCAGATAGTGCCTTCTCTGGAGGGAAATACCCTTCTGTTATTGTTCTTTGGTAAAGTCAATGTTTTCTCATCTGGGCTTCTTTCCTTCTTCATGTTGTCTTTGCATTTCTCCTTCTATGCAGCATGGATTGTAGCTTTCTAGAAAGCTCTCACTTTTTCTTTCCATTTAATATCAAACTTATATCCTCCTGTCATTTTGATGCCCTTTCAGACCAAACTATTTGGTCATATTTTCTAAAAGAAATGAATTGCTTGATCAATCATATGTCAGTTAACTTAAATTCTGCTTCTTAGAAATTTCCTGAGCTTCTAAATTTCCTTAGATCTATTTCTTAAAGTATGCCCAGTTATATTTCTTCACCTTTCTTTGTTCCCCCTTTAAAGCAATATTTTGTTCTCTTTCTCAATAGCTACTTGTCTACATTTTTGGAATATAGTTTTAAAATGACATGAAGGTCAGATGGAATGATGTATTACACTGTCTACTGTTACTTATAATGCCACTAACTGTGGAAAACAGATATGTTAGGTAGTTTGATAAGTGAAATACATGTTCAAAACCCTGCTATAGAACCTGTGGTCATAGCATATTTTCAAATGGCTCAGTGACAAAATGAAAAAACAGAAAAGAAAAGAAAAATACATAGCTCAAAATTAACAGTGTTTACTGTAATTAAAATGCCCCAAATTCATAAGAAGACATTTAGCCAAATACAAGATACAAATGTGGGCCTGAAAGATAACTCAGCATTTAATAGCCCTTCCGGCTCTTCCAAATGACCCAAGTTTAGTTTCCAACACCCAGACTGTGTAGCTGATAATCACATGTAAATCCTTATGCACGGAATCTTCCATCGTCTTCTGGTCTTTGCAGGCACTACACATGGATAGATACACAAACACACATGCTCATATACACATACATATAGACACATGCTCATACGCATGTGTACAACACACTCAAACAAAAAAATAAAACTGGATAAAAGAGACATAAATATTGCATATAAAATATATGGGGAAGAATTCAATATCACTGAACATTTTTGGTAAAGCCTAATCAAATCCTGATTCTAGTCCTAGTGCTGATTATAAAATATGGAATGGTAACACATACAAGGAAGGAGACACACATCTATCCTGTAGGGATGTATGCCACTGTATCCATTATGCTAGAAAGCATTGCATCTCATCGAGAACTTAAGAACAGAACTGCCACATGATCCAGCAACCTCACTATTTAGTAACATTTACCCGAAGGAAGTAGAATTATATATTCAAAATGTAAATGTATGCTCTTATTCACTGTAAGTAAATATATGGAATTACCTATGTGCCATCAACATTTAAAGAAACCTCTTGTAATACACAGGGGATTGTTATGAAGCTATCAATTTTGCAAAACACTAATGTCATTGGCAATATGTATTCAGCTGGAAGACAATGTAGTAAATGAAATAAGCCCAACCAAGAGCCAAATGTCAGATGATTCCATTGACTTTGGGGACTTAAAAAAGCTCATCTCATTAGAAGAGGAGAGAATGATACTACTTATCAGAAGGCAATGAAACTATAGGGGAGTTGTAGGAAGGAGTTGGCCAATTACACAACATTGCATGTGGATGAGAAGGATGAGTTCTGGTGTCTAATGGGCCATGGGTCATTTTTTAAAAGACTGCACTGTCTATTTCTAAGTCACTACAAAGGGCTCTCAGTTGTCAACCAAGAAAGGATGATATGTTAAGCATCTTGTTTTATTCAGCACATGATAAACAAACACACACACAAATTCACACTAGTACTCAAAGTATACGCAGATATTATGTGTCAAGAATCCAATGGCCCTAACGTTATTTAATAAAAGTTATTTGACAAAATTATTTAATCATTCATTAAAACCTTAAATTCCTTCAAGAGACTTTATAGATTTCTGGCTTAGCAACATGCATATCTGAACTCTTCATAACCATTGAGTCCCTTCTGCAATATGTTGTAATAAATGGGGTCTACTGTCATGTGCCATCTTATTTACATTGCAGATCCCTTGCAAACTAGAATTGAAACCTCCAGTGAAATACTTAAACACCCTAAATACTGTTTTAATTTAATTTACAGAGTAGTTGATAGCATCCAGGAGAGTGTAAAGTGACTGGTGCACAGGACATCTTCAACAGAAGATATTTACTACTGTGATGATCACTATGCTATTCCTTCCTTGGAAACACATAAAGCATTGCAAATATCAGCTATTCTAATTTTTCATGGTTTTCTGGATTTCAGATTAAAGTGAGGTCAGAAGTATAGAGATAACTCATGCTGTGCAAGCAAGAGGACTAAACTTAGGACCCCTAGAACTAAAATAAATGCTAAAGGGTATGGTGCCCAACCCCATAATCTCTGCCTGGGAAGGTACAGGCAGCAAATGCATAGAGCAAGCTCTTAGCAAGCTCAACTAGCAAAATTGTTGAACTCTGGGTTTCCTTGAAAACCCCACTTCAAGGAAGGTAAACAAGCCTATCTCTGCTGCATGCACTTCTAGAAACATGTGGACATATAAAATAGAGACCAAAAACAAAAAGAAAATAAAGTTGGTGATAGCAAAAATATATGCATGTCACGAAGGCTGTAATTAAGGCTGCTTTGTCATATTCCAGTTAGCATGTGCTCCCTTTGTGAAAGGCTTTTTATTTTATGCTATAACTAAAAACCTCAACTGTAGTCCGGATTTCTACTGACCAAGTTTCTGCATTAATTGCCTCATGGCCAAGATCCTGCACTGAGTCTGTACCTTTACCCCAGTGACCCTCTTCCTGCCCAAATCTGATGCGCTGGAACTCATCTTTTAGCTTCTATTGTTTCTTCAGCCCTCAGTGTGTTATAATCAGTCCCCTGTGTGACATTCTTGACAGTGTCGGAATCCTTGTATTCCCTGTTAGCAATCCTTCCCTCTTCTGCTGCCATCCAGATTCCTTGTGGTCTTCACAGAGCAGCTTAGATGATCCTCTTTCAGAAAGCTTTCTTCTATCATTTGGGATTAAGTTCTATCTATATATGTCTCTAAGATACTTTTGATTTTTCTGGTTAGAAACTTGGCCAAAAACAAAAGCAAGCAAACAAACAAACAAACAACCCTAAAAGCCCCCAAACTTCTATGCCCAGCGGAACAAAGTCATATGTAGGAATTTGTGGTCCATTTCCTGATTTTTGTTGTGATTCAAAAAATGTTAAGTAAAACAGTACCTTGGTCTGGCCAGATGGCTCAGTATGAAAAGGCACGTGCTGCTAAGTCTGACAACCAGAATTTGATCTCCTGGACTTATGTGATAGAATAAAGGAACCGACACTTACTTCTAGTTATTCTGACCTCCACACACATATATGTGTATACACACACACACACACACAAACTAAATAAATAAAAATGTAAAACATAGCAATCTTTCCAGTTAATGGAAGGAGTTTATCTGAGGACAAGAAGCAGGATCTGCTGGAAGTAGACTGCATAAGA
Source organism: Mus musculus (assembly GCF_000001635.26). Lineage (NCBI taxonomy): Eukaryota > Metazoa > Chordata > Mammalia > Rodentia > Muridae > Mus > Mus musculus. The sequence continues at coordinate 76,804,514 of NC_000072.6, read as the reverse complement.
GGCAGCTTAGTAACCCGGAGGGTTAATTCATCAGGGGATAATCAGAGTGGTGTGTATACACAGGCACATTTTCCAAAAGGCAGAAAATAGATCTGTCGTTTCACTCTGTTTTCTCCTTGACTCCAGTCGCTTTGAGGAAAGCAGGTGAAACTAATTTAATGTTCTATTTAAATCTAGCAGGTATTTTTATTTGCCCAAAGCAAAATATCTCATGCAATAAATGCATGTCAGGCCAAGAATAGATGATGACCAGATGAAAAGTTTGTCTAAATAGATAATAATCCTGAAACTCCAGTGGCCCCTGTGACTGACTAGCACTGGTTTGAGTGAGGGGCCTGGGCTTTGAATCAGTGTTGATGTGCAGCTCCTGCCTCATCCTGACACCTCTGGAACACAGGGCTCCTTGCAAATCAGCTCTCACAGTACAGAGGGGACTTTCTGCTGGCATGAAAATGAGAAACAACTGGGATTTGGGCAAAGTCCTACTGTTGAAGAGGTTGATTCTCAAATATGCATAAGTATACTTTATGATTTTAACAGATCAGACAAATTTGCAAGTGAAATCCTTCATGGCCTTATTTAAGAAGGGATTTTCATGAGATGGCATGTTCCCTTATGTGAGGAGCAGAATCTCTTAGTCCTCATAAAATGGTTTGGCTTCAATTTCAAATAGCACAAAGGTTGTGCAGCACAGGAATTAGAGGAGTTTGCTATACATACATGTACATCATGATCAACATGGTCTGATTTCATGGCCTGTAATGTCTATTCCTGGTTGTTAACTTGACTATATCTGGAATGATCTACAGTCCGGAATTGGAGGGGTCATCTGTGATCCAGATCTTGAGGCTGGAAGACACAAGTTTCTGACATGGATCTTGGTATGGAGATCTTGAAGCATAGTGTCCATGAAAAGCTTAGTCCCAGGCAAAGTAGTACACACCTTTAATTCCATGAGACCAGACAAGGAGATCTCTGAGTTCAAGGTCAGCCTGGGGACAAAGCAAGTCCACTATCTAGGTGTGGTGGTACACACCTTTAATCTGGGCCATGCCTTCTGCTGGAGACCTACAAAAGGACATTGGAAGAAAGAAGATTCGTTCTTCTTTGCCTGCTTGTATTTACTTGCCAGCACATCTGTTGAAACCTATTTCTACAGAAGAGCAGCTGAAACAACTAGCCTCATGAAACTGAGCAACTACTAGATTCTTGGACTGCCCATTCACAGCTGACCATTGTTGTGGTAGTTGGTCTACAGACTGTGAGTCATCACAATAAATTCCCTCAATGTAGAGAGACATTCCATAAGTTCTGTGACTCTAGAGAACCCTGACTAATACATGGAATATTCGTGTTTGCCACTGCACAACTGTGCAGGGACAAGTCTAGAGTGCAGGGATTGAAGTAAAAATAGCATTGGAAATGTAAATGAGCTAAATACCTAATAAAAAATGGAAAAAAAAAAGCATAGACTGTTCTTGCCAAGGACAAGAGCTCATTTTTCACTCTGCCCATTCAGAGATCCACAGTGGTCAATAATCCCAACCTCAGCAATCTGACACCTTTTTCTTGCCTCTACCTGTGCCTGTACTCACAGGCACACACCTAGCCACACGCAAACATATACATGTATATGTTAATTTGAAAAGTAAAAAGGAGAGTTATAATATAAAGACAAAACAGGAACAAAAACAAAACAAGACAAAAAAATCAGGGGCAGAAAAGATGAGACCTCATAATTACTAGATGCTATCAGGACCAGGATGTCAACCACCCAACTAAGGAATAACACTTTGGCTTTCACTCTTGCTGGGTTCCAGCTACCTTGTGTCACAGGCAGTTTGATAGACTCATAAGCCAAAATCCAGTTTACAAACAGGAATACAGGAAGTATGGAAGTGTTACTTGAAGATTGAATAAGGCAACAAGGAGATAAAAGAAAACTGACAGACATCTCCAGAAGCAGAATTGTTCTTTAATCAGAACAACTGAAAGCCACAGTCTTTCCAGGGATTGGGGAATGTGTGCACATGGCATTGAGGTCTTGGAGTCTTAAAGGGTGTCAAAGGAGGGGCTTAAATTCCCTGTAGAGGTCAGTTTTCCTGCAGCACGGAAGTGGTAGACATCAGTGGGCTTGCCATGTGGATCTGCTTAGTAGAATCTTCCATGGGAGTCATCAGTCAACATTCCTATACCTGAGACATTTAGCTAATTATCTCTGCATGAAAAAAAAAGGCAGTTTTGTCAGTTGTCTATAAAACTAAGTCTAAAATCTGGAGTGTTTGCATAATCTGATGACAACTACCTTTGCAACGTTATCCATAACTTTTTGCCTTCATGCTTTATTATCCAGTCACAATAGGACACATTTGTTTGAGTCGTTCATACATGTTCACACCTTGTTAGGTTTCAATGCTATTTTGGAGGAGTGATAAAGTTTGTCTGAATAGGGCTCCAATCTCTCAACTAGCTGACTTAATAGAAATAGGCAAGAAAAGGTTAAAACTATGAAAGTAAAGCTAACATGGATTGGACAGAGATGGGGACTTTTGTGCTGGAAATATAAGAATGAAAGCTGTGGTTCTGTTAATGAAAGATCCTGAATGGGAGGGACATCTATCATTCTTCAAAGACTTATCAGCTCATTAGAACTTCAGTAACTACATAGGAGCTGGAATGCTACAGGACTAGATTCTAATTATAGTTTATCTTGAGCTGTCTTCAGCCCCCTAATAGTCGTTTATTGTTGGCCTCTGTGTCTGACCGAACATCCTTGAAGCTATCAAACAAGACCCTTGGGATACATTGACTTAGCTTTCATCACCTCAAAAGCTAAGGATGTTGCTAGAGACCATCTGGGACCTGCTGCAGTTTCCTCTCTTTGCTGTAACTCTATAATCTGATGTTTCCCACCAGCATCTTTAGAGAGTGTTTTAATTTATGATTATTTGTTTGTTTACTATAAAAGCTTCCTGAAAATGTTACCAAATTGAACATAGAACTTGAAGGAAATCAAAATCTGTGTTCTCATACCATGATCACTCCTATTTGAAAACAAACAAACAAACAAACAAAAATTCATGTTCATTTAGAAATGGGAGCTGTGATGTCCACATCAACAAATGTAACATTTACCTCAACACAGAGATGAAAACCAGCTCTTAGATACACACTTACTAAAAATAGTAAACAATGAATCAAGGAAAACTAGAGCTGAGCCTTGTCAAGAAGAACACAGGAAATACAGTTTCTTATCTGGAACTTGTTACTGTGATGGGAAACAAAGCCTGGGATGTTGGTCCAAAAGGGACAGGGACATAAATTGCTGGGAGAAGGAGTTCGTGAGGAGAGTTATTAATGCCATTGACCGAAAGACAGACAAAAAACATGATCCACGACCTGTGGAAATTTCAAGTCCTAATACAGAAGATAAACATTATGACAAGAGTTTTGGAGAGAGGAGTCACATTTGATGTGATAGAAGTCATAGTTTCTTCACAGCAGGAAACTAGAGCAGGGCTCTGTGATTCTGTGGTAGGCTGTAGGGAAGAGTGAGAAGCAGGATGATCAACTACAAATACTTGATTTGCTGTAAACTCACTTCCCTGGATAAGAAATTTAGCTAAAACTTTATAGACTATGACCTCAGTATGATGCCTGTTACCCCTTTTCTGGTTTTCCCTCTGAGAACCCCTCTTTCTCCCCCTCCCCCTGCTCACCAACCCAACTACTCTGGCTCTCCTCCCAATGATGACAGACAAGGCCATACTCTGCTACCTATGTGGTTGGAGCCATGGGTCCCTCGTTGTGTACTCTTTGGTTGATGATTTAATCCCTGGAAGCTCTGGGGATACTGGTTGGTTCATACTGTTGATCCTCCTACAGGGTTGCAAACCCCTTCAGTAAGATGCTCTAACATTTCCCTGATGATTAAGGATGTTGAACATTTTTTCAGGTGCTTCTCTGCCATTCGGTATTCCTCAGGTGAGAATTCTTTGTTCAGTTCTGAGCCCCATTTTTTAATGGTGTTATTTGATTTTCTGAAGTCCACCTTCTTGAGTTCTTTATATATGTTGGATATTAGTCCCCTATCTGATTTAGGATAGGTAAAGATCCTTTCCCAATCTGTTGGTGGTCTTTTTGTCTTACTGACGGTGTCTTTTGCCTTGAAGAAACTTTGGAGTTTCATTAGGTCCCATTTGTCAATTCTCGATCTTACAGTACAAGCCATTGCTGTTCTATTCAGGAATTTTTCCTCTGTGCCCATATCTTCAAGGCTTTTCCCCACTTTCTCCTCTATAAGTTTCAGTGTCTCTGGTTTTATGTGAAGTTCTTTGATCCACTTAGATTTGACCTTAGTACAAGGAGATAAGTATGGATAGATTCGCATTCTTCTACACGATAACAACCAGTTGTGCCAGCACCAATTGTTGAAAATGCTGTCTTTTTTCCACTGGATGGTTTTAGCTCCCTTGTCGAAGATCAAGTGACCATAGGTGTGTGGGTTCATTTCTGGGTCTTCAATTCTATTCCATTGGTCTACTTGTCTGTCTCTATACCAATACCATGCAGTTTTTATCACAATTGCTCTGTAGTAAAGCTTTAGGTCAGGCATGGTGATTCCACCAGAGGTTCTTTTATCCTTGAGAAGACTTTTTGCTATCCTAGGTTTTTTGTTATTCCAGATGAATTTGCAAATTGCTCCTTCTAATTCGTTGAAGAATTGAGTTGGAATTTTGATGTGGATTGCATTGAATCTGTAGATTGCTTTTGGCAAGATAGCCATTTTTACAATGTTGATCCTGCCAATCCATGAGCATGGGAGATCTTTCCATCTTCTGAGATCTTCTTTAATTTCTTTCTTCAGAGATTTGAAGTTTTTATCATACAGATCTTTCACTTCCTTAGTTATAGTCACGGTGAGATATTTTATATTATTTGTGACTATTGAGAAGGGTGTTGTTTCCCTAATTTCTTTCTCAGCCTGTTTATTCTTTGTGTAGAGAAAGGCCATTGACTTATTTGAGTTAATTTTATATCCAGTTACTTCATCGAAGCTGTTTATCCACCTCACACCAGTCAGAATGGCTAAGATCAAAAATTCAGGTGACAGCAGATGCTGGCGTGGATGTGGAGAAAGAGGAACACTCCTGAATTGTTGGTGGGATTGCAGGCTTGTACAACCACTCTGGAAATCAGTCTGGCGGTTCCTCAGAAAATTGGACATAGTACTACCGGAGGATCCAGCAATACCTCTCCTGGGCATATATCCAGAAGATGCCCCAACGGGTAAGAAGGACACATGCTCCACTATGTTCATAGCAGCCTTATTTATAATAGCCAGAAGCTGGAAAGAACCCAGATGCCCCTCAACAGAGGAATGGATACAGAAAATGTGGTACATCTACACAATGGAGTACTACTCAGCTATTAAAAAGAATGAATTTATGAAATTCCTAGGCAAATGGATGGACCTGGAGGGCATCATACTGAGTGAGGTAACACATTCACAAAGAAACTCACACAATATGTACTCACTGATAAGTGGATATTAGCCCCAAACCTAGGATACCAAAGATATAAGATACAATTTGCTAAACACATGAAACTCAAGAAGAATGAAGACCCAAGTGTGGACACTATGCCCCTCCTTAGAATTGGGAACAAAACACCCATGGAAGGAGTTACAGAGACAAAGTTTGGAGCTGTGATGAAAGGATGGACCATGTAGAGACTGCCATATCCAGGGATCCACCCCATAATCAGCATCCAAACGCTGACACCATTGCATACACTAGCAAGATTTTATTGAAAGGACCCAGATGTAGCTGTCTCTTGTGAGACTATGCCGGGGCCTAGCAAACACAGAAGTGGATGCTCACAGTCAGCTAATGGATGGACCACAGGGCTCCCAATGGAGGAGCTAGAGAAAGTAGCCAAGGAGCTAAAGGGATCTGCAACCCTATAGGTGGAACAACATTATGAACTAACCAGTACCCTGGAGCTCTTGACTCTAGCTGCATATGTATCAAAAGATGGCCTAGTCGGCCATCACTGGAAAGAGAGGCCCATTGGACTTGCAAACTTTATATGCCCCAGTACAGGGTAACGCCAGGGCCAAAAAGGGGGAGTGGGTGGGCAGGGGAGTGGGGGTGGGTGGGTATGGGGTACTTTTGGTATAGCATTGGAAATGAAAATGAGCTAAATACCTAATAAAAAATGGAAAAAAAAAAAAGAAAAACTATGAAAAAAAAAAAAAAAGAAAGGATGGACCATGTAGAGACTGCCATATCCAGGGATCCACCCCATAATCAGCATCCAAACGCTGACACTATTGCATATACTAGCAAGATTTTATTGAAAGGACCCAGATGTAGCTGTCTCTTGTGAGACTATGCCGGGGCCTAGCAAACACAGAAGTGGATGCTCACAGTCAGCTAATGGATGGATCACAGGGCTCCCAATGGAGGAGCTAGAGAAAGTAGCCAAGGAGCTAAAGGGATCTGCAACCCTATAGGTGGAACAACATTATGAACTAACCAGTACCCCGGAGCTCTTGACTCTAGCTGCATATGTATCAAAAGATGGCCTAGTCGGCCATCACTGGAAAGAGAGGCCCATTGGACTTGCAAACTTTATATGCCCCAGTACAGGGTAACGCCAGGGCCAAAAAGGGGGAGTAGGTGGGTAGGGGAGTGGGGGTGGGTGGGTATGGGGGACTTTTGGTATAGCATTGGAAATGTAATTGAGCTAAATACCTAATAAAAAACGGAAAAAAAAGATGCTCTAACATATAACAAAGACAAATGCTCCACTATGTTCATAGCAGCCTTATTTATAAGAGCCACAACAGAAAAGTACCCAGACATCCTTCAACAGAGGAACAGAAATAGAAAATGTGGTACATTTACACAATGGAGTACTACTCAGATATTAAAAATAATGACTTCATGAAATTCTTAGTTCAAAAATGGATGGAACTAGAAAATATCATCCTGAGTGAGGTAACCCAGTCACAAAAGAACACACACTGTATGCAGTTCCTGATAAGTGGCCCAGAAGCTCGGAATACCCAAGGTACAATTCATAAACCACATGAAACTCAAGAAGGAAGAACAAAGTGTGGGTGTTTTGCTCCTTCTTAGAAAGTGGAACAAAATACTCACCGAAATAAATATGGAGACAAGGTGTGGAGCAGAAACTGAAGGAAAGTCCATCCAGAGACTGCCCCACCCGCGGATCCATCCCATATAGTTGCCAAACCCAGACACTATCATGGATGCCAAGAAGTACTTGCTGACAGGAGCCTGATATAACTGTCTCCTGTGATGTTCTGTCAGAGCTTGACAACTACAGAGGTGGATGCTCATGGCCAACTATAAGACTTAGTATGGTATCTCTAATCGGGGAGTTAGGGGAAGGACTGAAGGAGCTGAAGGGATTTGTAACCCCATAGGAAGAACAGCAATATCAACTAATCAGACCCGGGCCCCCCATCTCTCATGGACTAAACCACCAACAAAAGAGCACACATGGAGAGACCCATGGCTCCAGCTGCATATGTAACAGAGGATGGCCTTGTAGGTCATCACTGGGAGGAGAGGCCCTTGGTCCTGTGAAGGCTAGATGGCGCAGTGTAGGGGAATGCCAGGGCAGGGAGGCAGGAGTTGTTGGATAGTTGGGGGAACACCCTCATAGAAGCAGAGGGAGGGGAATGGAATAGGGGTTTGGGAGAGTGAGAACGGGAAAGAGGGTAACATTTGAAATGTAAATGAAGAAAATATCCAATAAAAAAGAAGGAACGAGAAGCAGAGTCTGTGGGCAGTACGAATAGGAACACTATTTTGGATAATTTTACTGTTGAAATAAATGGGACAAATGAGACAATAGTAGTAGGATGGGATTAACGATCCTGTTCTTTAGTAAAATTTCTCAATATTACATTAAACTTTCTCTTTCGAACCATTCCTAATAGCCATAAAATACCCCAAGTCTAGCTGATTTCTTGGAATTCTGAATATGGGGAACATTTTTGAAAATGTATATTTTTCCCCTGAAATTAGGTATAGAAACTGTTCTTTTATGTGTACTTTATAAACCTTCGAAGAAATATAACTAATTTTAAAACTGTAAAACCTACATAAAATTTGGCATTACTATCATTGCAATAAGCTACATAACTTATTACACAATATTTAAAAAGCTAAATTGAAGATATATTCATGTTCAAAACATTTTAATGCAAGTAATTTAATGACTAATAATATGAAAGAAAATGCCCATTTATAAAATAGCCAGTTGTGTAGAAATAGATTTTAAATAGATATTATTTATTTGTCTTCATTGAACAATGAGGTATATACAGTTTTATTTATTTTATTTATAAAAAATGGTCTCTAAGATATTAATTAGAATTCCTAAATTCACATAGTGTCTTAGTCAGGGTTTCTATTCCTGCACAAACATCATGACCAAGAAGCAAGTTGGGGAGGAAAGGGTTTATTCGGCTTACATTTCCATACTGCTGTTGATCACCAAAGGATGCAGGACTGGAACTCAAGCAGGTCAGAAAGCAGGAGCTGATGCAGAGGCCATGGAGGGATGTTCTTTACTGGCTTGCTTCACCTGGCTTGCTCAGCCTGTTCTCTTATAAAACCCAAGACTACCAGCCCAGAGATGGTCCCACCCACAAGGGGCCTTTCCCCCTTGATCACTAATTGAGAAAATGCCTTACAGTTGGATCTCATGGAGGCATTTCCTCAACTGAAGCTCCTTTCTCTGTGATAACTCCAGCTGTGTCAAGTTGACACAAAACTAGCCAGTACACATAGCATGTTATAAAGAATTCAGGAGTCAGAATCAAAACCTATCTAAAGATATAGAACCACATATCTCAATAACTCATTTCAAGAATTCATGTATCATTTAAACAAGAGGTCTAATTTTAATTAACTAAATTAATTATTTGGTTATTTAATTAATTAGGTTAGGCATTCTAATATAAAAAATTAAGTAGCGGTCTGTGAAGATTGCTCACTGTGCAAAGTACATGTTGTACAAGCATGTGAACCTGAGTTTACACACCCAGCAAAGCAAAACAAAAACCAGAAAAACTAAAAAAACACACATGCAAAAATGTTCACATGCCACCATTTCCCTGAAAAGACGTTTCTATGGGATGGGGAAAAGTGGATGGAAACAGACTGAGCTAACCAGTCATTCTAGCTAAAGATCAGTGTTAGTTTCATTGAGAGATTGTCTCAAAACATGAGATAGAAAGGTGATTGAGGAAGATATCCTGATGTCATCCTCTGGTCTCTCTACTAGGGCCCTATTGGGGCAGATCCAGATGCTGAACTAACTCTCAGTTACCTCACTAGTACTAGGTTTTCTTGTGTGCTGACAGGTTTCCTACTATACCAATAATGGACTGAACATCTGAACTCTAAGCCAGCCCCAACTAAATGTTTTACTTTCTAAGAGTGGCTATGGTCATGGTGTCTTTGCCCAGCAATAGAGCACTTACTAAGACAAAGTCAAATACATGGTAGATAGGCAGCTGTATCAGGGGAGGAGGCCTTAGAAAATTAGTATACAAGTCCCAAATGTTAGAGTAAACCAAAGCATTAATGAAAGCATACTTGGAAAAGAAATAGAAATAAGTAATAATAATAATAATAATAATAATAATAATAATAATAATTCAGCAATAGAGCACTTACTAAGACAAAGTCAAATACATGGTAGATAGGAAGCCATATCAGGGGAGGAGGCCTTAGAAAATGAGTATACAAGTCCCAAATGTTAGAGTAACCCAAAGCATTAATGAAAGCATACTTGGAAAAGAAATAGAAAGCAATAATAATAATAATTCAGAAAAGTGGCCTGACTCAAGTTGTTGCATGGCTGCAGTCTGGTAAGCTATTTTTCTATAGGGAAGGATTCTGAGATGAAAAAGTGCAGTATCTAATTAAAGAACTGATTACTCCACTTATCTCTTTATAGTATGGCTTAATGTGAACCCACCTTTCTAAGTGTGCAATCATGTGACTTAGCTCAAATCCAATGCTAGGTTTTTCACACAGGTCAGGGATTCTGTTGTGTTGACCAGGGGATCTTTTTCTACTCTGACAACAGCAAAGTGCTGTAAAATTCTATGTTTGAATTCAGGCCCTGAAACTAACTAGCAATGGGATTTTCACCAGGATTCTTAGTTGTTCAGTGTTTTGGTTTATTATTATTTTTAAGGTTATTTATTTTTATGTGCACAATTGTTTTGCCTGCATGTATGTACATGTATGTGCCATGTGCATGACTGGTTTCCTCAAAGGCTTGTTAGAAGAATTTGTCAGATCACTTGAGACTAGAGCTGTTCAAAGTGAATTTTGGAAACCAAACTTTGTCCTTTGAAAGGGCAGGAAGCACTCTTAACTGCTGAGCCATCTCTTCAGCCCTAAGAGTAGTTTTATTAACTGGAAAAGAGTTATAAGAATGGCCAAACCACAGAAAATTCTACACGTATTAGTAACCTTGTAACCACTTCTTCCAAGCTATTTTCAAATTCCTTAACAGAATTGTAATCAAATATTTCTCCAATAAGTTATATTTTCAACATTTTAAGATACGAAAGTAAGTTCCTTAGTAGGAATACATTAAATGCTGGACCTTTTTAGAAAAGGTAGAGCTCTTTTGTTAAAATCAACTCTTTTGTTAATGAGCCAACACTTATTTGACTTGCATTGGATGTTTGCTATTAGCCCTATAGACAGGAGATGATGACCAGTGCTTCCTTTTCTTCTGCCAATGCACGCTATCCAGCCTAGGAAGAGCTGTGTTCTCTTTCTCCTGGGTTTGTTTTCACAAGTAGTATAGAGAGGAAGACACTGTGTACCTACCACTGGTTGAATGAGAATGCTCTCTATAGGCTCCAATGTGTTCTTACTCGGACCATAATTGGTGGTGCTCTTTCCATAGGTTTAGGAGGTGTGACCTTGTGGAGCATGTATGTTGTGTGGTGTGGTCCTTCAGAGCCTCAAGTCATTTCCAATGAGATCTCTGTTGCATGCTTATGGTTAAAGGTGTAAACGTGCAGCTTCTTTACCTGCTGCTAGGCCTGCGACTTTCTAGCATCAGCAACCTTAACCCTCTGGAACTGACAGCCCAAATAGAGCCCTCCTTCGGTAAGTTACTTTGCTCATCCTTACCACAGCAATAGAAAGGTAAACAATTAAGCAGCGTTTAAAGTAACTGCCAGCTTTAAGCTCCTCTTTCTTGTTAGCTAAGTTCCATGTCAGATGTTCATTGGTGCAAAGCCCAATATTAAGTGAAAGTCAAAGTTAGACCCATGATAAGGTTATAACAAGCATATAGGGAGACTTATTCTATCCCTACAAATCTCACCTTAATGTGATAAAAGATAGTTTCTCCTGGAACAAGGTAGGAGTAACCATGGCCCATGTTCTAGAATAAAAACAGTTTCATGAAATCTTCATAGCAACAGAACAATGAAAATAATAAATCAAGATGTTATTCAAATGGATTGGTGGAAGCATCAGAGCAGATTACAGCAAGGAAGACAAAGCTAAGTCAGTTATAGGCCTTAGGTGTCATATGGAAGCACTCTTAACCCTTTGATTGATGGAAACCTGGGATTATTGGTTCACACATTCCACTGGGTATTTAGCGGTTAGCAATGTTATGTTATGGTTAACAAACCATAACAAGAAATGGTTATTTAGGAGATTAAATGTAGCCAAAGATAAATTGTGAATAGTTGTGGAATCTGCAACTTTCCAACCTCTCCACATCCATGAAGTTCTAATCAGCCAGTCTTTGTACACGTGCTTCTTCCTAGGAGTTCTCATTATTATCATTCTTAAAAGTAGATGAACACAGAGCAGTTTCAGCTCTCTTTAGCTTCCACATGGAAAAGAATTATTAGTGCAAACGGATCCCCATGTAGGACTATGAGAATTGATGCAATATTTCTTTAAGCCATTGATATTTAGGGCCCAATTTGCTAAATAGCAGAGATGCAAATCAATGCTTTTAACTGAACATTGTAAGTAGGACATGTGTGATACCCTCATCTCTAGTGATTAAGACACACCTGAAATACAAGATGAGATGCAGTCAATGGAAATTTGTATAAAGGAGGCTGCTGTATTAGTTTCTGTGCTTCCCTCCAATGAAGGAAAGTCCATCCCTCAAATATGGCAAGATATCCAGAGATTAGTAGCCTGTATAAAACAAATCAGAGTGCCAACATATCAAGTGAACTGGGATGAATTCTTGTCAACACATTCACAATATATGTGAATGGCCAATTTCTAATGAACACATTGTTTGGTGGATGTGCAGTGTAACAGCAAAGATGAGTCTAGTGCTCTTAAGTCATAGAAATCAGAGAACAAGAGTAAATCCGGGGTACCAACCCTGGAGAACTCTCACATGTGCACAGCAGCTCTGAACACCAGAAGAGTGCTTGCCCTCCTGCTAGCTACTTCATTAGCTGCTATTGTTTTTTTCCACGCACAAGTAGAAAAACTGTTTATAAATACATGACATAGATAAACTGAAAGCGGTTTTTTTTTTTTTTTTTTGCAACAAAATCAAGAGCACTTAACTGTTGTTGGAGCTAAGTGTTCTAACCTTAATTGTTAGAGCTGAGGACATTGCTCATGTTCTTCCCTGGTTCCCTTAAAAGCCTTGATTTGTATCACTGCTGCTCTTTAGCAAAATGTTCCCTAAACAGAAATGGTTTAAGTAATATTGTATCAATTTTCATAATTCTGCACTGGGGCTCCACTTTCCTTAAAATCCCTGGACATTTTATTTATGACTAATCTCATACGCCATTGTTCCAGTTTCATTTCTGTTGCTGAGATAAAATACCCTGACAGAAAGCAATTTGATAAAGGAAGGATTTATTTGGATTACAATCCAGGTTACTGCAAATGAAAAGCAAAGGCAGTAACTGAAGCAGCCAGTCACATCACATCCAAGAACAAAGGCAGAACACAGACAAGCTTGCCTAAAAGCCAGCCTTTCCTATAGAGTCCAGGGCCTCAGACCTAGGGATGGTGTTACTTTGTTTTCAGTCTGGGTCCTCCCACATCAACTATACCAATTGAAACAGTCCCTCCCTCTTAAGACAACCCCACTGGCTAACCTGATTTAGACAATCCCTCACCAAAATCCTTCCTAGGTGAAAGAAAGTCTCATTTTTCTTCTTTTGGTTCTGTATCTATGCACATGTAAAACTGTAATCCAAATAGTCTCAATTTGGACTCTGATATTGCTCAAACTTGTCTCATATCTTCTGTTGAGGCAAACTGACAAAACCACCCCAGTAATAGTTTCAGATTCTTGCAGAGCACATTTATGCTATAATTTTCTATCATTACTTTTTTTCTTATGTATTTGTTTTCCTTTTATGCAGATTTTCAGACCTCTGATTTCCAGTTAAACACTTAAAATGTGGCCTTCCAGTTGGATAGAGAGCCCTCCAATCTACGTATTTTCATGCCACTTCCTGCTTTCGGTCCACCCCCCAGAAGATTTCACTTGTGTTCAACCACAGTCATTTTTACAGATTTCGTTCTTAGCCCTCATTATGCCACTCTTGCTATGCTCATCTTCTGAAATGGTACCATGGCAACTTGTGAGTGAACAACTTCTATGCAGCAGATGATCAGGTCTGTCACTACCTCATACATCACTCTCCAAATCGAGGTAACCTTATTGTAAGTTTCACCCACACCTTAAATCTACATGGTGAGTGTGGGGCTCCCAAACATACCCACATACCTCTATAAACTAGCTTTTCTTTTTACTTCATTTAGTATAATAGTCTTTTTTTAAAGGGGACATCCTAACCTTGAAAATAAACTCCTTTTTCTTCTTTGAGTTCCATATGTACGCACATGTAAAACTGTAATCCAAATATTCTCAATTTGGACTCTGATATTGCTCAAACTTGTCTTGTATCTTCTCCACTGGCAACCTCATTAGGCCCCATGTACATGAGCTACACAGCAATAATGCTAGCTACAATACAATGTAACTTTACTGCCTGTCTCCTGGCTCTGCAAACTCCCAGCTGGTTTTTGTTAGTCTTTCTCCACAGTTACAGAGTTAAGCCCACTAGTGCTGTTCATAGTTTCACAAATGAAATACCAAAGTTTTCTATTTGGCTTCCCAGGCCTCTTCTCAAATATTTTTTTATCACATTACTCCCTTATGTTTACTGTTTATTCTGAGCCAAAGGGAATCTGGTAATCCTGGTCACAAAATTTATCATACCATGTAGAGCTCTGTGTATATACCCTACCTTACACCTACATACTGCTCGCATGAGTTTGCATACACACACACACACCCACACACACACACTTGACTTGGTGACTGCACATTTAAACCTAGCATATAGTAGGTATAGGCAGGTGAACCTCTGTGGTCATCCCAGTCTACATAGTGATCTCCAGGACAGACATGGATGCATGATAAGACAATGGCTCCAAAAAGAGAAATTAAATGTGTGTTTTCACCTGTGTATTTGTGTGAACATTGTTGCAAATGTGTGCGTACTTGTGTATGTTTAAGGCATTGAGAAAATATAGGCTTTTTCATGACTTTTTTTAGTGCTCTGAACTCTTCTTTTTAATATTTGTAACAATTTTCTACATTTAAAAATAATCCATTTATTTTTGTTTTATTCATATGAGTATTTTGACTTCTTGCATGTTTGAGCACAATGTACATGCCATGGAAGCCAGAAGAGGGCATTGGGTCCCTTGGAACTTGAGTTAAAGACAGTGATGGGTCACTACAATTGTTCTGGGAATCCAAAATGGGTTTTGTTGGTCTTAATTGCAAAGCCATCTCTTCAGCCCCTATGTGTCTCCTTTTTTTAAACAATGGTGATAACAGTTGCCAGTGTTCATATACTATACCTATCCAGCGTTTTCCACAAGGCTTCGCGGTCCTTGAAGACAAATCTGTTTATTTCATTCAGAGCTCCATTCAGTAACGTTAGTGTCCTATACAGCACCTGGCCCATTGTAGACGTTTTGTGATGTTTGGTAGCTTGCAGCAGACTAAAGTTAAGAGACCCACAGGGGGATCAAGCACATGACCTCAGCCTCATTATCACTGGAGCCTAGCCACAAGAAAAATATGAAAAGTGGCAGACACTCCTGTTATACTTAAGCTTTAATTAAAGTGCATTTTAATTCTCAAGATAAGTTCCAGTTTAGTGACCCTGAAGAGGAAAAAAAATGTCCGCTATTCATTAACTGAGAAGGGATAGATGCTAGAAATTTTTATTTTAAAGCAGGCAACACTGGCCTAGACAAACTGCAAACAGAACAAAGAGCCCAGAGATAGATTGAGACAAGGGGAGTCATGAAGCTTTCTGAAACTAATGCACTGGATGAACCCAAAACACTGCCCCTTCTTGCATTTTTGGATCTGCTTGAAGTATAAGGAAGGTTTTGTTTGTTTTGTTTTTTTAATAAGTAAAACATAAAATCACTATTCCCAAAGAGCTTATATTTCTCTTTACTGACTTTAAGTATGTACAAAAGTTTTATCTTCTATCTAGAATAATTTATAATCGGCTTACTGCTTATTGTTTGTGACTTGCTCATCTTTGCCTTAGTGCCACAAAACTTCTGTGCCTCTTTACTTGGAAAAACCTTCAGTTCTGCCAGTGGCGGTGGACATGGGAGAACAGCAAAACGGTTCTACATAGAACCCTAAGAGCTGCAGAGAGTCTCTGGGACTACCTCTTCACTCTATCATGGTAACGGGAAACCAACCATAAACAATGCATGAATTGGTGCTGATGGTGCCATGTTCAAAATGCAAGACAGTCTAGACTTGGCCCATAGGATGCAGTTTGGATATGAATTATTTGTTTGCTCTAAAGCTTTCAAAGGACCTTTCCATATTGGCTTTATTTTAACTCATTGATATTTTTACTGGTTTAGCATACGTGAAAACATTTTTGATATGAAACAGAAAGAGGCAGAGAAAATGGACTGTAGACTAAAGAGATTAGAGAAAGTAAGTACAGAATAAATCAGATAAAAGATAATGTATATGTGCATAATAATGCTATAGTAAAATAGATTATTATGGGTAATTAGCATATACCAAAAGATTAAATATATTAAATATATATGTATACCACACATTCACATAAACACACACACACACACACACACACACACACACACTTTTTTTTCAAAGGAAAGGAAGTAAGTAAGATTGTTATCCTGGATATGATGACAATAGAATTTAAACACCATGATAGATGACTGTGTATGCTGAACTGAAACCTTCCTCCACAGTTTCTTTGGGAGGCAGACAGATTAGAGTCAAATCCAAGTGTTTCCTAGCACAGTGAGTCTTGCTTGTTTATTGTAGATTATGTAACCATCCAGAGACATTATCAAGAAATGAGAGAGCCCATCTACCACCTCCCAAATCTTCAGTGTTAAAGAGAAAACCAAATGCTCTAAGAAATGAGGAAGCAAGCCAAGGAAGAATTTTAAACTGGACCTTCCTTCTTATTTTCCAAAATTGTTTTCTCTGGTCTGGTTTAACTTTTTGGAGGTAAACATAAATAGAAAATAATACAATAGAGAGATATTGAGGACTTCCACAAGCCATGAGAAGATAACAGAGTCTACGTTTCTTTGGTCATTATCTATATCATAGAGAATTTTTCCTCAATTGCTTTGAGCATGCTGAAGTGCACATGCAGCTATAGATAGCATCACTGTACATTTACTGTGATTAAGATAAGAGCTACCAAAGATTCTGTGAAGCATTTCATAGTTGCTTAACTTTCAAAATTCAGACCTTGCGATTTTCCTTTTGCTATGACAAATTTTATCATTTGTGAGGTAAATCATTTTTAATTGCTTGCAATTTTTTGTTTGTTTTGTTTCTAATTATTGAGAATGAAGGCATATTTTATTTGATGTGATATAAAAAATACTAACGAATTTAAAATGTAGATAATTGAATTTATTAAAAATTAGAAACTGCTGTGCAGTAAAAGTCAATGTCTCCAAGGAAAACAGCATAACCAACAAGTAACATGTTGTACACAGAACTGACAGAGGGTTTGTATATAATTCCTTTTAAGTTTAAAAAAAAACAGGCATTAAATTGTTATCTAACTCATCCCATTGCCTCCTTCCCAATTCCTTCCATTACCCCCATCACCTCTTCCCAACTTGATGTGATCATTGTTTTAAACTCACTGAGTATAGGAAGCATGACCATCCCTGATTCCTTCTAAGTTCTTGATTCATATTTATGTACAAGTGCAACTAACTGGGTAACATTGGTCCTACTAGTTACATGTAACTTTCCAGTATGGAATTTTGTTCGAAGCTTCATATTATACATTGAAGCATGGGAGAGGACTTTATGGTTTCATCCATTAGATGTCTAGAACATTGGTTGCCTTCAGATATCTGGTAAAGATGTTACACAACATTTCTGAGTTCTATACTTATCTATCAGTATTTTTATCACTATTGTATTTCTTTCAAGATCCTGATAATTAAGACCACTATTCTTGAGTTTAGTAACTTAAACAAATATTTGATGTCTATATCCTTCTATTATAACCCTGACTTTTCTGCTGAAATATTTGTTCATTGTGGTATGCACTACTATTGGGTCTCAGTTTTCCGTTCTTCATGAGCATGTAGAACAGCTATTATTTCCTAGCCCCTCTGACTGTTCATCATGCCCACATGTAATGATCACTGAAATGTAGTATAAGAAATGCATGGCCTCTCATGGCTGGCACACAGAATCCTCCCACATGCCCCCTCACTTTATTATTCAATTTCCAGTCCAGTTTATAGATATGAAAACCTCACAGTGTTTTAAATTTAGAAGTTTGTGGAGCTATAAGATAGAAGAATGAATGCTTCTAACTCACCATATATAGAGTGAACATATTGGCCATGTCCTCTGATTTAGCAAATATAGCTAATTTTCATTATAGTGAACCATTAAGATTTCCAAGGGTTGTTCCTCCTATGGCACTGGAACAACAATATGAACTAACCAGTCCCCCCAGACCTCCTGGGACTGGACCACCAACCAAAGAAAATACATGGTGGAACTAATGGCTCTAGCTGCATATGTAACACAGCATGGCCTAGTTGGTCATTAATGAGAGGGGAGGCTCTTGGTCCTGTGAAAGTTCTATGGCCCAGAATAGGGGAATGCCAGGGCCAGAAAGCAGGAGTGGGTGGGTTTGTGAGTAGTGGGAAGATGGAGGGGATAGGGGGTTTTTGGAGGGGAAACCAGGAAAGTGGACAACATTTGAAATGTAAATAAAGAAAATATCTAATTAAAAAAAATATTTCCAAGGGTATATGTGATCTTGCAGGTACTATTACCTCGCTTATAAATCACTTAGTACAGTGACCCAAGACACTTCATGGTGTTTCTTAGGATATCATTTTCTCTCTCTCATGATCCTCTCCATAGTTGAGAGTCACTCATTGGCAAGTGAGAAATATTTAGAAATACAGAACAGTCAAATATCATAATCAATTTCATCCCACATAGTTTTGACAACAGACTTGAAATTCAATAGTTGTTTAGTCATGCTCTACATATAAGAGTAAGGTAGCTCCAAGAATTAAACAATTTTTCAAAACCTCACTACTTAAGGCTGAGAATCAATATTCATGAACGATCTGGTCTGCTGCCAAAGTTCGGGCTCTTTATGCTATGTCACCTTTTCTATCATGCGTGAGGAACCTCTAAAGAGCCTTTAATATGCTTGCAACTCCAACCATCTCGCTCTCTGCCAACATTGAATATCCTGCCACTGGGGAAAGATTTATGCCTTTCGATGTCACAAAAGCATTTATGGATTCATGATAATAGGAGGGTCGAGAAAAATGTTTTCCTAAATTTGATTAATAATTTCCTTTGGATAACATCCAAGAAGTTGGTTATGATGTGCTCTGCACTTCAGAGGACTTAGTGGCATTGTACTTCAGCACTGAGGCTAGTATTAACATTATAAACTTCTGAATCCAAACTTCAGTGAGAAAGACAAAATGCCAATAACTTAAGGTAAGTTGGTAATTATCTTTCCTGAATGTGGAGATGTCATGTGACACACCTTGTCTTCATATTTATACCTAAGACAATGGTGTCATCCTTGTCTTTGTAGACCTCCGTAGCTATCACTCTGTGATCCCTCTTCCTTTCTCACTTTTTGTCAAGGAAAGTACAAAGAGGAAGCTCTTACCATCCCCACAATGAAAGACAGCTTGAGATCACATCTCAGTGAAACATACAGGGAGAAATACTTCTAGACTAAAATATATGTGTGTCTTATGTAGCAGCTATTAACTTGATAAACATTGTTTCATTTTACCTTAGCCATTGATAAGTAAATAAATAAGTACATTTTAGCATTCCTTATTAAACCAAATTCCTTGGACATATTGCTGTGTAATCATAAGCCAAATCCACTGTAATTTTGCTTTGATTATTTAAAAACACTTCGAAAAAATTACATTCATTATCACTGTGTGAGGGACAAAGGAGGCTTACAACAGATAAGTCGTATACTGAGATTTTATAGCTGAATTAACAGAAGCCAGAGTTCCAAGTCATGACTATCTGATGGGAAGTCAGTGGAGAAAGACATGGCACAGGGAAAAAATACAGAGAAAAATACAGAGAAGTAATTTTCTAATTATATAGAAATAATACCTTAATAGATAAGACTACAATTTACAAGTGTATGTGCCAAAGGTATTGATGACACAGGAGTTGATACAACCTAGGTACCCATCAAAGAAGAATGACTGAATAATAAAATGTTGGTGCCATGGAGTGTCATGACCAGTAAAGAAGGAAGCATTGAGTAGATGCTCTCGTTTATTAATAAACACTTCTAAGAAAGAGTAAATGACAGGTAATATTTAACAATGGCAATGTCCAAGTTGCAGGGCATATACACTATTTCTCCAGTATGTGCAAAGAGTAAATCTGCACTTACCTCAAAATAAGGCTATTTTATAGAGGGTAGTATGTTTATACTAAAATAAAGTAAAAGTGATTTAACAAAGAGTACAAAGAAAATAGTCACTGCCCAAATCACTTTTGTGATTTTGTGAGTCAGTACAAGAAAAAAGGGGCTCAAGAGGTTGCCATGGAGAAACCCATTTTTCTTTAGATAAAATTTGTCTATATGGAGCTGAAGAGAGAAAGAACTCTCTGGGGGATGTAACCTACATAGTGGAAAGCACAGCCAAAGGGGAGATTTATATATTATGGTTCTGAGAAAATAAGGATGGAGAAGTTTATGAATACATATTTATAGAAGTGGGTGGAGTGTGTTAGGAAACTGCCTTCAGGGGCAGAAAAATGAGTCAGTATGTTTTAGAAATCAGTGAAGCTGGGCTTGAAAGATGGCACAGTGCTTAAGAAAAGTTACTAGATCTGCAGAGGACTGGAGTTCATTTCCCAACACCCAAGTTGGGAAGCTCATAACCCTTTGGGTCTCTTGTTTCTGGACTCCAGAGGCCCAAGCTCTTGTGAATACATATTCAGATACTTGCACACAGTTTCTCTCTCTCTCTCTCTCTCTCTCTCTCTCTCTCTCTCTCTCTCTCTCTCTCTCACACACACACACACATACACACACACACACACACACACACACACACACACACACACACACACACACTTTCAAAATAAAAGCAATTATTTCTTTTTAAAAAGGAAATTGATTGTTCCTTGTCCAAAGGTAAGGTAGTGCAGTGGTTTCTACATCTGTTGAAATATCAGAGTGGAGGTCCCTACACCAAAAGTTCCTCTGTGGAAAAATTACTATAACTCAAGGTGAAATTGTCTTGAGTGTCTTTCAGTCTCCAGTTACCCTAGTACGAATGATTCCATGACACAATATATTTCTCTGATCGATTTTACTTCTAAAATTTCAAATATTGTAGACACCATCTACGTAATATTTTATTTTGGTATATTTTGAATGCTTGTTTTGTCCTTTAACAACTTCTGTCATTAAACATTGACTTCCTTAAATCAAGCATACCAACATATTAGAAAAGGAGTACCCTGAAATGAAACCAAATAGGTTAATACCAATCTCCAGTAGTAAAGCTAGCCTATAAAGCTTATAGGAAATTAGGCCCATCTAAGTTCCAATTTAAAGATATAGTTTCTGATACAAGAGTTTTGTTCAGTTCTGCTTCATGGCATATTGAAGAAACTAGCAGTTTGGAATATAAACTTTAAACTCAGACTGTCTGAGACCTCAGATCAGCCCCGGTGTTTACTAAGTAACCTTAGGAATGGTAAGTTCCCCAATGCTTCACCTGGAATATAAACTGAAGGGTTCCCTTAGGGAATAACCATGAGGGTTAGATACTGAGAAGTCATTCACGGAGATAACAGAGTGCTTTGCATATAATAAGCTCTCAGTGGGCGTTAGCCATCAACCTCACTAATGGGAAGGCCATCTAATCCACTTTAGCTTTATTTATTTTATTTATTTATTACTTCATTATTATTCTTTAATCTTTCTTTTACAGTCCAGTTGTTATCCCCTTCCCCTCTGACAGTTCTTCATTCCATTCCCCCTCCCACTCCTCTGCCCCGCCCCCCACCCTGTCTCCAAGAAGATGTTCCCACCACTCCTAACCCCTCCAGACTTCTCCACTCCCTGCAGCCTCAAGTCCCTCTCCCTCTCCCTCTCCCTCTCCCTCTCCCTCTCCCTCTCCCTCTCCCTCTCCCTCTCCCTCTCCCTCTCCCTCTCCCTCTCCCTCTCCCTCTCCCTCCCTCCCCCTCCTGCTGTCCCCCTCCCCCTCCCCATCTCCCTCTTGGGTTTGGTGTGTCTTCTCTCACTAGGGCCAGAGGAGGCAGTCCTCTGCTGTAATGGGAAGGGCATCAAGTACACTTTAGTTTTATTTTATGCTGAATTCAAGGCATCTAAACCATAGCTGGAGGCCTGATTTAGCTTGGACTTTTCCCACTTGCTGAGTCTCTCTGAAAGTCACTGTATTCCTAAAGTAATTCTTCGACAGCATCGTGGTTTTCTATTATACTTTATATTGTTTTCTAAACTCTTGAATTTGGCTTTGTTTTCAATTTTTAGCCAAGGAGAAGACCTGGACCTATTTGAATGCTTTAGACGAGTTGGGCCTTGTCTCTAAATCCAGCTCTTTTGTCTGAGTCTGTGAATCTGACCAAGGGACTTGTTTGAAAGCTTCTTCACCTTATGGCTAATGAGGAACTTTTGCCTCTTTTGCTATGAGTAGCCTGGGGCATTACACAGCTCTGCCTTTTCTCAAAGCCAAGGACATCCAGGACCATCTGAAAGGGATTATGTGAGTATTTGTCTCTAAGAGCTAGATGGTCTGTGATTGTTAATCTTCACTGTCAACTTGACTGCACTGGGACTCACATTCAGACACCACTTGTGTTGTGAGTGTCTTTGGGGTGCTTATAGAGGTGTTTTACTGAGGAGAAGAGATCTACCCCAGAGGGATGGAGGCTTCTTACTGGGGCGGAAGACTAAATATAAAACAAAAATACGAGCTACCAGCACCAGAATTCTATACTCTCTATATCCTGATGTTGGGTGTAAGGTGACCGGTTGCCTCTTGTCCCCACCTCATGACTTTCTGGCCAGGATGGGCAATGTGAGCCCAACTTCCTTGCTTAAGTTTTCATGGGGTCTCTTTGATCCTGTAATTTTTTTCTTTTACTATTTCTTTTTGTTTATTTGTTTGTTTGTTAGTTTTTTGTTGCTGTTTTTATTTTTTGTCCTCATAGCAACAGGAACATAATTAACATGTAGTCCCTGTAAAACTCTTCATTGTGGCCTTTGTTGTCTCAAGAAATGCTTGGAGAGTTTGTGAAGTAATGTGTGTTCTAATACAATTGTATTTGTTAAGGAGATGTGTGAAAGATTTGTCTAGTTTTTAGGTCATGGGACAAGCTACTGAGAAATTCTTCTTTTAATTTATTTTTTGTTTGTTTGTTTTGTTTTGTTTTTCTAGACATGGTTTCTCTGTGTAGCCCTGGCTATCCTGGAACTCACTCTATAGACCAGGCTTGTCTTAAATTTAGAAATTTGCCTGCCTCTGCCTCCCAAGTGCTAGGATTAAAGGCATGCACCACTACTGCTTGGCCTTTTAATTTAGTTTATTCTTACCAAATATTCAATATTGTGGAGCAAACCTGTACTAGGGCATTGACTGTGCCCAAGGGGTGGCATGAGCTACAAACTATTTTCCCTGTATGTTGTTTCTTTAGAACATCTTTAATAAGATGCATCTTTCCAACACTTGGGTCACCTATTGGTCCATTTTCTGTCACACAGGCTCCCATTCTTAAAATGAGTGGAGATGTACAAGCAACATAATCAGTTCTGAGCTATCACTGGTGATTATGGACGCGCACGAGCGAGCGAGAGAGAGAGAGAGAGAGAGAGAGAGAGAGAGAGATCTGTACATTTATTTTCAGGGTCCCAAGCTTGCCTTCTTATCAGGCACCAGGTGGAGGTTAGGGTTTCTCATCACCAGAAAAAAAAAAGTAATCATCTCAAATTGGAAGAGACTCCTAGAAATAAACCTCAAATATGATGATGGTATTTTGAGCAGAGAGAATCAGAGCTCATCTGAGAGATGGAATTACTGGCCTCTGAGAAGCACTTTGTAAGAGTTAATGGCAGAGTCCAGAGTTGTGCATGGGTCACCCATTGTGCTTGGCTTGTTTCCATCAGTGGAGGAGCCACATTCTATTGTTTAAATGCTTTTGTTTCCCTCATTAAACCAGTTCCCTTTCACCTGAGTTGTTGAGGTTTGATGGGTATGTTTATGTGTGGTGTGCATGCAGTTCTTACATGTATGTATGTACACACGTGCAAGTGCAAATATATATGTTTGAATGTGCATGTGAAGGCGAGAACTCAACATTGGATGTAATCTCCAATTGTTCTGGACCACGTATTCTGAATCAGGGTTTATTTCTGAAACTGGAACTCAAAAAATCATTTAGTCTAAGTAGCCAGCGTATTCCTGGATTCCTCTGTCCAGCCTCCAAGTGCCAGGATCACAGGTGACTGCTGTGCCCATCTGCCAGTTACATGGGAGCCCTGACTCCAAACCTTTGCTTCACACTCACCCCTGCAATGCTTTATTCAGTGAGTCATCTCCTAAGTAATTGAATCTTAGCTTTAGATATTTCTTAGTCCCTTTGAAATTCACTCAGCTGCAAAAACAAACAAAACTCCATGTTTCTTCCTTCCTAGTACTCTTTATCTCCATGACTGTTGATATTCAATTTCTCTATTTCATAACACGGACCCCTTTACCCTCCTAATATGGTTTTTGTCTTCACCTTTCCCAGTAAACCAGTTCTTCCTAAAATCTCTAGCAATATGCCATTGTGAAATTCAATGAGTATTTTTCTTTTCTCAGTTCACTTGATTCTACGCATTTGTTATAGGTGACCCTACTTTCTTTCTTGAAAAATACGCTGTTTTCTGAATCATGAGAACACATCTGTCCCTTCCTCTGTTGACCTTTGGCCTCTTGTGCCACCATATGGAGCTTTACATATATTCATCTCTACTACACACATACCATGAGGTTCTTAATTCAAAGTAACCAAAGAGAAAGTTTGTAAATACAACCATTTGTTCAAAAAGCCCATGATTCCACTATATTGAAAGTTGATATATGATGATCTCAAGGCCATTTTTCCTTCTAGCACCAAAATTCTTAAAAACAATAGTCTTCATCAACCACTCAGTATGTGTGGAATGTAAGTATGACATTCTTAAAAATAAAGACACTGAAGAAGAGTTTCAAATGAAATCTATGACTTCATTTCTATAGACAAGAACCCGTACTTCCATGGAACCCAATGAGACTGTCATATCCACTATTCTTCAGTCAGATCTTAAATTTTACTTAGATTATCTGCTTCTCTGACCTCTGCCATATTTGTCAAAGTTGGATTTTAACTGTTTCATTCTTTGCTTTGACTTGATGACATTAGCTGGTATAACTTAATGGAAAATTCTAAACCAAAAGATTTTTAGATAGGAGTGCATGCCAATAACTGTTAGGGTCCAAGAATCCCTGAAGGAAGACATCAGACTCAAATAGCATGCAAAAGCAAAAAGTGTTTATTCAGCTGAATTTACTGCATGCAGGGGTCTCCCCATTCCAGGATGGAAACACCTAGTGGGCTTGCAGGTACAACTTTTATTGTCAGTTAGAGGGATTCCAGGAATGAGTATGTGCCCTTTTACCTCGGTTGGCTAGCTTTATCTCTAGGGGTCTGACTAAGTCTACAGTTGGTTAGTCTCTGGAGACCTCCGAGAGGTTGCTTATTAATTCTACCTCCTTTTCCTTATTGCAGGCCAGATAACAAGCTGTCCTCTGATTGACTACCTGCAGCTGTTGTTGGCTGACTACAGGTTCCTCAATCCAGGCTCTCATTTCTGGGAAACAGAAACTTAGGCCTTGTCTCCCAAACTGTCTTGTTTTCAGCCTGTCATGGACTCAGTCTTCTCAAACTCTACTCAGAGTTTGTTCCAATAGGCCTGGTTTCCATGACATAATAGGATTTGTAACTAAATTCTGCTTTGGAAGCAAAGGGGCACAAGGCTCTGTGATGTGCATGAATTAAATGATATAATGTGGGAACAGGTTAGCTCAGATATGAAAGAACAAAGAACAAAGAATTATGTTTTGGAAAGATCTTTCCAATAATTGAATTACCTCACAGAAAAGGAGATAAAATCAAGCCACTTATTTTCCTGTCTTTGTCTAAGACATTCCATATGTCTTAGGCAAAACTCACCATTTAATCTTAATTTAGAAAAATAATCACTATTTTTCTCTAAGAACTCAGTTCTGGCTCTGACTATAATTGATTGTCTGATAATTTCATGTCCTTTGGATCTCTACTGAACTGACTGGAAATCATCCAATGGAGCAAGAGTCATGCAACAGAGAAGACAAACAATGACCGGATCTCAATGAGACCCACAACTGTGTGCCAAGAGGATGGTGGCATTTAGGATAGATGGCAAATGCCAATTCTGAGGCCATTCTCTAAGATTGTTGTGTTTCCCATTAGAGAAATAATGAAGCTTCAGTCTCATTTGCAAGTTTAAAATTGCTAAGCCAACTCTGGGGAGAAAATTGAGTGAATCACAAGTGACTATTGCTTAAGTATCACATGAGTAAATACATTGGCTCTGTTGGTATTATTCAAGACTTAGAGCCACAAAATACATTTTCATATCATTTATTTGTAGAAGAATGACACAATTATTTTCAGAATAATTAACTCCTCAGTTTAGTGACAATTATGTTCCATTATAATAATTAAAATCACACCCTGCTATTTGGATGAACTCAATAGAATAATGATTTCTTAGGGGAAGATTTAATCAGATCATTATTTTTTCTCACACATCAAAAATATCTGTAAATTATTTCAATTCATTGTACTATAGCTTAGGTATGAATTTTGCTGTGGTAGTTAATTTCAGGTGTCATATTGCCTGGATTATGGAATAACAAAAGAAAGTGTGGGGTTTGTTGTTGTTTATTTTTTAGATTATTCCCACAAGAGATTAATGTATCGTCTGAGATCAGGGTAAGAAGCAAGATCAACCCTCAGTGGTAAAGAGCATTGTTTACATGATTAGGACACTAATGAAGGGCAGGAAAATATGCATATGTCACTTCAAACTTCACCCATGAAACCTAAGGTTTCTATGCCTTCTGGGATTAGGACTCTAAACAGGTACACAAGTGACTCTTCTCGTTCTTAAACACTCAGCTTCTCTAGTTCTGAAGCCTTTGAATCTGAACTCAGTCTCCCCATCAGCACTGTTGAATCTCCAGCTTTCAGAAACTCTCATGGGTCTGCTCAACCTCCATAATCATGTTAGCTAATAACGCTAAGAAATCCTCTTACTTATATTACTAGATAATTGTATTGGCTCTGATTTTTATGGCTATGTCTGACTAATGCTTTTACTGTCCTATAGGAAGAAATATCACAGACAAAAAGATGACAGCTCAAGCCACCCTTGAACCATCTGTCCATGAAAATTGTTACTGGAGGCATGCCGGAGACTGGTAAAATTCAGATTTGGTAGCTGGGCATTGCATCAGAGCAACAGATGGCAGGAGCACCTGAAATCAAGTGGGTGGGAGCAGGTGGTGAAAAAGAGAGTGGCATTTCAGGGTCATGGTCCATTGAAAAAGGAGCTCTGGTAAACATGTGGGAGAATGTGAAGAAGGGGTCAACAGTTCTCTAGAGAGGGAAGTTCTGAGAGCTTGCAAAGATATTGGAGCCTAGGAACATAGGTTGGAGTCCAGCAAAATGTTCCTGCTCTGTGAAGAGGTTGAAGTATAGATCATATATCAAGAGAGAAGAAACGAACAAGACCAATTAGACAGGAGTGGCAAAGAGCAGAGCTATGTCATCTTGACTATTATTCTACTCCACTCATAAACACATCAGATCCTAGAATCAGAGCAGTGTCACTGCTAACCCTGCTTCAGTGGACAGTACATAATTCTGGATACTCTGTCTCTATGGAGTGTCTTATCTTGAACTATGGCATTTGCTGGATACAAAGTAAAAGTATGATTACTTAGATCCCTGCACACATTAGTGGGTTCTTCAAAGGATAAACTTAAACTTGGTATTTTATACAAAAGGCTAAGGCAATAAGGTCTAGATGTGCAATGGCCCCTTACATTTCAGTCAGCTGCTGCCGTGTGTCCTTCTGATTGGAAATGAAGTAGGTAGTTTGTAAACGAGATGCTAGAAAAATAGAGCTGCAACCTCTAGTCAAGAGCCCAACCCTTACAGTATAAAGAACTGAGTACATGTTTACTGCATGAAAATTAATGGACCGATAAGTAAAAGAATTGAGAGGAATTCTGCTAACATTTTAGAAACTTTGGCTGCAGGATAAAGGACACTGACTCATAGTTTCATATCAATTCCTAACTTTTTCTCTTACTACTTTTATTGTGTTGCTTTCTAGATCCCATCAATGTGGTAAGAGTGATTGTTTTAAAGTCTAGAACAGGCCAGAAGATCAAAAGACAGTAATAAAAGAACAGAATATGCAAAGTCCACAAAGAAGGACTAGAGTCTAATTAGGAGTTGAGATGAGCTAGGAGTCACTTTAAGAAGTTCAAATGTTAGGTTAGCAAAACCTATTCTCAACAATAAAAGAACCTCTGGTGGAATCACCATGCCTGACACTAAGCTGTACTACAGAGCAATTGTGATAAAAACTACATGGTTCTGCTACAGTGATAGATAGGCAGATCAATGGAATAGAATTGAAGACCCAGAAATGAATCTACACACCTATGGTCACTTGAACTTTGACAAGGGAGCTAAAACCATCCAGTGGAAAAAAGACAGCATTTTCAACAAATGGTGTTGGCACAACTGGTAGTTATCATGTAGAAGAATGCAAATTGATTCATTCTTATCTCCTTGTACTTGAGCTTTGTACAAGTGTATCAAAGACCTCCACATAAAACCAGAGACACTGAAATTAATAGAGGAGAAAGTGGGGAAAAGCCTCGAAGATATGGGTACAGGGGAAAAATTTCTAAACAGAACAGCAATGGGTTGTGCTGTAAGATCAAGAATTGACAAATGGGACCTCATAAAATTACAAAGCTTCTGTAAGACAAAAGACACTGTCAATAAGACAAAAAGGCCACCAACAGATTGGGAAAGGATTTTTACCAATCCTAAATCTGATAGGGAACTAATATCCAATATATACAAAGAGCTCAAGAAGCTGGACTCCAGAAATTCAAATAACCCCATTAAAAATGGGGTACAGAGCTAAACAAAGAATTCTCACCCGAGGAATACTGAATGGTTGAGAAGCACCTGAAAAAAATGTTCAACATCCTTAATCATCAGGGAAATGCAAATCAAAACAATCTTGAGATTCCACCTCACACCAGTCAGACAGGCTAAGATCAAAAAATTCAGGTGACAGCAGATGCTGGCGAGAATGTGGAGAAAGAGGAACACTTCTCCATTGTTGGTGGGACTGCAAGCTTGTACAACCACTCTGGAAGTCAACCTGGCAGTTCCTCAGAAAATTGGACATAGTACTACTGGAAGATCCAGCAGTACCTCTCCTGGGCATATACCAAGAAGATGTTCCAACTGGTAATAAAAACACATGCTCCACTATGTTCATAGCAGCCTTATTTATAATAGCCGGATGCTGGAAAGAACTCAGATGTCCCTCAACAGAGGAATGGATACAGAAAATGTGGTACATTTAAACAATGGAGTACTACTCAGCTATTAAAAACAATGAATTTATGAAATTCTTGGGCAAATGGATGTATCTGGAGGATATCATCCTTAGTGAGGTAACCCAATCACAAAAGAAGTCATTAGATATGCACTCAATGATAAGTGGATATTAGCCCAGAAACTTAGAATACCCAAGATACAATTTGCAAAACACAAGAAAATCAAGAAGGAAGACCAACATTTGGATACTTAATTCCTCCTTAGAATAGGGAACAAAATACTCTTGAAAGGAGTTACAGAGACAAAGTTTGGAGCTAAGACGAAAGAATGGAATATCCAGAGACTACCCCACCTGGGGATCCATCAGCCATCAAACCCAGACACTATTGCATATGCCAGCAAGATTTTGCTGAAGGAACCCTGATATAGCTGTCTAGTATGAGGCTATGCAAGTGCCTGGCAAATACAGAAGTGGATGATCATAGTCATCTATAGGATGGAACACAGGGCCCCCAATGGAGAAGCTAAAGAAAGCACCCAAGAAGCTGAAGGGGTGTGCAACCCTATATGTGAAGCAACAATATGAACTAACCAGTACCCCCACTGCTCCTGTCTCTAGCTGCATATGCAACAGAAGATGGCCTAGTCAGCCATCATTGGGAAGAGAGGTCCCTTGGTATTGCAAAATTTATATGCCAAAGTACAGGGGAAAGCCAGGGCCAAGAACTGGGAGTGGATGGGTAGGGGAGCAGGGCGGGGGGCGGGGGGGGCAGGGGGGCGGGGGGGGCGGGGGCGGTATAGGGAACTTTCCGGATAGCATTTGAAATGTAAATCTAATATCTAATAATAATAAAAAATAAAGTTCAAATGTTAACCCAGAAAAGAACTAGAGTGTCTATTGGGCAACTGTCCTGGGCAAACCCAGATGTTTCGGATGTTTTGGATCTATTTTCTCCACTCTTCCCCTCTTTCTCCTCATCTTACTCCCACCAAACAACTCAACAGGACCTAAGAAAACAAAGGCTTATCTTTCTCCTCTGCTGTTGACAAGTCTGTAAATTTGATAAATATTTGGTGCTAGGAAGAGATGGCCAAAGGATTTGCATGTTTTCATTTTAGTGAAGGTGGGAAAGGAATGAAAGTGTCTGTAGAATCATTTCTTTACTGGAAACAGGCTGTGAGTCGTGGGATATATATGTAGAAGACCGGAATTTCCCATTCCTCAATAGGGCTAAGTCTCACTAATGTGGGATCTCATACTAGACACCCCATGGCAAATGATCTGTTCAATTAGAAAACTTAGATCTACTTAAAAGAGAAAAACCAAACCTGGAATATCACCAAGTATTTGTATTTCATTTTTGTTTTCACTCCATATTCTATTTCTTTGAAGTCAACTCTTTCAGTTCCTTCAGCTGCCCTGATCCCAACTCTATTCTTGTGACTTGTTAGAATCTCTCTATCGGTAACTAGTTGACAAAACCCTGACATCCAAGTCTTCAGCTTCCTGTGGTATTGCATTCTCCTGTCATTGTGCTGTCACCATAAAGCTTTTCTGGATTTGTTTTTCTATTGCTTAATATTTGACAGAGTAGCCTCTCACTTAATGATAAAATACTGGTTACAGGACATGTTTCTCTATTGTATTACTAGCACCCGGCACCTTGGCTGGTGGTCAGTGCATGTTGGTTGAATTAATGAATGCATGAATAATACATTCAGGTCTTCCTTATATTTTGTGCTGTAAGAGTTCACGGTAGGTGTTGAAAGATTTCTAATCTACTTGGCATCACAGTGTTGGAATTGTGTAAATTTCCTGCCTTCTACTTATCTCTTACTTCTGTGCAAAATCAAAAACATAGTTGTGGTAACTAAAAGGGGGCCCAGGGGAAAGAAGGGAAAGAAAGGGCCCATGTCCTGCCAAGTTCGACCTATGCTCTGGACAGGCAATATGGGAGGGCTGCCAAACACTTTCCACTCAGCCCCAGGTGGGCATCCAAGCCTCTGACCCACTCGACTTGGGTTGGGTGGGGAGGACAAGGGGCAGCCCCACCTGGGGGTCCTGGGGCCACACCCTGTAGCCTGGGGTTATGGGAGAGAGGGAAGAGGGAAGACAGGTTCCCACATCAGTGAGAGTGAGCTCAGAGGATCTTGATGAGCAGAGACTGTCTACGGTTTAGAGCTTTATTGTAGAAAGGCAGGAAGAAAGAGAGATGGGAGAGAGAGAAAGAGGGAGGGAGGGAGGGAGGGAGAGAGAGAGAGAGAGAGAGAGAGAGAGAGAGAGAGAGAGAGAGAGAGAGAGAGAGAGAGAAGGCTAGAAAGGGAGTAAGAGTAAGAGGGAGAGAGGAAAGTAGGGGAGAGAGGAGAGGAGATGACAGAAGAGAGAGGAGTAAGAGAAGTGAGACAAGTGAGGGAGCAAGGAGGGGCCGAACAGCCCCTTTTAAAGTGAGCTGCTATCCTTTCTGTTGCTAGGTAACTGGGGAGGAGTTTAGCCTGAAGGTCAGAAGCTTGGGACATTGCCTATGTGACTATTAGCCATGCTTCTCCTGTGGGGGCTCGGGAGGGCGGTAACTCAGACAGGAGCCATAGTTCCAGGAGCCATGAGAGAACTCCTTCCATCCCATGTAGATAAATTATGTCCACCGGGTCCCAGGGTTCAGCATCTCAGCTTGACTGGAGACCAGCCTGTCTGTGCATAGCCCAATGCCCCACAGATAGTATCTGTGAATAATCCTAGGAATGAATATATATATATATATATATATATATATATATGTGTGTGTGTGTGTGTGTGTGTGTGTGTGTGTGTGTGTGTGTTACATAAGTTACAGTGGGAAGATGGAGAATAACTATGCAATCTCCCAGGGATAAGAAGAGGAAAGAGTATTTCATGAGATAGTATAAATAGTTCAGATATTACAAAACCAGATAATACATAAAGCTGCAAGATAGGAGCAAACAATTGGCAATTTCCACTTTGAACAGTTTCCAAAGACAATTTCTTTCTGGAACAGTAGTATAGGGGAAAATATGATGCCTTGATACTAGAGGGTCATTAAAAGTAAAAGTGTGATGCATGGTACAAAAAATATTTACCTGCAAATTAGTGTTGCTGGAGTTTAATGCTTCAGGCAGAAAAAGAATTGAATGAGGGCAGAGCTGTAAATGGGAGCATATCAAGGAGGACTTTCACATTCATGTGTAGAACTTTTTTTTATCTTTCTGTATATATCCATGTATATGTGTGTCTGTGCTCATGAATGTATGTGAGTGCAGATTTGCACATGATATGGTACATATGAGAGGTCAGAGGATAATCTCTTGTAGTGGACCTGACCTTCTACCTTGTTTGAGATAGGCTCTCTTATTATTTATCATTATGTGTATTAGGTTAGCTGGCCTGCAAGCTCTGAATTCCAGGGACTCTCCTTTCTCTGCCTCACATCTTGCCATAGGAATGTTGACATAGGCTGTATGACGTTACATGGATTCTAGGATCTGAACTCAGATGCATCAGTCTTGAAAGCAAGAACTTTACCCATGGAACCATCTCCACAGCCCATGGCATGGATCCTGAGTGCTATCCTGTGGTTAGTGAAGATAAGGATACTTTGTGATTGAGAAAACTGTAGAAAAGTTGAGCATGCAAAGGATTAATTTGATGTGAATGAATCCAAAGAAAAGAAATTATTTCAAAATTCTTGACAGCAGGAATAAAAACAGAAGCAAAGAACGCTGTCTAAATTTGGTGCTTGAATGGCAAGGGGTCAGAAAGTTGTGCTGCAGTTGAGAATAATGCCAAGATTACTAATTAGGCTGAGCAGGGAGATGGGATGGACAATAACTGAAGCAGCAACTGAGAGAGAGAGAGAGAGTAAGAGATGCTGTGCTTACTGGTCATCACATTGGTGCGCCTGAAATACAGTAGACTGAGAAATTGAACTGTGAGGGTAGAACTGATGCTGCCATTATGGAAATCATTAAAATCTGGATAGGTAAACTGCATGAGGATGTGTAACGTCAGAGATATATTTACTGTGTTTGTTTTTCTATTTCAGGAGCATAGCATCTGTCTCTATTTTGTGTTTGATTTCTATTATTATCATTATCCATACAGTTAAAGCATTTAGGTAATATACAATTCATATTAGAATTATGCCAAACTTTATGACTTTTGGGATAGACTAAATGATGTTTTAATTTTCATTGTTCATGGAAATTCCTCTGATTTTTGAGTGTTCAATGGTTATTCTACAGCTTTGCTAAACTTTAAAAGTATTTTGTTATGTTGCCTAAGGTATCTGTTCAGAGATACAAGAAGTTTTATTTTTTTTTCTCACTTAGATATTTTTCTTTCACTTTATTGCCCATTGAATCAACTAAAAGTCACAATACTATGATGAACTTAAGAGGCTGGAGTCATAACTCAGCAGTTTAGAGCACTATCTGCCCTTGCAGAGGACCCAATCCAGTTTTCAGCACCCACAGCATGGCTTACATCTGTAACTCGATTTCTAGGAGATCTGATCCCTTCTCTTGACTTCTGTGGTTTCTGGCAAGCATAACGTGGAAATACATACAGAGGAGCAACATACTCATACATACATATAGGCTCTTGTAAGCTGCCTGATATGGGTGCTGAGAACGGGACTCCCATCCTCTGGAAGAGCAGCCAGTGTTCTTTCTTGATGAGGCATCTCTCCAGCTCCTTGCCAATATACACCTTTAAGGATTGTGTTTGTACATTTATGAGTGAAATTGGCTCTTAGTCACAATTTCCCCGTGGTACACTTTCAGTGTTTGCATCACGGTTTTACTAACTCCATAACGTAAGTTGGAAAGAATGTTTTCTGAAGTGTTTTTTTAATGGAAATTTTTAAATTAAAAGTGTGTGTTTGCAATGTCAAGTTTTCTGTTTATATGCAAAACATGTTCATAAAATGAGCTGAAGAGAAAAGTATTTGACAAGACAGTAGCATAAAGAAATCTGAAAAAAATCACAGAGTACATCTTAATGAAAAAATTGTAATCCACTATTAAAATATGAAGTTCTTTAAGTAAAATAAAAAGGTGAATATTCTCTTCAATGAACAACTGAAATCTCAAAATATTAAATTATAGAAAACTTCTAATATAAATATTTTCTTGAAATATGTTCAATGCTATTCCCTCTTTTATTCACTTTATATCCTGATCACTGCCCTCCTCTTACAGGTCTTAGCCCCATCCATCCCCTTCTCCTCTGAGAGGACAGAAGCGCCACAATCCTGCACATTTTAATAAGACATTTGGTACATTTTCCAAGTGATTCTATCTGAGCATGTTAGGGTGTGTGTATGTGTAAAAGTATCCATTTGGTTTCCTCAACCGTGGCAGAGTTGTATAACAATCGCGTCATACATATTTCTGCTTTTTCCCAGAAGTGGTAAATTCTGTCTCTATTGTTAAGTTCATTGTGGAAAAAATTTCCTTAGTGTTCTGTTACACCTGGCTACATACTGTCCATACTTGCTACATTGAGCTTAGATTACTTATTAGGTAAACTAATAGAAAAGGCAACCAGAAAATAGTAGCTTCAAGTTCAAAAAAGGGAAGAATCAATATATGTATATGTACGTACATACACATGTGCACACAAGCACATACATATACATATACATGTATACTATGTAAAGTATAAAATGGGTCAATATTTCCTTTCCTCTGCCACATCTACATTAACCTATTTTGGTATTTTCTTTTTTTTTTTTCAAGTTTTTTTTTTTTTTGTTGTTGTTGTTGTTGCTATTGTTTTAGTTTTGGTTTTGGTTTGGTTTGGTTTTACGAGACAGGGTTTCTCTGTGTAGCCCTGGCTGTCCTGGAACTCACTTTGTAGACCAGGCTGTCCTCGAACTCAGAAATCCTCCTGCCTCTGCCTCCCAAGTGCTGGCATTAAAGGCATGCACCACCAACACCCAGCGGTATTCTCTTGTATAAAAACTACATTGTGTTAAGCAAGTAAATTATAAGTTGGACTCATTAACAACGTAAAATATGTTACCAAAGAGATGGCTCAGAGGTTAAGAGCATTTTCTTTGCTGTTGCAAATCAAACAGGCTTGGTTCCTAGAACCCACATCAGGCAGCTCGGCTGTTTGAGATTTCAGTTGTTAACTGAAGTGAACATTTACCTTTTTATTTTACTTAAAAAATCTTCATATTTTAATAGTGGATTCCATTTTTTTTCATTAAGATGTACTCTGCCAATCATTTTCAAGATATTCATCTCCCTTTTCTGGTGTCCTAGGGCACCAATGTAAAAGTACACATACATAGTCACCCGTGAACACAATAAAATATTGAAAATATTTAAGAAAAACTAACATGATATGTGCATGCTTGTCTCTCTCTCTCTCTCTCTCTCTCTCTCTCTCTCTGTGTGTGTGTGTGTGTGTGTGTGTGTGTGTGTGTGTGAGAGAGAGAGAGAGAGAGAGAGAGAGTTTGGGTGAATGCTTGTTATAGCACATGTCTGTCTGTCAGAATTCTTGCCTTCTGTCTTATTTGAGAGAGGTTCTCTTTGTTGTTCACTGTGCCAGATTAACTGCCCTATGATCGTCTCATGATTCTCCTGTCTCTACCTGCTACTTGCCATAGGAAAATAAGGATTTTAAATATGTTCTGTGTCTCGCTTAAGCAGATTCTATGTGTCCAAATATTTGTGCAGCAGAACTTTATCCAGTGAGCCATCTATTCCTTGCCTTAAAGTAACAAAATGTCCTAAATAAGATATTGGACTTAGAGAGTTATGAGTGGGTGGACACCGAATAGTGTTTGCTTCTGAAGGCTGAAGGACTTGAAAAGTCCATGTTCTGTTTCTTTAACCTTTAGATTTTTACGTGTAGCGTTTTATAAGAATTCAAATTTTCTACCCGTGGATCTTAATTTTAATCTTCGAGGCTATGTGTGAAACTCTATTCCAATTTTTTCAAAGCAACACTGGAAGAATGGTACAAGCGTCTTATATGTAGGTAAATCAACTATATTTATGTAAAAAGGTTTGTAGTTTTCTAAGTATTCTTTATAAAGAATCTTTCAATATGAGATAGACACTAATTCATGACTATAATGTATAAGATACATTGAACTTCAAACAACAAAACAAGCAAACACTGCCCCCCCACCCAGCAAACCCATTTTATAATAAGATAGGGGAAATCTGATTAGCATACTCAGTGGTAGTAGGCTGTATGGAATGTGTTGATTCAGTTATGAGATAGATCAGCAAGGCAGTGTGAAACACTCTCCCAAGGGGAAGCCTAAGGAGAAAAGCTATTTCTACATTGACTATCATTGGTCAAATGGAACAGGCAAAATTCTGACTGAGTGGATACTGAATGGCAGCTGTATTTGAGGGTGGTGTGGGGCTGGTAACATAGAATTCAGAGCGGTCAGAGAGCTATCAAAGAAGACCCTATTCCTTATGTTTCATCCTCACATGTTCCTATTCAGTCCGAATAAAGGTTAAATGAATCTATAATGACATTCTCTGCAAAGCACTGGGAAATTATTACCTATCCTGGTAAATTGTTATGAGCCATCTAGCCTAGACCACAGCATGTGATTTCCAGGCTGCTTAACCTCCTGATCCAGTTCACTTTAAAAAATCTTCCCTATTAAAAAGAAGGCACCCAGAATGAACTACAATTATCTGGGCATGGTCTTGACTGCAGTGAATATAAAAGGGGTATCATTTTCTTGATTATACATATTTTATTTCCATGGATTCATGCACTGCCTTAGCTTCTTAGATGATTACAGTTATAGTTAACCAATATTTAGTTTTGTGTAAAATCTACTAAATCTCTTTCGATTGGTCCCCATATTCTACTTTATTTTCACTCACTATTTACATAGGCATTTTGTTAGGAAATTCCATGATGGGAAACTTGAACATAAATGTATAATTTTGATATCAGGGAGATAGCTCAGCTGGTAAAGTGCTTACCTGGCAATCATGAGACCCTACGTTCCATTTCTAGCACCAAAAAATGATAGTACAAGCTTATAGTCCCAGTACAACAGAGAAGTGGAGAAAAGCCATTTCCTGAGAATTGTTGACTAGACAGCCTAGCCTACTGAGAAAGTTAGTAGCCAATGAGTGAATATATGTCTAGTGGGCAGAAAAAAAAGAATAAGAGTGAAGGAGGAGGCTGAGAACTGTGAAATGCTGTCTCCTGGACATTATATAGCTACTGTGAATATCAATGCACAGCAGCTGTAACTTCCTGCACTGCACGTTCATAAGCCAGTCAACATTCCAGCTTGGAAGAAGAGTCCTAAGCTCAAATCCTTGACTAGGAAGGACCGATAGATGATGCTGATGCTGAGGAAGAAGGGTCACTTTTCTTTTAGAATCTTGCTGCTGGTAGGTTCTGCGGCCTCCATGGATTTCTACACACTCATGTACATATGGACAATACTAATTGAACTCAGATTGCTATTAATGATATCAAAAATAAGGAGGACACAAAGTTAGGAGAAAGGGAGTAGGACCCAGAGAAGTATGTGGAATATTGGGAGAAGATAAGCTCAAAATACATAGTTCCTTTGTTTATGCATGCACAAGAAATGTATGGCTGCAGAACAGATATGTGTACTACAAGAATTGTATTTAATTGCAAGGGCACACAACCCCACCCTATGCTGACAAAACAAGCTATAAAACTCTTGACACCATGGATTCTTATTTTAGCATGCCTTGTTTGCCACAAGCTCTATATCTGAGGGTCTTTGAATAAATGACACTATGATGTATTGTTTGCCTGGCTGTTGTGTTTGCCGTGCCCCTTGTGTAAGTCCACTCAGTCAAGCAGATCAATAAGCACAGAATTCATTAACTACTGTATAAGAAATATGAATTCTGTAGCTTGATATACAAACATCATACAAACTTCTGACCTAACTGATCTCCTCTTTCTCAGATAATCACTTAATCTCATGATTTCATCTAAGACTGATGGGTTTATTAAGTCAGAAATATACTTACTAAAGGTTGAAAAAAAAAACAAATCTTACTGGGTTGCTATGTGTTTATTCATGATACTCTTTTTTTTTGCTACAGAGAAGTAAAAGCAAAAATAATGACCTCACAAATACAATGAAACATCAATGTCAAAACATGAAAGCATGCAGTATTTGGAAATAAATTCTGAAAATAATGTGCGTAATTTGCACTTTTGATAGTGATGTGGTAGCTTTAACCAAACTTACCTACCTACTGTAAGTGAATAGAAAAGTGGCTAGTGTTACAGAGACAATAAAAGCATGCAATTGGCAGCTGGCAGTCCAAAATAATGCAATGCAATAGAGTGACATAATGTAAGTTCTGGATCCATGCTTGAAGGCTCTCCCTGAATCTGTTTTTTGTTGAGAAAGGATGAACTTTATTAGGGCATGGGGTCTTGTTCATAGGAAGGGGTGAAGATTCGAGTTGGAGAGGGAAGTAGCTTGATTTTCTAGAAAGAACAATCTTATCCTGCCTAATTGACTAATGTGCCAGATCACTACAGAACTCTTTCATTAACAATCCTATCCTACAAGGGTGATTAAACCACAGACACAGACACACACATAGACACACTTTGACAAGGTGTGTTAGTGAAACCTCATATCCTTACACACACACACATACCCACACATACACACACATATATAATGTGATTATATATATATATATATATATATATATATATATATATATATACACACACACACACACACACACACACACACACACACACACACACACATGCCATGGAGTAAGTATACTTACCAATAAGCATGACAACCCCAATTCAGTCCCCAGAACCCATGTGGTAGAGGGAAAGAAGTGACTTCTTTTGGTTTATTTCTGTGCTCCACTCCACATTTAAGCACCCCTTACCATCCCTGCTTACTTATGCACATACACATAAACAGCCATGGTAGTACACACCTTTAATCCCAGCATTAGAGGGGCAGGGGCAGAGGCAGAGGCAGAGGCAGAGGCAGAGGCAGAGGCAGAGGCAGAGGCAGAGGCAGAGGCAGAGGCAGAGGCAGAGGCAGGTGGATCTCTGTGAGTAGGCAAAGAGCCAGGGCTACACAGAGAATATTTGTCTCAAAACCAAAACAAAGTGGTTTTAAGAACTAAGCAAATGTAACTGAATCTATTTTATTTAACTACAGCTTGGAATTTTCAAGGGGTTTTAACAATTTCTAAAAAAAAAAAAAAAAAAAAAAAAAGATTGCAGAAAGAAAGCTGTTCTACCTTTATTAATATATTTAAAAATATTTTTCAAGAGTATATATATATATATATATATATATATATATATATACATATATATATATATGTATATATTACCAAGGATTAAACATACATAGAGACAGAGGCAGAGATGATAACAGAGAGAGAGAGAGAGAGAGAGAGAGAGAGAGAGAGAGAGAGAGAGAGAAAGAGAGAGAGAGAAATTTATTTTTACTAAAGGGTACACATATTAAGAAGAAAAAAGACCCAAATTTGTATACTCTTAAAGAGTTCCAAAATACATGAAAGAAAACTCATAAGAATTTGAAAGAAATATATGGAAGAACAAAAACTGGAAGAATTTTATAAATCCATGAGTGTAGACAATTCTACCAAAAATGTTCTTAATATTTATTCTTTTAAGGAACATTTGAGTTAGTCATCAAATTGTATGACATCTATTTCATAAAATGGCAAATTTACAGAATTCATTGAAAGTATATTTCCTCCCCACAAGAAAATGAACCTAGAAGGAACAGTTGCCAAAAGAAAATTTGAAAATGAATTAAACTTAGCAATAACCTATGAACCAGGAAATGAACAAAGAAAAAAATGATTTTCTAGCAATCCTAATGAAATTATACTGGCTTTAAAATTGAAATGCATTCAAATGGTTCACAATAGATAACTCACATTTTACAATTTTTTAATTCGCACAGAAGGTTCAAAACCACTGATCTAAATGTGTATCTCAATAAAGCAGAGAACAGGATCAGGTTTGCAGGCCAGAAAAAGCCTGCTGTACCGGGCAGCATGACAAACCCAGCTGCCATCTGGGCCCAGATTCAGCGCTTCCACTCGCTCAAGCCCAACACCTATTCCATCTGTAAGCTACCAGACCCCAAGGAGAAGCTGGTGCTATAGAACAAAACCAGGGAGCGCATCCTTACCAACAAAGATGAAACCTGAAGCCTGACTGTGATCAACGAAATCTCAGCGATGGTCCAGCATTTATGGTACTTCAGAGACCAGAGGTCTTGAGCCAGACCAAAGATACATGGCAATGAGTATTTGCATGACAAGCTATGTGGGAAAAAAAAATACTGAGTGACATGGTAGTTTCCAATGCCACTGTGGCAAACAACTTTTCGATGGAGGGGTAGAATAGAGGAATAGAGTGGTGATTATGCTAAGGAGGGTGAACCATGTCTATAACTGAGGCTTAAGCTGCCACCGTGCTGATATGCATGGCCTACACTGCCACTTGATGCCATATTGATGTTTGTGGTCCATACTTCTCTGGGGGAGGAGCGATGTGTGTAGTGGCGGGGGGGGGGGGTGGATATGGGCTGACACATCTGGGTTCATGGTCCTAGCAGTGGCCCATGTGGCCTCTTTTACCACTGAACGCTATGGGGTTATCTGGCAATGTTTGGTTCCATGGTCTTGCTATAGCCTAGAGTCTTATTGATGTCTGTGACCTGTGTTACCACCTAAGGCCATGTGGATGCTCGTGGCCTGTGCTGATGCCTGAAGTCATGTTGATGTTTCTGGGCTGGGCTGCCACAAGGGGACATGTTGGTGTCTGTGGCTATACTGCCACCAGATATCATGCTGAGGTCTGTGGCTTGTGCAGAGGCTGGAAGCCAGGTGGATGTTTGTTTTTCACACTATGGCCAGATACCAGGTGGAAGTACACAAATGCTGTCCTGCTGACTGTAAAGGTGGGATTGATGACTACAGACTTGGTTGAGAAAGAGAGATGAGGAAGGATTCTGTGAAAATTCCTACTCCCACTCACCCAAAAAGGTAACGACCTAGACAGGAGGCCATCAAAGAGAACTCTTAAAATCTGTGATAAGTGTACTGAAGTGTAGCTCTCCCCAGAACAAGGCTACTGGCCAGAGTGAGTGTAAAGAAGATCTTACTTTTCTTTAAAAGGCTGCCCACTGGGAGTTTGACCATGCCCCAGTAATAATCTGGACAAAACAAAATGGACTAGTTTGTATTCTCTCTCTTCCATTGTAGGGGTGAAGGGCAAGGGTTGGGAGACAGACCTGAGAGGAGTGGGAAATAAGGGGCGTCAGGGTATATTCTGTGAAATTCCCAAATGGCTCAGCAGTTCACAGCACTGACTGCTCTTCCAGAGCTCCTGAGTTCAATTCCCAGCAACCACATGGTGGCTCACAACCGTCTGTAATGGGATCCATTGCCCTCTTCTCGTGTGTCTGAAGGCAGCAACAGTATACTCATATGCATAAAACAAATTAATATTTTAAAAAATGTAAGTAGAAAACATGACAGTATTAAACTCATAAAGGGGGCATAAGGCTTAGAAGTCAAAAGATTAAACACACTCACAAATAAGAAAATAAATGAATAAACAAAGTCAAAAGCTAGTGCATTTCAAACATGCAAACCACTCAGGGAACTAAAGCTGTAAGCAGTGAAGAGACTCCCTAAAGGCATAGATGTCAATATCAATGCTTGCATTAAAAGAAACATCGGGGTAGCTCCTACAAACTATATGGCATTACAAACAACTTTGGGTAATAAATGGGACCATTTCACTAAAAAGGAAATACCTAGTATCTTAGTTAAGGTTTTACTGCTATGAATAGACACCATGACCAAACCAATTCATAAGGTCAGCATTTATTTGGGGCTGACTTACAGGTTCAGAGGTTCAGTCCAGTATCATCAAGAACATGGCAGAATCTAGCCAGGCATGTGGCTGGAGGAGCTGAAAGTTCCACCTCTTCTTCCAAAGGCACCTTAGGAGGACACTGGCTTCCCAACCACTAGGATGAGGGTGTCAAAGCCCACACCCACAATGACACACCTACTCTAACAAGGCCACACCTACTCCAACAAGGCCACACTTCCTAATAGTGTTACTCTCTGGGCCAAGCATATACAAACCATAAGACTTAAAGAAAAATATTAAAACTCATTAAAATCTTTGAAATCAGGAATTTTGTTCCATGAGCTAAAGAAGTTGAATTTGGATAGTTGAGGGAGAAATGCCATCAACTCTATTGAAATCCAGTAAGAGAATTATGTGCCATTTTGGCTGGCCTTCACCTTACGATTCTTTTGTCTCAGCCTCCCTAGTTTTGTAGAGTATAGTCTTTTGCCTCCCCCTAGAGCTGCATATCAATTCTTAAAGATGTATTTGTTTATAGATATGTCTGTCTATGTATTTATGCACATTCATGTACAGGTGGCTGTAGTGACTAACAGAGGGCATTCACTCTCCAAAGATGGTGTTACTAAGTAGTTCACAAGTCTCCTAATGTAGGTGCTAAGAATTCAACTAAAGTCTGCTGCAAGAGGATTAAGTACTCATGACAACGAAGGGACTCTAACTAACCTGAGAATGGCAGACAGGACTCTAGCAGGCCTTGTCCTTCTCTCCCATTCTCTCTGCTAAAAACCATTCCTAAACTTAGTCCCCAAAGTCTATTCCCTTATTTGGCCATTTCCTCCTCCTGAGGCTGATTAACAAGGTTTAGCAATGAAAGTATTGAAGCCCAGCAATCAACAGCCTCCTTTGGCTCACCTAACATGCCCAATTAAAATTAAACACCTCATTGTAACACAGGGTTTCCACTTTTATTTATAAACTGGCATTTCTTCTATATATGCCACAGAAGTCTCCTCTCTCTCCAGAAGTATTCTTGTGTTCCCTCGCCTGGGAAAAACACCCGATCCCTGGCTCCCTTGTTCTCTTCCCCTACTCCCTTGTCCTTCATCTCCTGTCCCTGTTTCTTTTTTTTTCTTGCACGTTGTTCTTCTGCGACAAATAAATCTCCTTTGTGCTGAGAACTTGGTCTTGGGGCTCTGGAGACAATATCGTTCCCTTATAATTAAGCCATCTATTCATCTCCTCAAAAATCACTTTTTATTTTTAGATCAGCTTTATATTGATACCATAATGGATGAAACAAACACATCCAATCAAAATAACCCATGAAAACCATTCTCCTTATTGACCCTGGCAGTTAAATCTTTAGGAAAAATCAAACCCTGCTGTATAAAAAATTGATATAATTCATTGTTAAATAGGATTGCCTTTTTTATTTGTTTTAATCGTCATCTCACAAAATCATCAGTGCATGACACTTTTTTCTGTAAATTATAGCATCAATTATTCCTTGATGCTATAATCAAACAGTATCAAATGCTTATACTAACAGCATAGCTAAGAGCAAAATCCTACATTTTTCTTTCTTTTAAATGAGGGGGGGGTACAAATATTTCACTCTTACTATACCATTTAATCATGGTATACAGCTTAGTTTGTGGCAAAGGGCAAGACAAAGAAAATCATATTTTAAAATGCAACATGTAAAACATACACTTAGTAGGTGAGTTATGGAAAGAAAGATAAAGACAAAATCTTAAATATATTGATATAGGATTATATCTATCTATCTATCTATCTATCTATCTATCTATCTATAGATAGATAGATAGATATAGATATAGATATAGATATAGATATAGATATAGATATAGATATAGATATAGATATATATTGTTCTGACTAACCTGAGTTATTAATTTTACCCAGAATTTAATTGTTAGAATTCCTGTTGAGAGAAAGGGCTTTCCAAGTAAGGGGTAGATGGCTATGTTCGAAGCTCTTTAGTGACAGGATATACATTTGAATAAATTGAAATTATTTCAGTATATTTGTTTCTTACTAGAAGAGTTGCATATATGTAACATATACTTCCTTGTATTATTTTAGTTAGGTTCTAGAGTCAAAAGAAGACAATGAAAGTCAAGGCTTCCTGGATCCATCAGCCATGCTAATTTGAAAAGTGTGCATAGAGCAGACACAGGCTACAGTGGGTAGTAAAATCGATTTCTTTTCCATAGGCAGGTTTCCAGATGTTCTTGCTTGAAGACAGACTCTTGTGTTTTCCTCATATCCTCAGGAAAGATTTCCATGAGCAGGCACATGTGTACCTATTTAATTTTATATCATATCAGCTCCAACTAGAAGATTATTGGGGATGAAAAAGTCCTCTTCCCAGGTGGCAAATTCCACCCAACCCTAGGAACCCAAGATGAATGAAGGGCTAAGAAGATGGTTCAGCAGCTAAGAGTGCTTATTGTTCTCTCTTTCAGAAGACTGGAGTTTGGTTCCCAGATTCCTGTCAGACAGCTCGCAAATGCCTATAACACCAGTTCCAAGAAATCAGATTCCCT
This sequence comes from Mus musculus, assembly GCF_000001635.26. NCBI lineage: Eukaryota > Metazoa > Chordata > Mammalia > Rodentia > Muridae > Mus > Mus musculus. The sequence continues at coordinate 76,759,667 of NC_000072.6, read as the reverse complement.
CCTCTGAACTCAGTGGGCATCTATACTAACACATATATGTACCCCACAACATACTCTTCACATAATTTAAAACTAAAAGTAAATCTTAACTAAAAGAGTCAAGTGAGCAAGAAAAGTAGCAGCCGAGAAAAGTCCTGCTGATTCCCTTATCTGGGGCCCTGAACTCGGAACCTTGTGCACTGGCAATTTACTTGAGACTCTTCCTGCCTCTGACCTTGAAGAAATCAGGCAATGTCTAGACAGAACTGTCACCATGATTATTTTGTCTGAATGGATGGTTAGGTCAAGTAATTAACTGATTAATTAGACATTCAATCAATCTTTAAGTGATGTAATTAATCATCTTGATACTTAAAATGTGAGGCATAGATGCCTCTAAGCTAAGACAAGTTCAAAAAAATAAAAAAAAGGGACAGCTCTCTTCTTTCTCTTGTTACCTGCTTGTTTTCTTTTTCTCCTCTGTTCCTCCTTCCCTCCCTCCTTCTCTCCCTCTGTCCTTTTGTCTTTTTTCTTTTTTTAATTACTTTTTATGAGCTGCAATCCAAGCTGTGAGTTAGACTTACACACTCACACAGTCTGTGTGAGTCACATTTGAATTTTGAATATTTTAGAGGCAGGCTCTATATCTTTCAAAAGAATTATGACAGTGTTTTGTTTGGTTTGTCTGCCTCTTTGCTTGTAACAGTGTCTCACTATGTATCTCTGGCTGTTCTAGAACTCATTATGTATGCAAGACTGGCCTCAAACCTAGAGAGAGCTGCTTGCCTCTGCCTCCCCATTGCTGGGGTTAAGGTTGTGTGCCACTGAACCCAGATATTACAGTTTTGGTTAAATATCAGAGGCACTCTTTGTACTCTTTAGATTTCCATCTACCTGTTTCCTTTCTAGCTGTCTATCCAAGAGTTATCTTCTTAAAGTACAACTTGTGATACACACATGGTTCTACTTGTGTGGCAGGCTAATTCTCAGAACAATACAAGTTACATTAATGAGCTTGTCAGCTTCCTGTTGGCAGAGGATTCAACTTTACTATTAAACAGAATTCTCTACACTGGTCTCTGTAGGACTCTCAGCAAGATGCAGACAGTGTTCCCCCAATTTGCACAGTGAAGAGATGAAGTTAAAACTGCATCATCCATCCCTATTCATGTTTAACAAAGAACACTCTTCCTCCTCCTCCTTCTCCTCCTTCTCCTCCTTCTCTTCCTCCTCCCCCTTCCTACCCTGTCCTCTTGTTTCCCCTCTCTTCCTCCTCCTTCTCCTCCTCTGCATTCCTCTCCTCCTCCTCCTCCTCCTCCTCCTCCTCCTCATCATCATCATCATCATCATCATCATCATTATCATCATCTTACCCCTCTCCCTCCTCCTTTCTCTGAATTTTGTCTCTGGCTCAGGATTTCTAACTTCCCCTTGCAGGCTCATGACTACTGCAATTAAAGCTGTACCTCCACATTCAGCCTGTAGAGCATCCCACTGATTCCGTGAATAAAGTTTTGGTGACAATGCTGTTTCCTTAGCAAACCACATTTCCTAAACTTGAAACCATTGATTCTCTTATTCATTCAGGAGACTGCTGAATGCACTGCAGCTAAAGAGGCAAGGCCGTCATACAGCCTTCCCTGACTCCAGAAGGATGGGAGGATGATGTAAGGGGATTTAAGGAGGGGGGGGAATGAGTAGGTAAGCATTCTAGCTACCCTTTCCTCATGCAAAATAATGATATTTCTTAAAACTGTTTGAGAAAGATCCAACTGGGATGAGTCCTAATTGTTCTTGGGGGGAATTCTGGGCATTATAACTTTCTTCACTAATTTCCTTTCTTCCTTCCTCACTCCCTTTCTTTTGACTTGGTGACCACAACCCAAATAAACTATTTTGCACCCCATACAAACTCCCATCATAGAGTTGAAGAAATCGTGCCTGTGCAACTCTTTTCCAGTCAAAATATGCAATAGTTTCTTTGCCCACCTGATTCACAGCACCCACAAACCATGAAGAGATGAGTGAGTTACTGAGGAGAGGGCTCTAATTCAGCAGTGGTTTCACTTCATATGTACAAGACCATTTTCAGTTTTTTTCACTGAATTTTCAACATCTTAACCCTATTCATGGGTAATGAATGATACTGAGATTTGGATGAGAGGACTCTGACATAGACTATAAGATGTTAGAATATATTAGACACCACACAACAGAAGGGGTGGCCTAGAAAGGCGAAATCCTAAAGAATGATTTGTTTTCACTAGTATAATCATGCCTTTGACATCATATAAGAAAATATTTCCCACCTTATTAGAATACTGACTCTACAGTATTCCTCGTCCACAATATTAAAAAATAGAAAAGAGAGGAAGGAGTTCCCTATGGGAAACTGTCTATGTAGACCTGGAATTGATAAGCTCTACTTTTAGTGAGAGACCTGACTCAGTGAGTAATGTAAACAGAGATCAAAAGAGACACCTAACACCAGCATGAGGCTTCCACAAATATTTGTATGTCTATACACACACGAACACACATGCAAGTATGTATACATGCAAATGCAATAGATGAATTTTAGTAAAGAGGTAGCATATTATGTTTCAATCACCAAAAGTGGACCTTTTCTCAATGGGAACCATTTGTTCTTTCACAAAGTTGCTTTTGTATTCAAGATACTTCATCAATTTTTATTCTTCATATTAGAACTTAACTTAATTTCTTGGCCTTTCGGGTTATCCCAAATACATTCCCTGGCATCTGCTAGTTATTAATTGCATTTTTTCCTTTGGTCTCAATTATATTTTCCTAGAGTCAGAGTATCAAAATTCAGTCTTTCCCTTCTGCCTAAGTAGAGTCTACTTCCCTCCATTCAGATGCTATCCACTTCATAGTCAAACATATAATGCTCAATCCCACATTGCTGTCAACATTCCCACCCACTGAGCTACATGCCTGACAGTATCCCATGGAGTTATAATGGAATAGAAAAATTCCCATCACCCACTCATGTCACAATTGTCATGATGTTCTATTGCAACATATAACTCAGGTTTGTGGTGCAGCTGAGATAAACAAACCTAATATGCTACCAGTCATGTAAAATTAGAGCACATTTAATTATGCATGGTACATAGTATTAGATAATGATAATAAATGACTCACTGAGTGTAGTATATTTTATGATTATATAATGTTCTCCTTAGAATAAAGAAAAATGTCTCGTAAAAGAGATTGTTCTATTACGATCACAGCAGCACATGACATCTCATATTTACCATGTCTCTTGATTACATAAAAGGGATGTATTAAGGGCTAGGCACATGGCATCTAGGTTTGTATAAGTATACTTGATGTTGTTTGCAGAATAACAAAATCACCTAATGCCACACTTCTGAGACTGCATCTCTATTGCTAAGACACATGTAACTCAACATCACTTTTCTCTCTTCCCTTGTGCTATAAACTGGATTTTAGTATGCCTTCTCCACCACATACATACACTGAAGCCCAAATTCTGATGGAATAGTGGTAGTGGTATTATAAGGTAAGGATTTAGGGTGGTAAGTATAGTTGAAGTCATGAGGGTGAGATCCTTCCATTGGGATTAGTGCTTGGAGAAGAGTAGACACTGCAGCTTACTTTCACACTCTGACTTATGCCATGGGGAGAATAAGAGAACATGGCCATGTGCAAAACAGAAAGCAGGCTGTCCCAGACACTTGGTCTTTCTTCACCCTGATCTTGAGCTTAGTCTTAGAACTCTGAGACTCCAGGTATTCTTATGTAAGCTGCCAAATTATATCGTATTTCGTCACAGCTGCCCACGTAGGATAAGTATTGGTTTTCACTTCACTTGAAGGAAGGAAGCAGAACATGCTGTTCCCATGGCTCCCAGGTTTCCTGAGTCCTTTGACATATGACACATGTGAAACACCACAAAATGATGCAAAACATATTTATAAGCAGCGGGGGACCTACAGGCAGAAGGGCTGATTATTTATAGATTGAAAGGGCTTACATTTACTACTAGAAACATGCGGAATTAGATTTACATAAAAGCACTATTTCTGCAGAAGAAACTTTTATTTTTTAGTGGAGGGCAAGGGGCATTGTACAATAACTGCACCATTAAAACGGAGAGATATACTTTTTATCCTCACACCAGTATGACAAAGTAGGACTCGACTTCTCCCTGTGGGAGATCAGAATCCAGTTCTGTTCCTTTATAAGTAGACAAATACTTTAAAATTTTCCAAAATTCAAGAATATTATTCATTTGCTTTTTGTAGCAGGAATATGTGACGATTGACTTCCACAGTACTGGACAGTCATTGTTTGACTATGTTGCACGACAGGCCCATATTTTGTATTTTATTCAGTTTTCTCTTTTTCTCTGGAAGAAAGATTGGGTTGGCATTTTAGCTTAGCAGTAGGGTGCTTGACAAGCATCCACAAGGTCCTGGGTTCAATCTCTAACAACAAACACATTAAAAAAAAGCTCGCAATGGTCTTATAAGCACCTGCTGCTGGCAAAGGAGCGAGCAAGCACTCTCTGGTTGGCACACACAGAGGGAAGTTTCCTTGGAGCTGTTTCAACCATGTGAATCACTCCCCCACCCCCACCCCCTGCTCTGCAGCCTCTCCAGGGAGCTGATCTAGAGAGCATTCTTGAAATAGCTTGGAAGATGCTCTGAGTTTGGGTCAGCTCCTCAGGGAGCGCAGGCAGAGAAACTTCCCCTGAGCTCCATGAGTTATCAGACTGGAAATGCAGAGAGGCACAGAGAAGAAAGGCAAGACCAGAAGTGGGGTGGACTAACTTGGATCTAAACTTGCCCCTTCTGCCAAGGTTGCCAGAAAAGTACTGTTTTTTTTTTTTTCTTTCTGCTGTCTTTGCTTCGAAAAGTGTTGCTGCTGGCGTCTCCCACATTTCCAACAAAACCACTGCTAAGTGTGCTTCTCACAGGTTCAGAATGATTTCCAGACAGCCAAGTACATAGAATGTAAAGAAAGAGGCTAAAGAGATGCATGCAAGAACTGGCAAAGGAAGCAAAACAAACAAACAAACAAACAAACAAACACAAAAAGCAAAACCCAAACAATAAGACCAAAACTCAGTTATGTGAGACTAACAATTGATTGAAAGAGCATGGTACAACTAATTGCAAACTAGATTTTCAACCACTGTGTCCTAGACACTCTGTCAGGTAGTGGTGCTGATAATATCACTAAGGTCTTACCTCTGGCCTCCTCTTTGTTTTGTAAGCTGTGCATCTGTTTGAAGTGAATTCAGATGAGAGATGTCCAGATAGTATACAACATAGGCATGGTATGTTTTAGATTAACAGGAGGCATTGTTGAGTATAAAAGCGAACAAATACCGAAGGAATCAATGCAGACAAAACCATTCTCAGGGTTGAGAGCAGACAGTAGCCACAGAGATCATCTTGTCAGGCAATAGGTAGACATTGCACTGGTGCTTAGGGTTTATGTAACACAGAAATTACTGCTGGGAATGTTCTTGTCGAGATAATTTATAGGTCCATCTGGATTAATTATTAAGAGATGGAATTGTGGTGGCTCACACCTTTAATCCCAGCATTCGGGAGGCAGAGGCAGGCAGATTTCTGAGTTCGAGGCAAGCCTGGTCTACAGAGTGAGTTCCAGGACAGCAGGGGCTACACAGAGAAACCTTGTCTCCAAAAACCAAAAAGAAAGAGAGAGGGGAGAGAGAGAGAACAGTAGTGTGTTCTTGTTCTCTACCAAGGAAGCCTGTAGCTAGATACGGTTCTTATACTTTGAACAGATATACATGACTTTATTATGGTCCAGGGAATCACACAGATTTGGTACCTTTGACTAGTGGTCAGAATCCTACAGTTTCACTACTGGCTTTACAAGTTATTGATTGTGAAGGAGGTAGGTCATCCTCAATGATTGAGAAGTCTGCTAATCTCTGACTAGCTACCTTCCAACATGGCCAGGCAATCACATGCTATTCTGCAGGGTTTCATATATGAAGAGAATATGAACAGTGAAGAGTTTCGAGATTGGTTAGTATAGAAATTAAACCAGGAGGCCTCAAGAGGTACAGTGTTTGGTTTGAAAAGCCAACTTATGATGCAAACTGTTTTTAGACTGAGCTCTCAGTTACTACAGCTCTCAGCCCTTTAGATCACCCAGTTCCCTGAAAAACTTGTGTGTGCTTCCAAATCCTGAAGCATCTTCTTTTCCACAGTAGAGGAAGCAGAGTTGAAAGCTTGCGGGATTCCTTCTTGTCTTCACTGTGAAACAGGATCAGCACTTGAGTTGAACTGACTAGAATCCAAGTACACACACACACACACACACACACACACACACACACACACACACACACAGAGAGAGAGAGAGAGAGAGAGAGAGAGAGAGAGAGAGAGAGAGAGAGAGAGGGAGAGAGAGAGAGAGAGCACAAAGGGCTGTCAGAATTCTCTGGTCCAACTGACTCTTGGGTAACTCTCTTGGGCAATTCTGAGTGTCAGGGTAAGAACAGTGTTGGACACCAGTTCATTCTCCAGGTTGCTTTTTGTCACCAACCTCTTCTGCTTTTGTTTTGTTCCTTTTTCTAGTTGAACAAGAGTTAGATGTCACTTTACATAGGCTTCAGATGTTTGATGCAGTTAGACTCCAAAATACAATAACTAGTTGAGCTCCACTGACTAGGAGCATGGGTGAAGTCAGCTGCTCAGATGTGCTCAGGCTCCTGGCCCCTGTGCTAAATCCCTTTTCTGGCTGCCCACCACACAGGATCACCTCTCACCCACAAATGTAGATATCAGTTTGTAAAAAATTTTATTGGCAACTGACTGGGATGTGAGTATTGTTTAAATTGCTATTGAATAACAATAAAATAAATAGAACAACAAAGAAGAGCAGAAGCAATGAAGAAGGGAATTGTACTTTTGTATAGAGACATAAACTTAAGTCTTCTGCCACGGTACTATAACTCTGAAAACTGAAAATGTGTGTGTGTGTGTGTGTGTGTGTGTGTGTGTGTGTGTGTGTGTGTGTGTATGTACACATACCACTGGGGAAACTTCTATAGAATATTGCATTTTTAAAAAATATAACGTAGATTTGGTATTTCTTTCTCTGTAGAAAAATGGCAGGGCAATACAAGAGGACCTTGTTTCATGACACCAGAATATTTTAGGTCAGACTGAGTACTAAGCCTTAATTGATTTTATGCTAGTAACGAGCAACAGCAAAGCAGAGGGAAGAAGTAGAAAGACAGGGGAACACACACAGCCATCTTAGTCACACTCTGCAAAACAAAGAAGGAGGAAAACTCACATTTTCTGTGTTAGGAGAATCATCAAAGCCTTTTATGTCATGTTTGCCAGGTGCCCTTCTTCAAGGTAGACACTTGAGGACATTAAATAAAAATGCAAGAGGGTCAGAGAGGTAACTCAGCTGGTAAAGCTGCCTCTTGCCAAGCCTTTAGATCTATCAACAGATTCCTGGAACAAGATGTCCTCTGTCCTTCACAAACACACTGTGGCACGCATGCACACACACACACACACACACACACACACACACACACACACACACACACACACACACATACCACATAATTACATGAAAATTTTAGTATTCTTAATTGAATAAAGTATGCTTTATTTCACTCATGGATGAGAAGGTCTACATAACACTTGTAACATTTTGGAATAGAAACCTTAGTACAGCATGAGTCAAAACAACAAGCAAAGAAACTACTCATTAAAAAAAAAAAGATGGAATCTCAGGGTTGTTTTGATTTGCATTTCTCTGATGATTAAAGATGCTGAGCATTTTTTCAGGTGCTTCTCAGCCATTCGATATTCCTCAGGTGAGAATTCTTTGTTTAGCTCTGAGCCCCATTTTTTAATGGGGTTATTTGATTTTCTGGAGTGCACCTTCTTGAGTTCTTTATATATATTAGATATTAGTCCCCTATCTGATTTAGGATAGGTAAAGATCCTTTCCCAATCTGTTGGTGGCCTTTTTGTCTTATTGACAGTGTCTTTTGCCTTGCAGAAGCTTTGCAGTTTCATGAGATCCCATTTGTCAATTCTCAATCTTACAGCACAAGCCATTGCTGTTCTATTCAGGAATTTTTCCCCTGTGCCCATATCTTCGAGGCTTTTCCCCACTTTCTCCTCTATTAAAAGTTTCAGTGTCTCTGGTTTTATGTGGAGTTCCTTGATCCACTTAGATTTGACCTTAGTACAAGGAGATAGGAAGCTGGCGAGGATGTGGAGAAAGAGGAACACTCCTTCATTGTTGGTGGGATTGCAAGCTTGTACAACCACTCTGGAAATCAGTCTGGCGGTTCCTCAGAAAATTGGACATAGTACTACCGTAGGATCCTGCAATACCTCTCCTGGGCATATATCCAGAAGATGTCCCAACCGGTAAGAAGGACACATGCTCCACTATGTTCATAGCAGCCTTATTTATAATAGCCAGAACCCAGATGCCCCTCAACAGAGGAATGGATACAAAAAATGTGGTACATTTACACAATGGAGTACTACTCAGCTATTAAAAGGAATGAATTTATGGAATTCCTAGGCAAATGGATGGACCTGGAGGGCATCATCCTGAGTGAGGTAACACAATCACAAAAGAACTCAAATGATATGTACTCACTGATAAGTGGATATTAACCCAGAAACTTAGTATACCTGAGATATAAGAGACAATTTTTAAAACACATGAAACTGAAGAAGAAGGAAGACCAAAGTGTGGACACTTTTCCCCTTCTTAGAATTGGAAGCAATCACCCATGGAAGGAGTTACAGAGACAAAGTTTGGAGCTGAGACAAAAGGATGGACCATCTAGAGACTGCCATATCCAGTGATCCATCCCATAATTAGCCTCCAAACGGTGACACCATTGCATACACTAGCAAGTGTTTGCTGAAAGGACCCCGATATAGCTGTCTCTTGTGAGACTAGGCCGGGGCCTAGCAAACACATAAGTGGATGCTCACAGTCTGCTATTAGATGGATCACAGGGCCCCCAATGGAGGAGCTAGAGAGAGTAACCAAGGAGCTAAAGAGATCTGCAACCCTGTAGGTGCAACACCATTATGAACTAACCAGTACCCCAGAGCTCTTGACTCTAGCTGCACATGTATCAAAAGATGGTCTAGTAAGCCATCACTGGAAAGAGAGGCCCATTGGACATGCAAACTTTATATGCCCCAGTATAGGGGAACGCCAGGGCCAAAAAGTGGGAATGGGTGGGTAGGGGAGTGGGGGGAAGGTATGGGGGACTTTTGGGATAGCATTGGAAATGTAATTGAGAAAAATACGTAATAAAAAAATAGTTTATATTAAAAAAAAAGAAAGAAACCTTTCAAAGTCTGACAGCTTCTGCTGGGTTGTCCCATAGAATACTTTCTCCAGCTCTGCCCCAAACCATGACTAGTTTCCCTGATTTTTGTTTAAAAATTCAGAATATATACTTATTAGCTTAGCTTACCACTGCTTACCAGTAGAGCAATAAAAACAAAGAAACAATGAAATTAAAAACTAAATTTAGGTCAATTTGAAAACATTAATTTAATGAAATATACCAAACAAAAAAGAAATCACAAAAAAGAATTTACTATAAAGAAGCAGAGTAAAAACTTACAGAGTAAAAAGTAAAGAGTTATAATACAGTGTTTCTGAGGAGCATGAAATTATTCAGGCAAACACAATAGATGACTTTTTCTTTTAAATTCTTCTAGTGATGATGCACATTTTAGTCACATGATTAATTTTATGACTAGCTTAACCCTGATTCCAAAATGTCTTTTTAAAAAAAAAACTTCTATTCTTTATCCTTTTTCACAATTCAGACTTCACCCGCCTCCTGATCTGTCCCCAGACCACTCCCCAACCCATACCTCCTCCCTACCACATCTAAAAGGTTGTCCCCACCCTCCACCCCCACCCCATCAGGCCTCTACACTCCCTGGGACCTCAAGTCTTTTGATGGTTAGGTGCATCTTCTCTCACTAAGACCAGACCAGACAATCCTCTGCTGTACATATATATTGGGGGCCTCATATCAGCTAGTATATGCTGCCTTGTTGGTGGCTCAGTGTCTGAGAGATATTGGGGTTCTAGGTTAGTTCTGACTGCTGGTCTTTCCATGGGGCTGCCCTCATCATCAGCTTCTTCTATCTTTTCCCCAATTTACCCATGAGGGTTTCAATCTTCTGTCAATTGGTTGGGTGCTAGTATCTGCATCTGACTCTTTCAGCTGCTTGTTGGCCAGCTGAGACAGAGGGCATCCATGCTAGGCTCCTGTCTGTAAGCAGACCACAGCATCAACAACAGTGTCGGGGCTTCCCCTTGAGCTGGATCCCAATTTGGGCGGTCACTGGACCTGCTTTTTTCTCATGCACATTTTTGTCCCTGCAGTTCTTTTACACAGGAACAATTCTGTGTCAGAGGTTCTGTGGGATGGCAACCTCACACTTCCACTTGATGTCCTGTCCCTCCACTTGTGGTAGACTCTACACGTTCCCCATCCCCACTGTAGAGCATTTCATCCAAGGTTTCTCCCTTTGAGTCCTGAGAGTCTCTCACCTCTCAGGTGTCTGATACATTCCAGAGGGTGCCCCCCCCCTTACTTACCTAGGTTGCCTGTTTCCATTATTTCTGCTGGCCCTCAGGGATTGAGTACTGTTTCCCCAAATACCTGATCATGTTCCTCCCTTCCCTTCTCTGTTCCCTCTCCAACTGAGGTTCTTTTCTACCTCTTCCCCAACCCCATGACTGCTTTCTTCTCTCTCCCAAGTGGGATTGAGGCATCCTCACTTGGGTCCTTTGGTTTGTTAACCTTCTTGAGTCCTGTGGGATGTGTCCAGGATATTCTGTACTTTTTTTTCCCTAATATCCAGTTATTAGTGAGTACTCACCATGCACGTCCTTTTGGGTCTGAGTTACCTTACTTAGGATGATATTTTCTAGTTCCATCCATTTGCCTGCAAAACCCAAGCTGCCTTCTTTTTTAAGAGCTGAGTAGTATTGTGTAAATGAATCACATTTTCTGTATCCATCCTTCCGTCATGGGACATCTGGGTTGTTTCCAGCTTCTGGCTACCAAAAGTAAGGCTGCTATGAACATAGTGGAACAGGTGCCCCTGTGGCATGGTGGGGTATCTTTTGGGTATACTTCCAAGAGTGGTATAGCTGGGTCATCCAGTTTATCAATTTCCAGTTATCTGAGGAACCTCAAGATATATTTCCAGTTTCACGGACTCCAAGAAGCCAGCCGCACCCACCCTAATCATCACTGCCACTGGAAATCCAGAGGAGCCCAGTGGTCTTAGGACCCACCACCCTGAAACGCCTCATTCCCAAATTCCACTCTGCTTCTGGCTGGCGGTACCATCTGCCTCAGTGGATCACCAGCTTGTCTGCTCCTCTGAAGACACCACAGTCTCAAGGCCTCCAGGAGGTCCGCTGCACATTGGGCAACAGACACCCCCCCCCCCCCCCGCAGTTTTAAGACCTCCCAGGAGTTCTACTGCAGCCAGGGCAACAAATCAACAGCTTGCCAGCCGCTCTAGGTAACCCACGGTCTTAAGGTAACAGAAGCAACAGAAGCCAATATATTCTGGCATCATCAGAAGCCAGTTCTCCCATCACAACAAGGCCTTGATATACTAACACACCTAAAAAATCAGGAAGCTAACCTAAAATCCTATTTCATGAAGATAGTAGAGTCCCTTAAGGAGGATATAAATAACTCACTGAAAGAAATACAGGAAAACATGAGTAAACAGGTAGAAGCCCTTAAAGAGGAAATAAATAAATAAATCCCTTAAAGACATACAGGAAAACACAATCAAGCAGGTGAAGAAAATGAACAAAGTGTTCCAAGACCTAAAAGTAGAAGTAGAAACAATAATGAAAACACAAATGGAGGCAACCCTTGAAATGGAAAACTTGGGAAAAGGTAAGGAATTATAGGTGTAAGCATCAACTACAGAATAAAAGGAGACAGAAGAGAGAATCCCAGGTGTAGAAGGTACCTAAGAAGATATTGACACAACTGTCAAAGGAAATTCAAAACATAAAAAAACCAAAAAACAAAAAACCTACTAACCCAAAACATCTAGGAAATCCAGGACAGAATGAAAAGACCAAGCCTAGAAATAATTTGTTTTTTTTTTTTTTATGAGAAAAAAATGAAAAGCTTATCTGGTATTTTATGTAAGGAGTGATATGCATATATCTACATATTATTGTTACTTATCTATTACATAAACAATTCTATAAATGATTATAAATGAGAAAAATTCTTAAGATTGAAGACTGAGTTAAGAGTTTTCCCCAATGAAATGTTTGTGGGGGAAAAAAGGTCAACATGAGGTCAACATGAGGTCAACATGAGGTCAACATGAGTGATATTTCATCTACTCATGGCAAAATTTATATTAGAAAATTAGAAAGTAAAACAAAATACCTAGAAGATAGTTGTCTCTGACTGTCTGATTGAAAGTATTAACTTAAAAAATGAAAAAAAAATGGGACTATCACCGATAATAGTTTCCAGTTTAATGGCAACCTTAGTTCTATTAAAGAAGAGTCTCAAGCTTCACTGAGAATTACTAATGTCCCTTCTTATCGTGCAGTCAACATTTCCCAACTACTACAGAAATAAAATCTCACTCTGTCTTCCTTCTCAGGGAATTTATTTCCATTATTTGTTTAAGTCATTAAAGTGTGTGTGTGAGAGAGAGACAGAGAGACAGACAGACAGAGAGACAGACAGACAGACAGACAAAGAGTCCCACATGCATGCATACTTGCATCTGTGAAATTGGTACTAGAGATCAAACTCAGACCATGAGAGCTTAATAGTAAGTTATACAACCATCACACCATTTCTCTGGTCCCAGTGCTATTGTTTCTAACTGACCTTTTTGTCAAAGTATTCAATACTCCTGGTACAAACCTGCCCTCGAATCCACTCCATCTGTGAAAACATTCTGTATTTCAACTGTTAATTATCTTCCTAAACCCATAGCTAAGCTAATCAATTAGTTTATACAAGTACTTTGACACCTCTGATTTCAAACTTATTTTATTGCCCCTAGAATCAAGAGTATTTGTTTTTTAAAACAAAGAAAGGAAGACAGAAAGAAAGAAAGAAAGAAAGAAAGAAAGAAAGAAAGAAAGAAAGAAAGAAAGAAAAAAAGAAAGGAAGGAAGGAAGGAAGGAAGGAAGGAAGGAAAACACCTCTCATTCTATAGCCTAATTCAATCAATGCAGGTTATGACCTTAACCATAATTTCAAATTTTAAAATAAATCACACTGCTTTTCTTAGGATTTGTGTACCCACCCCTTTCCAATACTTTTGTAAAAGTAGGCAGTGAATGGCTGCTGGTGCGCTTCTCCAAAAATCCCCACATTCCATTTTACCTCTCAAGCAGAGCAGTGGTGGAATGATATGCTAATCAAGGATAGCATACCCCCTGGCAACCAGCCCCTCCCACTTCAAAAGAACATATTCCTTATGCCAATTTTCTCCAATTCTATTGAATATAGAAAGTATGGTATATTCTATGTGAGATGGGGGTGGGGGGCCTGTCTGTGCATACACACGCGTGCACAGACACACACTCTGAATATATTTATCTATTAACACATAGAGCTGTACTCCAAGCTACATGGTATAACACATAGTGTAAAGATGCGAATAGTAGATAAACAAAAACTCTGTCTTTATATTTGGTAACAAGTAGCAGCATATCCAAACTGAAATCTCCAGGAGTGGGGGAGATTTCATGAGAATGGTCACAATCCTTCTCCACTTGACAGCATGGATTCCTTCCAGATTTTGCATTGCTTGAAAAGTACTGGGAATAATTTGTCAGGAACAGTCACATCCTCGTTCCTACAGAACCAGTTACCTAATTTTCCAATCAAACTACTCTGAAGAAGTTTAAAATTCAATGTCAAACTACTTGCAGCCCCCCTTACCCCCAAGAAGGACAAATCTGCAGGAGTAACATGCACATGAACAGACAGCAACAAATGAAACCCTGGAGATTTATGACAGAATATTTTCTGCTTCCACCTTTGGAAACGCTTCCCACTTACCCACCATAGAGGAACAGCTGTGGTTTTGGATTATAGAGGAGAATTAGTATATCATCTTTCATGAGAGAATTTCTATCAGCTTGCCTCTTTTTCATGTGTATAACGTTGTGACCAGTCTACTAGGAAAGAAGAGATTCTTGTATGCAAGGGCACAATGGAACCACTGAAGTGATGGTTTCATGGAAGGTGAGGATGTTTTTATTGTAGCTATGAGATAGAACAGCCAGAGGCATCTGGAAAAGTCTAAAGCATCCGTGGATACATCTGAAGGTAGGGCATAAAGGGGAGCAGACAGGCCACAACCAGGACTATCACTTAAGAGCAGAGAGAAAAGATGAGTCAAGGCAAAACCTCATGAGTTGTAAAGAACAGGTATTTTCAGGATAAGGGGAGGGAATCTGTAACAGCCTGGGAGTTACCTTAGTAGTGGAGAGATAAGAGGTCAGAAGGCTAGTATGAGAATATTCATAATAGGCCCATGTTAGTAGGGCCTCCAGGAGCCTAGGTTTTGATACATAGACACAGGTATATGCCAAACGAGGCAACCTTTTCTAGCTACCAGAAACCACTTCACAGGTTTCTAAGGAGTGCTGACTGTAGACCTTCATCTATCTTCTAGCAATCTTTCAGAATTGAACCTGACCTGATCTGATTTGGACTTAAACAATTTTAAAGACCATTTTCATCCTTTTCTTTGGCTACCAGAATATTGAAGCAGTAGGAACCCACTCCCACCCCCCATAAAAGGTGAAATTCCTCCATGCTGGGAGAAAATAAAAGAGTAAAACCAGATGTAAAGATGTCTTAATTGGAGTTTCCAGGATACAGTCTCTGATCCTTGGAATAGTATTAGCCTAGAAAGAGACTTGGGAAGCTCCTATATGTCCTTTGTATTGAGGAGAGTCTCATTGGGATGTTTCATATTGGGTTTCCAAAAGAAATGTCTCTTCTGCTGCCCTTGAGTAGTACCCAGGCTGTCAAAATGCACTTCAACAAGAGCTGAGTATACCAAGAACTGCTTAGCTCTAACTAAAGAACCTACAAAGTACCTGGTATTTGGGAGTTGGGGGAAGACTTGTGTACAATTCAGAGGAGATTTGAAGCTTTCCTACTGAAAAATGTTAACACACAAACAGCTTTTCTATAACTTTTTGTACACAAGTGAATTTCTCCAATAGCCATAATGACACTGACTTAAGCTTGTTTTAGAGGAACTATGGATCTCAGATATTTCATTTCTGTCTTCTTTTAGTCACGAGTCTTAAACAAGAAGTTCATATTTCTTTTTAAATTGCGAATGACTTCTGTAGCACTGGCCAATTACATTCTTTTGGTGGTGAGCCATTTAATCAGATTTCTAGCACACTGGCTCCATCATATATAAGAAAAGTAATTTTTGTTCTTTTCAGTTCACTGGGTGAGTAAATGCCCAGTTACCTTCTAGGTCTATCACCAGTCATTGCTATTTTGGAAATTTTGGCTTCAGGTTCCTCTCCAGGTTCTTAGCTATTACCTTACCCCATTTTCCAATTGCTTGGCCAAGGGAAGCATCCAGGGCATGATGCCAGTCTCAAGACACAGGCTGACCACAATGCATGGGATTAGAGTTTCTGTTCACAATATGGGAGTCACAAATACCCTCCTTTCAGTCATTATTTTATTGACACAGATACCTTATTGCTTAGTACATGTTACATTTTACTAATTAGTCTTACATTCACAGTCTCAGTAATTAATCTCATATCACCCATTCTGTTCTTCAGGGAATGAAGACTATCAACTATCTCTGCCTGGGATTAGGTAATTAATTAAAGTTGCTTACTTGGTCTTGTTTCTCTTCTACTCTACAACTGAACTCTGTGAAAGAATGTTAATGAGAAAGAAATAGGCAGTGATTTCCAGGCCATCTTAAATGCCAGTTTGCAAAGCATTTGAGAACTAGAAGAAATCATATTATTTAGTCATGCAATTTCATCTGTATTAACCTAATTCCCCTCCATCAGAAGACAGACAGAGAAGGGGAAAGAGAGTGTGTCTGGGGAATTAGAGGAAATTATATGTATTGCCGTTGAATAAGTGACATTTCTGCTGTAGAAGAGAAGTAAATAATTGGAAATAATTTCTGCAGAATTCTAGTGGGTGTTGCAAACATGGAGGTTAGATTTAACTAAGCAGAAAGTACATTTAAAAAGGCAAGGTGTTCTAATTATCATTCATGATATTTGATAAAGAACATTAAAACTAGAAATTGTAAGTGAAGTTACATTACATCCCACGAGATCAGTGTTTCTCAACCTTCCGAATGCTGTGACCTGTAAACATAGTTCCTCATGTTGTGGTGACAACATTGTATTTTTCCAACCCCCACCCAACACACATACTATAATCACAGTCATAATAAAAACAAATTACCACTTTTTATTTAAAAACTATATATTATTTTTTAGTTAATTTCCATTGTTCTTCTTTTTGCAGATGACTATGTTCAATACATCGCTGTCTTTAACTAAAGCAAACACTGTTAATGTCTGAGTCTGGTGAAATTTATGTTTGGTTCACCAAGTGCTCTGTTTCTGTTTCCATTTGTTAAGTTTTCTCCTTATGATCCTGGTATGTTCTTTACAGGAATTTCTACCTGAATATTGAATGGAATGACACCTGGAAAGTTGTGGTGCCTCTAGGGGATGTTTTTCTCCAGAGAGGGTTCATAGTCTAATACAGAAAAGAGAAGATCTCATGAAGCTAGTTATGGTTTACAGCCTACTCTCCAAAGTCCCTAATTATTATATTAACTCTGGTCCAGCAGCAGGTGTCAGGGGAAGCCCTGGAGATAAAAATAATTAGCCTCCATTGCTGCTGAGTGTTCCCTTATATTTTGGAACCTTGTTTCCATAATTGCTATATCCTTATTGCTGTTGTTCTTACTGCTTCTTGTAGACTAGGGTGACTCATTGGTTAACAATCAATTATTTCCTTCTTCGTTTTGTATTCTCTTGCTCTGTATAACACCACAAACAAAGGACTTGAGGTTAAACCATGCAGCTCTTGTCAGGGTTTCTTGGTATCTGATGCTTCCCTGCCTGCCTGGTGCAGTAAACTTAAATCCCAGTGTTCTGTCCTGGAGAGATGGCTCAGCAGTTAAAAGTATATATTGCTCTTACAGAAGACCTGAGTCCTATTTACAGCATCCAACTCTGTCAGGGCACAGCTATCTGTAACTCTAGTGGCAAGGGGATCTGATATCTCTGGTTTCTGTGGACACCTGCACTCACCTGCACAGACCTACAGAAACATATCATCAAAATTCAATCTTAATAAAAATAGTAAGAACTCGTGCTCATACCTCATACTGTGAGTATTCTTAAAACTTTGATGGCTTCTAGCCCATTTTCTTAACCTCCACCTTAATGATAACAATTAAGTGAAGATCTTGAGGAGAGCAACACCCAAAATATCAGGCACACCTAGTCCACGTTTCCCTCTGTCTGACTTCCCAGCTGCTCGGGAAATCTCAGCTTTCTATTTAAATGTAATCTGTCTGATTGGGTTGAATTTGGCTGCATAGATTGGCCTCCTGCAAACATTTCAGAATAGAGAGAGAGGAAAAAAATCTCTTCATACAACCCAGAAATGCAGTTTCAAAATGTGGGCAGGAATAAGGATCAGTTCCCAGAGGTTCAATTATCTTGACCAAGGCAGTGTCTTTCAATTTCAGACTAAAATACACTCGCCTTTTTATCATATCCACAGAGACATTTTGCATATTTTTTTATACCTTAAAATAGGAATTTCTCTTGTGCCATTTCTCCTGGGCAATGAGTGGCATTTTCTGTTTCCTTGAGTCTCCAAGACTCATGTGTTCTTTCATATACAGCAATGATTTCGAGGAATAAGTGTGAGGCACAGGGACCCTCGTTCCTTTCTCATTGCTGTGACAGGACGTCCATCAGATTCTGGGCGGTGGTGGTGCACGCCTTTAATCCCAGCACTCGGGAGGCAGAGACAGGCGGATTTCTGAGTTCGAGGCCAGCCTGGTCTGCAAAGTGAGTTCCAGGATAGCCAAGACTATACAGAGAAACCCTGTCTCGAAAAACCAAAAAAAAAAAAAAAAAAAAAAAGAAGAAGCAGCTTAGAAAGTATTTATTTAGGCTCTCGGTTTGAGAGGACAATCTATCCTGACAGGGAAGGCATGGTGACATGGTGACAAGACAGTGGGGCAACTGGTCATATTTCTTTTATTGTCAAACATCACAGAGAGGTAAACGCTGCTCCCCTGCTGCCTTTCTTGTTTTCATTAAGCCAAGAGTTCCAGCCCAAGGAATAATCCCATTCAAATTTAAGAAGGCTCTTCCTATATCAGATAAGTCAAGAAACTTCCTCATATACATATTCAGAAATTCATTTCCTAGGTAATCCTAGAATCCTATCATGTCACAATAATAATCAGTATAGATAACATGACTGGCATGTATAAACTTTGATTCTTGGAACCCTAGAATGTTAACAGTAATTATATATAAAATTTCCTTCATTCACCGGAAAATTTATTGTCTTAATTTTTATCTTGTACATACTACCCTGACAAGCTGTCACACAATTTTAATATAGAATACGCCTTGGAGCCTCACTCATTCTGTACTTTATGATTCAACCAAACATCAACTGAAAATATTTTAATCACTGCCTCTGCACTGAACATGGACTGGCCATTCCTCCTTGTTATAATTCCCTGAACAACAGGGGATATCAGTGATTTTCATTCTATTAAGTCTAATACTTAGTGGTTTAAAGGTACATGTAAATACTAAAGCCCCCATGAAATAAATGATATGCATATTTCAAAATGGGGAAAATTTGAACTTCAATTATCTGATTCTTATCAAGGTTCTAGAAGTATTAAATGAATAGTTGGAATTTGGACTAAAATAAATGTGAATAATAGGAATTCCCAAATTACAGATTAAGAAGTTTAAAAGGAAAGTAAAAGTGGAAAATGTAGTTTAGGAAAACAATCATAGAACATGCTAACGCAGTGACTGGGGAGATGGCTCAGTATGTAGGAGAGTTTGTTGCTCTTCCAGAGGATGTGAGCATGACTCTCTCCATCCTGCAGCCAGACATCCTTGAATCCTTGGCATCCCCATAGGATGGCTCACACCTGTTGTGGATAGTCCTGGGGCTAATAATATTTGATGTTAATTCCATTCTCCTGTGAGAGGTTGTGAACAAGGAATGAGTCAGCACTCAGGTGATTTCCTGTAAACCTGCTTCCCACCTTAATTTTTAAAGTAAAGGAGAGCTGATGATTGAGCAGATAAAGGGAAGGTGGAGTGGAAAGTGGAGAGAGAAGGGAAAATGGAAGAGGGAGAGGACACAGAGGAGGAGGAAGAAGAAAAGTGGAGCAGAAGCACACACATGACCTGGAGAAACTGCAAGTTCTAATGGGTCTCATTCATGTGGATAGATGTAGTGTAGCGGTAGATCTGCCCAATCTAGGTGCACAGCATGTATTCATATTAATTAAGTCGTGTTTTCATTGCCAGGGCATATTTGGGTTGGAGATTTATCTCAACACACACCTGCCTGTAACCCTGCTCCAGGGATCTGAAGTGCTGAGGTCTGGCCTCAAGTTGAGAGAGGGTTCTGAGGAAGGGGTAGATGGAAGCAACAGAGGAGTGACTCAGAGTTGACAGCTCTCTGATCTGCTTGAGGTAGCTTCCTCTTGCAGGCCAAAGCCTTGTCTTCTAATTGTATCAAGTACTTCCTTAGAAATTGCATATCAGTTTAATCATTTATCCCAGGTTCCCTTTTGATCATTCCACAAATTAGCATTTTATGACCTTAGCCCCTAGACTCTTAGAAAAAGAAACTAAAATACAGAGAACATTTGAGTCAAATGAACCAGACACCACACCAGGTACATTGGTTTTTGTTCTTTTTTGTTTGTTTGATTTTAACATAGCAAGTCCTATGCAGTTTGCTGGACACAGCACTTGTGGTTGCCAAGTCTGGACATAGAGGCTATTTTTATGTGAGAAACTTGCAATTTAGCGAGCTCTTGTTTATGCCAATGCAAGCAGCATTGAAGCTCATTTTTATAATTCTTAGCTACTTCAATATATTCTGTTAATATTTGGATGTGCTCTTTTTTAACTCAGCAACTCCAAGGCTTATTATTAGAAAGTATTAAGCAATCCCAGAAAATAGGAATACCATTGAGCCATCATCTTTTTTCTTGGTATTAGACTTTTTGTCCATCCCCAACTTGTATTTAGAATGCACATATAACTACCTCCTGTAGGAAGTAGAATATCTAGATCAAGTTTAGTTGTTGATGCCATGGAAGAGACCACCATTTTACCACTAATAGCATATAACACTCTATCTGAGCCTTGACTTAACTATTCCTTTCTCATTTGTGATCCAGGTTTTTTTTTTTTCTTCTATTCATCAAATCATGTCTCCTTCCTTATTATCTTTCTGTCTAAGCTGCTCATTACTGCAGTTGCTTCTTTCCTTTGAGGTTCATGAAATCCCTCATATAACTCATATTGCATCCTATTTTGCATAGTGAGAAATCCTATAAAGAATAGTTCTTACTCTGATTTACGTATTCTTGAACTCTTGTTTTCAGAGTTCTTTCCTGCAGCCTTAAGGACTGTCCTAAAGGTCCCAGCATCACTATTTTGCTGAGGATCACCAGACACATTCTCCTTCTCGGAATTTTTAGCATTTCTGGTTATTGTGGTGTCATTGACCTTGGTAGAGAGAACATGGCCCTGGTAACCTTGGCAGGAAGAACATTCCCCAAAGGATCAACATGAAGTAACTTTGTATATTTGTATGTAAACATGGTTTATACATACAGCAGCCATCAGCGCTCCAGGAAACCCATATCCTGCTGGCTCTGCTTCAAGGGTGGGAACCATGTCACACTGTCTCTTCTGTGGCCATGCTGGATCCAGCACAGAAGCCCAAATTTTGATCATTTGTTCTGCACCCCCGTGCATAAACACATAAATAAGTAAATAGATAGATTAGAGATAGATAGATAGATCTTTAAAGAAATAAAATTCAACACTTTGTATGTTATAAGTTTGTATCTCTTTTCCCAATTTCTTAGTGTAACTGATAACAGAAAATACCCCCTCACAAAAAAAGTTTTCTGTCATCTTTCCACATCATCACTATAAGTGTGCGATTGTCCTCATAATCTTGAGTATCAACAATGCTGAGAAGAAAGGCAAACAGCAGGTTCCCAGATCCCCATCAGTCCATGTTCCAAAGTGATTGTTCAGTTCCTAACTGTGATGATAAAGCATGGATACATTGGTGAATTTGAAATCATCTCTGATCATAGAACTGGGAACATCATGAACATCACTGGCAGGTTGAATATGTGTGTAATAATCAACCCTAGATTTTATATGGAGGACAAAGACCTAAAAGATGGCAGAATAATCCGATTCCCATGATGTCAATTTGGCTTCATTGTATTGACAATCTCAACTGCTATTGTAAGCCAAAAAGATGCAAGACAAAAGCAACAGGGGGAAAATATCATGGGATATTTTTCTAAAGGTATAAAGCACATAAATAAAAAGCCTATGCGAAAGAAAAGAAAAACATCAAAAGAGTAGGAATATTGGTGGTAGAAGAGTATAATAATATATTGTAGACAAATCTTTGCTATTCCTTGTTTTATGTGGAGCCATCTAAGTAATTTATACATATGCATTAGACTTATTTAAACCTTACACTTACTACTATGATTTTAGGAGACACTACTTTTTTTAGATATTTATTGTGTAACAGGACAGGTTTTATACATGCACTATTTTTTTATGCACATGCAGAATAAATGAATAAAATGCTAACAATTTTGGTATGTTCCTCTTGAAGCACAGAGTTAAAGAGAGGTGATTAGTGATTCCAGCCAGCATGAACGAGGCAGAGCTAACATTTTAATCAGTATTCTGCATTCGAGTTTAGTCTTGAGGGTTGTGGAAATGAGAACAAACTGAAACATGACTGAAATTCTATGCCTCTTTACGCTTTCTCATTTTGAGTCCCATAAAAGATTGATGGCCAGCACCTAAGCAATTATATTGTTTGTGTTATTGTTATGGTTAAATAATAAATGTTATGGGACCCAGATAGAATTAATCATCATAGTAAAAGTATGTCTCAAGAGCAGATTTTGTGGTGTTTTACTGTGACAAAATTGCAGCTAAAGTCCCCAAAGATAATAAACATAATTAATTTCTAGCATCATTTAGTATAGGATTCGCTTGAGAATGGAAAATTTGAAGTGGAAAAATAAGCTTATGGCCATAAATGTATCAATGGTGATCATTCTGTTTATTTTCAAGTGAATTCAGTCAACTGGTTCTTTACATCAAACTACTCGAACAATGACCAGGATGAGACTGAAGACAACATTTTGATTGACAATTGAATCCTGGGCTATGGATTTAGGTCAGTTGGTAGAGTATTTATCTAGCAAATGCAAAGCCCTTGGTTTGATAGCTCTAGTATACAAAATTGGCATAATAGATCATGGCTGCAATCCTAGTACTTAGAATATGAAAGGGTGAGGAACTCAAGTTCAAGATAATTTTTGGCTACTCACACAGTTGCAGACCATACTGTTCTAGAGATCCTGTCTCAAAATAATTTGAACAGGAAGAAGGAAGAATATGGGGAAGATAAGGACAAGGAGGAAAGGAGGAGAACAAAGAGAGGGTAAGAATTTAATACTATCAGTGACTTAAAGGCAAATAGGAGCTGATGAGTGAGGAAATGGATTAAGGAGGTTCAAGGGGATGTGTAAGAATAGTTGAGTAGGAAGATCAACAAGAACCAACTATGTGGGAAAATGCCATAAGGAAACCCACTATTTTGGAGATGAACTAAAATAAAACATAAAATTAGTTCACTAATTAATTAGCTGTACAAACCCCTAATTTAATTCTTAATAAGTGCTAATAATGTTTTAGTTCTATGTAGCTGAAATCAGGTATTGGATCAACAAGAAGGTGTAACAAGTAACAGCTTTGGCTGCCAGCTTGACCGTTTGTATTGATCCTCTGGACCCACATGGAGGAATAAGTCAACTTGTTCTCTAGCCTCAACACAAAAAATATTAAATGAATTAATTTTTAAAATGGTGCTAAAGATTAAAAAATAAAGTAGGTACTGTTGCCGATGTTTAAATATAAAATGAAATTATTTTAAATTATAATTTGCTTTAAATTGCTTCCCAAGAAAGTATGGCCAGGATTTGTTTCAACCCAAATTATCTGATACTATCTTGTGACAGCATTATATATCTCTTGAAGTTGCTATGGTTGCCATATCTTCCTTTTAGATGAGTATAATTCACCTTTCTAGTGATGTTCAGAATGTCTCTTTGACTTGCTTTCATTAGTGTGGGGACTAGGCATGAGTTTGTAACACCTAAACAGACATTTTAATGTTACTGCTATCAATGTTATTGCTATTAATGCTATTTAACAATTTCTCCATAGGGATGATGTCATTGGCAGGTCTGGCTTGGCCCATCTGAACTTCAACATTACTAAACTATACAGACAACATGAAATTGACTTATAATTAAATAAGACTTAAAACAATCTCTTATGGCAAGTTATTAGACTTGCTATGTTGTTACTACTTCATACCCTAACAGAAGTATTCAGATTAAAAATTATCTTCTATTGTTGAAAATAGCTTTTGCTATCCTGGTTTTTTGTTACTTCAAATGAATTAGCTCTCTATATCTCTATGAAGAACTGAGTTGGAATTTTAGTGGGGATTGCATTGAAACTGTAGATTGCTTTCAGCAAGATGGCCATTTTTACTAAATTAACCCTACCAGTCCATGAGCATGGGAGATCTTTCTATCTTCTGAGATCTTCTTTGATTTCTTTCTTCAGAGACTTGAAGTTCTTATCATACAGATCTTTCACTTGCTTGGTTAGAGTCACATCAAGGTATGTAATATTATTTGTGACTATTGTGAAGGATGTCACTTCCCTAATTTATTTCTCAGCCTGTTTATCCTTTGAGTAGAGGAAGAGTACTTATTTGTTTGAGTTAACTTTATACCAGTTACTTTGCTGAAGTTGCTTATAAGATTTAAAAGTTCTCTGGTGGAATTTTTGGGGTCACTTAAGTATACTATCATATCATCTGTAAATAGTGATATTTTGACTTCTTCCTATTGAAATTGTATCCCTTTGACCTCCTTTTGTTGTCTAGTTGCTCTGGCTAGAGCTGCCAGCACTACTTTGAATAGGTATGGAGAGAGTGCAGCCTTGTCTAGTTCCTGATTTTAGTGGGATTGCTTGAAGTTTCTCTCAATTTAGTTTTCTCTCAATTGCGAAAATGCTCCCAATAGATTGTCCTGTAGGCATGCCTGTGGCACATATTCTTAACTGATGATTCGTTTAGAAGGTCCCAGGCTAATGTCAGTGATGTTACTCCTGGACAAGTTTTTCTGGGTTGTAAAGGAAAAAAAAACAAAAAACAAAAAGAAACAAAACAAACAAACAAAAAAAAAAAACAAGCAATGCATAAGGAGAAATACAGTGAGAAGTGTTCTTCCACAATCTCTACTTTAGTCATACCTCTAAGTTCTTGCCTTGTTTTCCTGTCCTGACTTCCTTTCATGATTGACTTCAAGGTATAAGCTGAAATACTACTTCCTTCAAATTGCATTTTGTTATGGTCTTTTCTTTTCTTTTTTTAAAATGGAATATTATATAGTATTATCAAGTTGGCTCTTAACTCTTTTTTTTTTAATTAGGTATTTTCCTCGTTTACATTTTCAATGCTATCCCAAAAGTCCGCCATACCCACCCCCCCAATCCCCTACCCACCCACTCCCCCTTTTTGGCCCTGGCGTTCCCCTGTACTGGGGCATATACAGTTTGCAAGTCCAATGGGCCTCTCTTTGCAGTGATGGCCGGACTAGGCCATCTTTTGATACATATGCAGCTAGAGTTAAGAGCTCCGGGGTATTGGTTAGTTCATAATGTTGTTCCACCTATAGGGTTGCAGTTCCCTTTAACTCCTTGGGTAATTTCTCTAGCTCCTCCATTGGGGGCCGTGTGACCCATCCAATAGCTGACTGTGATCATCCACTTCTGTGTTTGCTAGGCCCCGGCATAGTCTCACAAGAGACAGCTATATCTGGGTCCTTTCAGCAAAATCTTGCTAGTGTATGCAATGGTGTCAGCGTTTGGGAGCTGATTATGGGATAGATCCCTGCATATGGCAATCACTAGATGGTCCATCCTTTCGTCACAGCTCCAAATTTTGTCTCTGTAACTCCTTCAATGGGTGTTTTGTTCCCATTTCTAAGAAGGGACAAAGTGTCCACACTTTGGTCTTCGTTCTTCTTAAATGTCATGCTTTTAGCAAATTGTATCTTATATCTTGGGTATACTAAGTTTCTGGGCTAATATCCACTTATCAGTGAGTACATATTGTGCGAATTCCTTTGTGGTTGGGTTACCTCACTCAGGATGATGCCCTCCAGGTCCATCCATTTGCCTAGGAATTTCATAAATTCATTTTTTTTAATAGCTGAGTAGTATTCCATTGTGTAAATGTACCACATTTTCTGTATCCATTCCTCTGTTGAGGGGCATCTGGGTTCTTTCCAGCTTCTTCCTATTATAAATGAGGCTGCTATGAACATAGTGGAGCATGTGTCCTTCTTACCGGTTGGGACATCTTCTGGATATATGGCCAGGAGAGGTATTACTGGATCCTCTGGTAGTACTATGTCCAATTTTCTGAGGAACCGCCAGATTCCTGATTTCCAGAGTGGTTGTACAAGCTTGCAATCCCACCAACAATGGAGGAGTGTTCCCCTTTCTCCACATTCTCTCCAGCATCTGCTGTCACCTGAATTTTTGATCTTAGCCATTCTGACTGGAGTGAAGTGGAATCTCAGGGTTGTTTTGATTTGCATTTCCCTGATGATTAAGGATGTTGAACATTTTTTTCAGGTGCTTCTCCGCCATTCGGTATTCCTCAGGTGAGAATTCTCTGTTCAGCTATGAGCCCCATTTTTTAATGGGGTTATTTGATTTTCTGGAGTCCACCGTCTTGAGTTCTTTATATATATTGGATATTAGTCCCTTATCCGATTTGGGATAGGTAAAGATCCTTTCCCAATCTGTTGGTGGACTTTTTGTCTTATTGATGGTGTCTTTTGCTTTGCAGAAGCTTTGCAATTTTATGAGGTCCCATTTATTGATTCTCGATTTTACAGCACAAGCCATTGCTGTTCTATTCAGGAATTTTTCCCCTGTACCCATATCTTCAAGGCTTTTCCCTACTTTCTCCTCTATAAGTTTCAGTGTCTCTGGTTTTATGTGGAGTTCCTTGATCCACTTAGATTTGACCTTATTACAAGGAGATAGGAATGGATCAATTCACATTTTTCTACATGATAACTGCCAGTTGTGCCAGCACCATTTGTTGAAAATGCTGTCTTTTTTCCACTGGATGGTTTTAGCTCCCTTGTCAAAGATCAAGTGACCATAGGTGTGTGGGTTCATCTCTGGGTCTTCAATTCTGTTCCATTGGTCTACTTGTCTGTCACTATACCAATACCATGCAGTTTTTATCACAATTGCTCTGTAGTACAGCTTTAGGTCCGGCATGGTGATTCCACCAGAGGTTCTTTTATCCTTGAGAAGAATTTTTTGCTATCCTAGGTTTTTTGTTATTCCAGATGAATCTGCCGATTGCCCTTTCTAATTCATTGAAGAATTGAGTTGGAATTTTGATGGGGATTGCATTGAATCTGTAGATTGCTTTTGGCAAGATAGCCATTTTTACAATGTTGATCCTGCCAATCCATGAGCATGGGAGATCTTTCCATCTTCTGAGATCTTTTTTAATTTCTTTCTTCAGAGACTTGAAGTTCTTATCATACAGATCTTTCACTTCCTTAGTTATAGTCACGGTGAGATATTTTATATTATTTGTGACTATTGAGAAGGGTGTTGTTTCCCTAATTTCTTTCTCAGCCTGTTTATCCTTTGTGTACAGAAAGGCCATTGACTTGTTTGAGTTTATTTTATATCCAGCTACTTCATTGAAGCTGTTTATCAGGTTTAGGAGTTCTCTGGTGGAATTTTTAGTGTCACCTATATATACTATCACATCATCTGCAAAATGTGATATTTTGACTTCTTCCTTTCCAATTTGTATCCCGTTGATCTTTTTTTGTTGTCTAATTCCTCTGGCTAGGACTTCAAGTACAATGTTGAATAGGTAGGGAAAGAGTGGACAGCCTTGTCTAGTCCCTGATTTTAGTGGGATTGCTTCCAGCTTCTCACCATTTACTTTGATATTGGCTACTGGTTTGCTGTAGATTGCTTTATCATGTTTAGGTATGGGCCTTGAATTCCTGATCTTTCCAAGACTTTTATCATGAATGGGTGTTGGATCTTGTCAAATGCTTTTTCTGCATCTAACGAGATGATCATGTGGTTTTTGTCTTTGAGTTTGTTTATATACTGGATTACATTGATGGATTTCCGTATATTGAACCATCCCTGCATCCCTGGGATGAAACCGACTTGATCAGGATGGATGATTGTTTTGATGTGTTCTTGGATTCGGTTACCAAGAACTTCATTGAGGATTTTTGCATCGATATTCATAAGGGAAATTGGTCTGAAGTTCTCTCTCTTTGTTGGGTCTTTTTATGGTTTAGGTATCAGAGTAATTGTGGCTTCATAGAATGAGTTGGGTAGAGTACCTTCCGTTTCTATTTTGTGGAATAGTTTGTGAAGAACTGGAATTAGGTCTTCTTGGAAGGTCTGATAGAACTCTGCACTAAACCCATCTGGTCCTGGGCTTTTTTTGTTGGGAGACTATTAATGACTGCTTCTATTTCTTTAGGAGATATAGGACTGTGGAGATCATTAACCTGATCTTGATTTAGCTTTGGTACCTGGTATCTGGCTAGAAACTTGTCCATTTCATCCAGGTTTTCCAGTTTTGTTGAGTATAGCCTTTTGTAGAAGGATCTGATGGTGTTTTGGATTTCTTCAGGATCTGTTGTTATGTTTCCCTTTTCATTTCTTATTTTGTTAATTAGGATGCTTTCTTTGTGCCCTCTAGTGAGTCTGGCTAAGGGTTTATCTATCTTGTTGATTTTCTCAAAGAACCAGCTCCTTGATTGGTTGATTCTTTGAATAGTTCTTCTTGTTTCCTCTTGGTTGATTTCACCCCTGAGTTTGATTATTTCCTGCAGTCTGCTCCTCTTGGGTGAATTTGCTTCCTTTTGTTCTAGAGCTTTTAGGAGTGTTGTCAAGCTGCTAATGTGTGCTCTCTCTAGTTTCTTTTTTGGAGACACTCAGAGCTATGAGTTTTCCTCTTAGGAATGCTTTCATTGTGTCCCATAAGTTTGGATATGGTGTGGCTTCATTTTCATGAAACTCCAAAAAGTCCTTAATTTCTTTCTTTATTCCTTCCTTGACCAAGTTATCATTGAGAAGAGTGTTGTTCAGTTTCCACGTGAATTTTGGCTTTCTATTATTTATTTTGTTATTGAAGATCAGCCTTAGTCCATGGTGATCTGATAGGATTCATGGGACAATTTAAATATTTTTGTATACGTTGAGGCTTGTTTTGTGACCAATTATGTGGTCGATTTTGGAGAAGGTACCATGGGGTGCGGAGAAGAAGGTATATCCTTTTTTTTTAGGATAAAATGTTCTGTAGATATCTGTTAAGTTCATTTGTTTCATAACTTCTGTTAGTTTCACTGTGTCCCTGTTTAGTTTCTGTTTCCATGATCTGTCCATTGGTGAAAGTGGTATGTTGAAGTCTCCCACTATTATTGTGTGAGGTGCAATGTGTGCTTTGAGCTTTACTAAAGTTTCTTTAATGAATGTGGCTGCCCTTGTATTTGGAGCATAGATATTCAGAATTGAGAGTTCCTCTTGGAGGATTTTACCTTTGATGAGTATGAAGTGCCCCTCCTTGTCTTTTTTGATTATTTTGGGTTGGAAGTCGATTTTGTCAGATATTAGAATGGCTACTCCAGCTTGTTTCTTCATACCATTTGCTTGGAAAATTGTTTTCCAGCCTTTCATTCTGAGGTAGTGTCTATCTTTTTCTCTGAGATGAGTTTCCTGTAAGCAGCAAAATGTTGGGTCTTGTTTGTGTAGCCAGTTTGTAAGTCTATGTCTTTTTATTGGAGAGTTCAGTCCATTGATATTAAGAGATACTAAAGAAAAGTAATTGTTGCTTCCTGTTATTTTTGTTGTTAAAGTTGGCATTCTGTTCTTGTGGCTGTCTTATTTTAGGTTTGTTGAGGGATTACCTTCTTTTTTTTTTCTAGGGTGTGGTTCCCCTCCTTGTATTGGTTTTTTTCTGTTATTATCCTTTGAAGGGTTGGATTCCTGGAGAGATAATGGGTGAATTTGGTTTTGTTGTGGAATACTTTGGTTTCTCCATCTATGGTAATTGAGAGTTTGGCTGGGTATAGTAGCCTGGGCTGGAATTTGTGTTCTCTTAGTGTCTGTATAACATCTGGCCATGCTCTTCTGGCTTTCATAGTCTCTGGTGAAAAATCTGGTGTAATTCTGATAGGCTTGCCTTTATATGTTACTTGACCTTTTTCCCTTACTGCTTTTAGTATTCTATCTTTATTTAGTGTATTTGTTGTTCTGATTATTATGTGTTGGGAGGAATTTCTTTTCTGGTCCAGTCTATTTGGAGTTCTGTAGGCTTCTTGTATGTTCATGGGCATCTCTTTCTTTAGATTTGGGAAGTTTTCTTCAATAATCTTGTTGAAGATGTTTGCTGGTCCTTTGAGTTGAAAATCTTCATTCTCATCCACTCCTATTATCCATAGGTTTGGCCTGCTCATTGTGTCCTGGATTTCCTGGATGTTTTGAGTTAGGATTTTTTGTGCCTTTTGTATTTTCTTTGATTGTTTTGCCGATGTTCTCTATGGAATCTTCTGCACCTGAGATTCTCTCTTCCATCTCTTGTATTCTGTTGCTGATGCTGGCATCTATGGTTCCAGATTTCTTTCCTAGGGTTTCTATCTCCAGTGTTGCCTCACTTTGGGTTTTCTTTATTGTGTCTACTTCCCTTTTTAGATCTTGGATGGTTTTATTCAATTCCATCACCTGTTTGGTTGTGTTTTCCTGCAATTCTTTAAGGGATTTTTTGTGTTTCCTCTTTAATGTCTTCTACCTGTTTGGTTATGTTTTCCTGCAATTCTTTAAGGGATTTTTGTGTTTCATCTTTAATGTCTTCTACTTGTTTAGCAGTGTTCTCCTGTGTTTCTTTAAGTGAGTTATTTAAGTCCTTCTTGATGTCGTCTACCATCATCATGAGATATGCTTTTAAATCCAGGTCTAGCTTTTCAGGTGTGTTGGGGTGCCCTGGACTGGGCGAAGTGGGAGTGCTGGGTTCTGATGATGGTGAGTGGTCCTGGTTTCTGTTAGTAAGATTCTTACATTTACCTTTCGCCATCTGGTAATCTCTGGAGTTAGTTATTATAGTTGTCTCTGTTTAAAGATTGTTCCTCTGGTGATTTTGTTACCCTCTATCAGCAGACCAGGGAGACTAGCTCTCTTCCCTGAGTTTCAGTGGTCAGAGCAGTCTTTGCAGGCAAGGTCTCTTTAAGGGAGGTGCACAGTTATCTGGTGTTTGGACCTCCTCCTGGCCGAAGATCAAGGCCCAAAACAGGATCTTTCCCAGAAGCTGTGTTGCTTTGGCCTGTCACAGAAGCTGTTGTTTCAGTAGTCCACACTCTCATCTGTGTAGACTACTTTCCATGGAGTCCTGGAACCAAGGTGGCTCTTGCGGAAAGTGAGGCAGAAGCCTCTCGGGCTGGGCAGACACATGTGCTCTGACCAGGAAGGTGGCCGGTTGTCTGGAGCCCAAAATGGTACCGCCTCAGAGGTTCTGCGGCCCTCGCCTGTCCCCGAAGCAGCAGGCCCCCGTGTTCCACACTCTCACCTGCAGACTGCCTGCCGCAGAGTCCTGGAACCAAGGTGGCTCCCGTGGAATGTGAGGCAGAAGCCTCTCAGGCAGGGTGGACACCTGTGCTCTGACCAGGAAGGTGGCCGGTTGTCTGGAGCCGAAAATGGTGCTGCCTCAGAGGCTCTGTGGCTCTCGCCTGTTCCAGAAGCTGCTGGCCTCTGTGTTCCACACACTCACCCGCAGACCGCCTGCCGCGGAGTCCTGGAACCAAGGTGGCTCCTGCCAGAGCCTGAGGCAGAAGACTCTTGGGCCGGGCGGACACCTGTGCTCTGACCAGGAAGGTGGCCGGTTGTCTGGAGCCAAAAATGGCACCGCCTCAGAGCGTTATGGTCTTTTCTATATAAGTAAAAACTAAACTACACATACTACTTTTCAAATAGTTGAAAAAAGGTTATCCTGTTATCTAGGAGCTTTCCAATTGGATTCCATGTCTCTTGGGAAATATTTGGGCTCAAGAGGACAAAAATGCCACTTGTAGGCTTTCTTGTCATTACATTAAGTAAAGACTACAATATGAAAGTTAGTTACCTAATATTACAGGGCCATGTATAATGATAGAATGCCCAGTATTAAAACACCACCTAAATGTACTAACATTTATATCCTGAAGAGGATAATTGTTTGGTTTTCCACAAGTATCGTGAATGATTTATGAAACTGTGGTACTACATGTTGAGGGGAGTCCAGTGTTACATTCATTCATGACGTGGTGTGTGTGTGTGTATCTGAGTATGTTCAGCCACTGACAATTACTACAGTTAAATGTAGGCAGTGATAGCAAGGGGTGATGTCTTAGGATTTCTATAGCTGGAGTAAAGCATTACATGACCAAAACAACTTGGGGAGGAGAGGGTTTATTTGGACTAGACTTTTCATATTACTGTTTATCATTGAAGGGAGTCAAGACAGATAGGACAAGACCTGGAGGCAGGCACTGATTCAGAGGTCATAAAGAGTGCTGTTTACTGGCTGTTCATCATTGCTTGCTTAGCCTACTTTTTTATTGAACCCAGGACCAACAGCCCCAGGATGGCATGGCACACAATAGACTGGGACCTCCCACTTCAATAACTAATTAATAAAGTGCCTTAGAGCCGGATCTTCTGAAAGCATTTTATAAATTGAGATGTCCTCCTTTCAAATAACATGAGTTTATGTTAAGTTGACATGAAACTAGCTAGCACAGGTGAGATCAAGTGTGATTGTCAGCTATTGCTCAGTAAATATGTAGGCTATTTGAGTCATTTATTAAAGCATAATAATATCAAACTACAGTATAAGTGGATAATAAGGAAATAGAAAATGTATTTTGAACACGGTGGATTCAGGTGGCCTACTGTTCATCTAAGGAGATATCATATAGGTAGTTGGCAGAATAAAGATGTTTCATAAAGAGAATAGATGTTGGTAATATATAAGTTTATTCAGTCAACAGCAAAGAGATGATAAATGAGATACAAACAAGGTAAGAACAATGACAGCATGGCATGTATTATTATTATTATCATTATCATTATCATTATTATTATTATTATTATTATTATTATTATTATTTGTATGTGTGTATTTCCCAGACAATAAGTTCAGATAGGTCTTGGTCCTATATCCCACTGTGTTCAGACATGGTTTCTCTTGTTCACTTTTGTTTGTGAAAAGATAGCTGTACCATGAGCTTCTGGAGTTTGCAGTGTCTTCTCTTCCCACCACAAAGGAGAGGCACACTGGAACTACAGATGCTTATATTACTGTGTCTGGGTTTTAACATGAAATCTAGGAATCCAAACTCAGTTCATCAAGATTTAGCAGAAATTGAAAGCTGGCAAATTAGATTACAGATGCCAGGATACACTAAGGATGAAAGTCATGGTCAGTGGTTAGAGAGGGATTCATGCTGATTTTATATACTTGAGAAGGCTTTAAATTGAAAACCAACTTGACTATTTTATGATTGCCCTGATAACTTTGAACTCTTAGACCACAAGATTAAATTTTGAGTTTTGTATAATGTATAAAATGACATACAAATCATATAAACATTCTGCAATGCTGCATTAGACAATTGTTCTTATTATTTATGGAGGTGATTAGGCAGCTTGGCTTGATCCTTTTACTCTCTTGCCCTGTGGTTTGAGTACAATTGTCCTCTGTCTACCACAAAAGTTTTTGGGGGAATTATTTACTGAGTACTACTAATTTTGTGTGTGTGTGTGTGTGTGTGTGTGTGTGTGTGTGATTCTATACAATATAAAACAGATACATGTATAAAATTTCATTTTATGTGCATGTGTATGATTATACATATATGTATATAAACCATATATGTATAAAATTTCATTTTACGTGCGTGCGTGCGTGTGTGTGTGTGGTTTCTGGGATACCAAAAGAGGGCAACAGACACTCTGGAAATTAGGGGACATCAGATGTAGGTGCTGGTAATCAAATCTAACTCATGTCTTCTGTTAGCATAACAAGTACTTTGATCTGCTGAGCCATTTTCTGAGGCTTTCCTTTTTTTTTAATGTTAAGTTTTACATTGTCAATTCTTTCATTCAAATGTAAGGTCAGAATTCTGCTCTTAATTTTTATAGTTTGTTGATTTGGGTTTCCAGAAATTAAATTTGTCATCCCTAACTTAAAATTATTGGTAATATATGCTTTTTTATGATATTGTGTGTGTATATTGTATTTTAAAAGTAATTAAGAATAAGAATATTCTTATTATATTATTATTGCCTTATTATATTATATTATTATTCTTAAGAATAAGTTGTTACTCTAGGATTTCAATTTCCTTCAGTTACCAAACAGAAAGCACACACACATACACATACACATACACAGACACACACACACACACACACACACACACACACACACACACGTATATTAATTTGAAGATCAAAATTAGATGAAAACAGGAAAATGCTTCTGGCTCTTGACTTGCATGTTCTGCACTTTGAACTTCTTATATATGTCAATCCAAATCTTAATATAAAATCATGAAGAAGCTAAAGAGTATCCATATATGTTTGTGTGTGAATAATAAAATCATTAAATATAATTGAATAAATTTTTAGTGTTACTTGTTGTGCCATGATGTAGAAAATAATTTATAGAGCATATATTTTTTATTTTTTTCACTTTATGTATACATGTGTGTTTCTGTAAGTGAGTATGTGCACCATAAACATGCAGGGATCTATGTAGGCCAGAAGACATTTTGAGAATCATTGGATCTGAAGTCATGAATGTTTCTGAGCTGGCTGCCCTGGGTGCTGATAAATGAATTTTGATCCTCTGGTGCAGTAAACATTCCTGATATCTACATTGTCCCTCTAGTCCCAGAAACTCTATAACTTCATGGTATAGTTACAAAAAACCCTTTCAGTGCATTACTTCCTTTATAGTTTTATAGTCATAAAGCTTCACTCCCTTACAATATATTCCACTGATTATGTGTCTCCTTTCTTCCGTAAATATATTGGTCACACATTTTATTTCTTGGCTGCAGTCATTTGATATAGAATTATTTTGTAGTGAGTTTATGGCATGCTTATCAAATTAGCATTAAATATTTGTCGCAGTTTTATGAGGCAAAATTGGTCCTCTGGTGATTTATTATACTATAATCCTGCAAAACGGTTCAATCTTTTCTAGTTGTGTGGTGAAATGTTCCCAAGGGGATATGCCTGTACTATAACAGTCATCAAACTTGGATAGGGAAGGGAGCATTTTAGCAAATTCTTATGGATACTAATGTTGAATCAAATTATTCATGATAATTTTATTTAAATATGTAATCCCATAGAGTTTTAAAAGTGCATGTCCATGACCATAAAATCAAAGCAAAAGATAAGATGTAAAACAAAACTACAAAGCTGTTGAAATTTAAATAAACCACATTAGCTAGACAGTGACAGTGTAGTAAGAATTTTGGTTTCTTTAAAAACACAGTTACATGTGAATCTGTTTTTGTTTTATTATGAGATGTAGGATATGGGGCTGTTTCAGATTGTCCACAGCAGCTATGATTTGTCTCATGCTCTGGTAGGGCCATGATTGATTCTGCCTGCTGAAGATAGTTTACATTTAGAATTCCTGGGACTCTTGAGAGGGTGTCTAAATGCCAGAGCCCCTGAGAGGTTTTGGCTGATCCTCCTGTTCTAGCCCTGCTGCTCCTGGTTCCTGCTGCTAGCTCTACTGCTGCTGGTTCCTGCTGCTGCTTTTGATGTTTGCCAGACTGATGGTTTTCTGGATTACTGGCTGAAGATATCCTGATGAGGAAGACTGGTCTTGATCCAAGGGACCTGATGACCTTAATCAGCATGAAGTAGTCTAAAGAATTCCATACTCCCCTTTCCATCTAAACTTCTTTCTAGCCTACCTGGGGTTGGAGTTTGGGAGGGATTGGGAAGGAGAAAGGCAGTAGATGTAAGATACCAATAAAGTACCCAAACAGTACAGTTACATGACACTGTGTTCCTAAACTTTAATTTAAGTTGCTATATAAATAGATCTCCATATTTTACATTTCATTTGGGACCCACGCAACTCTTGAGCTTTTTTTATTTCATCTTCTAAAAATATATTTTTTAACTTATGTATGTGAGTGTGTTTGTGCCTACCACCTGTGAGCAGATGCCTCTGGATGCCAGAAAAAAAAGGCATCAGATCCCCGAAAGCTGGAGTTACAGACAGTTGTGAGCTGCTGCCCTGAGTGCTTAGAACCAAACTCAGGTTCTCCACAAGAGCAGCCAGAATCTCTCCATTTACTTCATTTTAAACACAGTCTCTTAAGCAGGTCTACAGGTGCACAGCAAAATATATTAGTGTAATAAAAACAAATTATTTTTATTAGATATTTTCTTTATTTACATTTCAAATGCTACCCAAAAGTTCCCTATACCCTCCTCCACCCTGCTCCTTTACCTACCCACTCCCACTTCTTGGCCCTGGTGTTCCCCTGTACTGGGTCATATGAAGTTTGCAAGACCTAGGGGCCTCTCTTCCCAATGATGGCTGACTAGGCCATCTTCTGCTACATATGCAGCTAGAGACATGAGCTCTGGGGGTACTGGTTAGTTCATATTGTTTTTCCACCTATAGGGTTGCAGACCCCTTCAGCTCCTTGGATACTTTCTCTAGCTCCTCCATTGGGGGCCCTGTGTTCCATCCTATAGATGACTGTGAGCATCCACTTCTGTATTTGCTAGGCACTGGCATAGCCTCTCACGAGATAGCTATGCCAGGGTTCCTTCAGCAAAATCTTGCTGGCATATGCAATAGTGTCTGGTTTTGGTGGCTGATTATGGGATAGATCACTGGGTGGGGAAGTCTCTGGATGGTCTATCCTTTCATCTTATCTTTAAACTTTGTCTCTGTAACTCCTTCCATGGGTATTTTGGTCCATATTCTAAGGAGGAATAAAGTATTCACATGTTGGTCTTCCTTCTTCTTGATTTTCTTGTGATAAAAACAAATTATTAAGAAAATATTTATTAACTAATTTCTATTAAACTTTCAAACACATGATTTGAATTGAAATTTTTTGTTTATCATTTTAGCTTTTTTATATGATATTATAGTTAGGTAATTGACATTTTCTGAGAGTTTTTCTTAGAAGTGACAACAGAATTTACCAAATGGCCCTTGGGTACCTGGCAGCAGTATGTATATTTGGACACAAGATTTTGTGTATGAGTATCAAATCTAGATAATTTAGTTACAGGGAAGTTTTATGAAACTCCCATTACAATTAAGACAGAAATATCCTATTATTAAAAGCTTGCTTGTTTTATCCTTAATAATCCCTTAACCTTTATATGCATTGACAACACTTAATATTTCTAATATTTCTAATAATACTAAATTAGCTATCTGAAAATGCTATAATAACATAAATTCAATTCAAATCATTTGTCTGAAAGTTTATTAGGAATTACTCAAATGAATAATTTCGTAAATCTATGTATATTTTTTGTTTGATTTCAACATTGTTACATATACCATGTCATGCAATAAATAATACTTAAACATATTTTTATTTCCTCTTTGAGAATCTCCTATATGTATGTAATGTATTCAGATCACATCCTTCCAGATCCCCTCCACACATACCTCTCCCAACTTTTATCTTCTTTTCTTTCAATCTACTGAGTCCAGTTAGTGTATTCCTCACATTTACACATGACTGTGAGACTATCTCTTGAAACATGGACAACCTAGTTCCACTCCATGTAGAAAAATTATTCTGTCTTCCACAACTGCCAATGGCTCGTCATGTAGGGTGTGAGATTTAGTGAGCCACTCTTCAGTACAGGCTAGAAAGTTAACTGGCTTGATCTTGTGCCCCAAGATTCACAAGTAGTATGAGTTCCCGAAGGCAAGAGCCTTCTCATGTCTAAATGGCATTGACTTACAGAAGTCTCCAGCACTCCATGACTCTTACCATCTTGATGTTTTTCTTTCATGCTTTTTCCCAGGCCCTGCAGAGAGAATGAATTAAATAGATATTGTGTTTAAGACTGACAACTCCATGGTCACTTATTTTCTGAACTCTGACCAGTTATGGGCCTCAGAATTAACTGACATGCAGTGCAAAATAAGGAGTTGCTCCATGAGAGCTATGAGTTACAATCATCTAAGGATATTAAAGGTGAGTATTTACACAGCAGTTTGAGTCTATGTACACTTAACAAAATAATGTACACAATATTTAAGAATGGCTTTTTTTTTCTCCCTCAGTAAAATGTCACTGACTTCAGTTCAAGCACTCACAATTTATCCACAGTGTATCTTCTGTTTAGTGGAAATATTTCACTATGTAGTTTATTTAAATATTCTCCCATGGAAAGCCATTGAATTATTTCCAAATTTTGAGGTTTTTATAAATAAAGCTTTATAAACATTTTACTATGTTTGTAGGCTTCATCATGAACTTAATTTTCCATCCCCATATCTACCAGTTAGATTGCTGAGTTATATGATAAATGCATGTTTCATTTTATAGGATATTTCCACAGTATTTTTCAGAACAATTTTACTGTCTTGAATTTCTAAAAAGGTTAAGGAAACGAATTAATCTCCCTACAGCCTTATTGGCATTTGTCATTATCACTATTTAATGTTTTACAATCTTTACAGTTTAGGTGAGATTTATATAAGCCTATTTAGTCTTCATATATAGATTTTTAATGTTTTTCCTGTGTTTCATTTACACATTACATATGTGTAAATGCCAGTGGAGGTCACAAGATGAAGTTGGATCCACTGAAGCTAGAGTGACAGGAAGCTTTGAACTGCCCTACTAAATGAGTGATAGCAACTTAGGTTGGTCTAGAACTTAAGACATCCTCTAGAAGGCCAGGAAATGCTTTGACCTGCAGAACTATCTCTCTAGTTATTTGTAGATTTTTATCCATTACCGTGTTTCCTTCAATGGCATGGTGAACTTTTTCTAGTCTAGGCTGAAAAATTTGTGTTTTGTACCCATCAGCATCTCAGTTTTTGGCATAAGTAAATGCAACCTGCTATCAGAAGTATGCACAGAGTCAGTTGTCAGGGCTGAGATCAAAGTTTCTTGAGCATCCTTTTTAGCTGCATCCTTTTATAGGCATTGACACACCTATAGGGAGCATGTTGGACCATTGAGGGATCAGGAAACAAATACAAAGTCCTGGCCTCTTGGCTTTAGTTTTAGACAAATCTCAAATAAACATCAGCTCTAAGGTGAATTCCCACAATTGCTTGTGTTTCAACATTTGACTTCCTGTTCTGGTCAGCATCACAACACCCACTCTCAGGTGTATCATTCCTGAAAACATGCTCCAGTAAGTCTCTAGTAGACAAGGATCACTCTGACTGTGTTTTCTTGCTTTTTCTACTGTTCTACGTTTACTTCTGTTGCCAGGATGAAATATATATATATATATATATATATATATATATATATATATATATATATATATATATATATATATATATCCAGACTTAGAGCAACTAGGCAGATTTGGTTTATTTTAGCTCATAGTTACAGGTTACAGCCTATTCTCATGGGAAAATCAAGGTGGCAGGAATTTGAAGCAGCTAGTCACACTACATCACAGCAAAGAGCAAAGGGATGAGTGCATACATGCCTGGTATTTGGCACTTTCTCTATCTGTATACAGTCTGGATCACAAGTCCAGGCAATAATGCAGCAGACTTTTGGTCTGGATTTTTCCACAAAGAGCAAGACTATCCTTTGTAGATATGCCCGCAGGCCAACCTGCTCTCAACAGTTCCTCAAGCAGACTCTGGTCGCAATCATTTTAAGGTTGTGTCAAATGGAAGGTAGATATCAACCATTATACTATTTAAAATAGTAAAACTGACACAATATTTACACTGACCACTAAAATTTGTTTTGTATAGGAAAGGTGATTTTGGACATATCAGCATTATATATTATAATAGAAAATTTTAGGAACATATCCCAGACTGCCAGCTTATGCCATGAAACTCAGAATAATAGCTGAGATATTTTTATGTATTTTAAAGATAAGTGCTAGACACACACATGCAGAACTTAAAAAGTCTATCAGACAGTTCCTGCTTTGATTCTATCATCATCACCTACCTCCAACTCTTGACAAAGACCAAGAATTTTAAAGGAAATTGCAATGAATTTTTATAAATATAGATCAACTTGGCTTCCTTCTCTGTCTCCCACCCCAAGTACATCCATAAGACTGTGAAACGTGGTAAAGAAGAGTCGGGAAATCTTACAGGAAACATGGGCGGTTTGCGGACCCATCTGAACAAAGAAACCAGTACCACTTCTTGCTCAGGGAATTCTAAGGAAGAAATTAGGCTGGATCTGCTTCTCATGGTAAGGATATGGAACAATCAGATAATGTTATGTGAACATCAGGTCTGCCAGTCAAAGAGGCACTTGGTTCCACTGTAAAGCTATCCACTGGGAACTAAAACTGCATCCACCTATCAGAGTGACTTTCTATATGGTATATATGTGTATTGGAGGATGTGGATAATGCAGCAAGTCCTGGGACAAGATATCTATAAGATGATAGAGGAAAATTGCAATTATCCTTCAGGAGGTTAGGCAGTGCAGAAGGTGTCTTCAGGATAAATTTCCAAAATACAAAGAAACAAACAAACAAACAAAGAATAGAACATAGGCTCCCATGAAAGATGTTAGATTCCCAAAGAGTGGATGACTACCAAATTACCAGTCAAATTACAATGACTGCTTTCAAAGTTTTACAATATACCTCCAAATTCTTGAACATTTATCTTATCAAACAGTAGCATTTAGAGGTTAGAGCAAGGGTCAGGCTTCATGAAGGCCCTTTGTGAAGGCTGGTGCTATTATTAAGAAAAAGCAGCCTACCTGGAGACTCAAGCATACTGTGTGTTCTCAATCTAGATAGGATGACATAACTGACTTATAGATCTCTAGTATTAAATGCACCTGAAACAGGAAGAAAATGAATAGTGTTGGAGTTGTGCATAGTGTAGACTCACTCTTTCCAGATGGTATCTATCCTCATAGATATACTAGTTCCCCAGAGACCAAGAGAGGTGATCCAGCTTTAAAGCATATAATTTGAACAAAGGCTTGGTGTTGGTAGGTTGACTAATAGTTCATATATCAGAACCTCATTAGAAATCTAGGCCTCTCATTGGTCATGCAAACTTTATCGGCCTAAGTACAGGGAAAGCCAGGGCCAAGAAGTGGGAGTGGGTGGGTGGGAGAGTGCATGGGGGAGCGGGTGGGGGACTTTTGGGATAGCATTGGAAATGTAAATGAAATAAATACCTAATTAAAAAAAAAAAGAAATCTAGGCCTCTTCAGCTTTGCTGCATGTCTGATGGAAGAATGTATAGAAACCATTAAGGAAGGGTTTTCAAAGCTATTAAATGGTATTCAAAATGGAAAGTCATCTCAAATCTGCAGGGGTCTGCTTGTCATTGGATTATGGATTGACTATTTCTTTTGTTGCATCCAAGGGTATAGCATGTTAATTATTTCAAGTTCTTATTCTGGTGTTCAGTCATCAGTGATACCATCTCCAGACAGATTCAGTGAAGCATGCAATGTTCTCATGGATTACTATTCTCATGAATATTTCTTTCCTGGAGTAATATTTTGCCTATAGGTGGCCTTTCATATTACTTATGGTTATATCCAAAATATTATGTTTTAAATATTAATAATTTAATACAAATTTTTTAAAAACATCTTTGTGTATCAATATAATCCATCAATAGAATGACAATATTGGACATTCTTATCTTTTATTTCAATGTCACACATACAACTGCCTATCACATTATATTTATATTTATACAATCATACTCTAACATTTTGACTCTCTTTGTTAACTGTGACTTTACTTGACATTGTCCCATAGCCTTTCCCTTTAAAGAGGTCATGATGTGGTATGTCCTCTTATATCTTATTTTTCCATCCTTTATACTACTTGCAAATAACTTAATATTTGAAATAGATTTTGATATATAAAGTAAACCTTTCTCAGACATTAGCATTACCGATATATCTCATCTGTCTTTTGCAAATTGTCGTCTTTTTTTTTTCCATAGGTAGTCCTTAAGTTTTAATTGTTATTGCTGTTATAGAATATTGGCTTGAATTTTTTTTACCTTGCTTTTGATCAGCACTAACTCATCATAGCTTCAGCAAATACAAAGAAATTTAAATGTTCCTATACTAATTCCTAGGTACATGTTCTAAGGGCTGGCACCACATTCGACAGGCAAAACCTCATATAATGCCAAAACATTAGGCTGGATTGTTGTACTAGGGTGTCCGTAGATTTGGGTGGGAACTATTTATTCTTTTCTTTCACCAATAGACTATGGCTGCAAAAGGTAATGACTGTGGCTCTTTGTTAGAGGATTTTACTTGAAATTCATGTATAAGCAGGTAAGATTCCATTTATTAGACTTCACCAC
The DNA here is from genome assembly GCF_000001635.26 of Mus musculus. NCBI lineage: Eukaryota > Metazoa > Chordata > Mammalia > Rodentia > Muridae > Mus > Mus musculus. Next base: position 76,717,543 of record NC_000072.6, on the reverse strand, counting down.
AGTCAAATTCAGAGATAATCTGCTAGGCTTTTAAACAGAAAAGGCTATATTAAAAATGGTATATGAGGATTATAACATGACTGTAAACTGTAGGTGACCCAAGGAGTCTCAAGACCATCTCTAGCCTATTACAGATAAGAAGTTGGCTGGAGAAAAGGAACTTTCTCAGCTATCTCATTGGATATGGAAACAATTGCATCTATCTATCTATCTATCTATCTATCTATCTATCTATCATCTATCTATCTATCTATCTATCTATCTATCTATCTATCTATCTATCTATCATCTATCAATCTATCATCTATCTATCTATCATCTATTTATCGATCTATCTATTTATGTATTTATTTATTTAGGCTAGTGTACACAAACACAATATAACCAGTAAAGCATTATGGGAACCTATTAATCAAAACCTAAATACCTGACACTCGGGAATGAAGGAGAATAAAGCCTTAGTGTATCAGGGCTTTGTGACAGCGTGTTCCACTCAGGATATGGAGATATGCACATTCCTTCCTTGAGGAACCTTTCTATTTATTTCTTTTTCACTCATTTGTTAGTCTAGATTTAGAGATGGTATCTTTTCTATAGATGGAATATATGGTTCTAAAAATCCTAGTTTTCCCCTTTCAGATAATACTGCAGTAAGTTTGCTTTACACTCAAAATATATTGTGTTGGTTATTCTAATTTCCATTCTAAAACTTTGTTTACTAAAACTAGAGTTGGTAAATGCCTCATTTTGGGGATGATGTGTGCGCTACTCATAGAAAATTGGAATTGCATCAGAATAAACAGGGAGGAAATGAGTGGGCACAGTGCATTTGGCTCCTAATCTTACGGATACAACTGCATTGCAAGAAGTAATGCCCCTTTGCTTACAATGACTGAAAATTACAAAACTTGATCCTTGTCATTTCTCTAAACTTTTGACTATTGCTCTAAACACTGCCTTCTTCAAATTGGAAATTTTTCCTATATGTGTCATAAGTGGTCCCCAGGAGATGAAAGGCATTTTAATTATTGTTAACTATAATTAAAATACTGTGCTACTTAGAAGGAACAATTATTCAGAACATCTCTGCTCCCCTTTTGCCTGTTTTTATGGGCTCTATTTTGTTTATAAAAATAAATTGCTTTAGGTAAAAATTTATGTATCCATCCTATTGAGAAGTTAATTTCAGAACGAATCTAACCTTTTTGTTATTATTGTTGTTATTTTATCTTACAACATAAGACTCCCCCCTCACAGCCATTATTCTTATGACCTCAGTGGTTGTATGTCAGAATCATATTGAAGGATCAGGAGTGATGGCTCAGCAGTAAAAGAACCTACATTCATTTCTAGGTATGCCTACCAGGTGACTCACTACTGCCTATAATTCCTGCTCCAGGAGATACACTGCTGTTTGTGGGTACCTGTGTGAGTGATGCACATATTCAACTCTTCACACAGACATACTCATAAGTTAAAAGTGATAATAAAACCAATCTTATAAAATAATCTTCTTGATTCTTGATAGAGAGAAAGCATAAAGTTGATCCTAGTCCATTATTCGCTGTCATTGTTTCAGGTTATACCCTTTGTAAGTGTTTAAAAATTTTTTTTTAATATAAAAAAAGTATTTCTTAGCTGGGCAGTAGTGGCACACACCTTTAATCCCAGCACTTGGGGGGGAAGAGGCAGGTGGATTTCTGAGTTCCAGGCCAGCCTGGTCTACAGAGTGAGTTCCAGAACACCCAGGGCTATACAGAGAAACCCTGTCTTGAAAAACTGAAAAAAGAAAAAAAATTCTTGGGTATATTTGGGAGGGTTGGGGAGTATGTACACATGCCAAAATGTGTGGGCAGACAGAGTCATTTCTCTCCAGAGCATAAACTTCAGGTCATCAGGTTAGATGACAAAAGCCCTTACCCTCTGAGTGGTGTCTCCATCCCATTTCCTGTCATTTTAAGTTTCACAATTAAGTGCTATGATGTTCCAGTTTTATGGAAAGGATTATAGTCTATTCTACCTGCAGTTACTTCTCCCTCAGATTTTCTATTTGTCCTATAACTTTTCCATACACTTTTAAAAAATGTTGCGTTTAACCTGCTGTTTGAGAATTCACAGGTGATGTATATGCTGCATTCTGATTACTCTTGATTCTTTTTATGTTTTCTTATCTCCCTTTCACCATTTCTTTTTCCTCCCCATCCCTTATCTCACATTCATCTCTTTTGTTTTCTTCTCAGCAACTCATGTACAATGGATTTGTTACTATACATTTGTGAGTGGTCAGTTCATCAGTAGATACATAGAAGACGGTGATTGTTGCTTCTGCAGAATCCATCAGTAGCCAGCAGATCAGCAGGGAAGGATATGGTCCTATGAGTCCCACCATGATTTATTACTGACTGTCAACAGACTCAGTCTTGTATAGCAGCAGCTGCTGTGAGATTGATTGCATTATTTGGGTTATGTATTTTCCAAAAGATAGCATCCACAGCCCTTCTCCATATCTTGTAGCTCTTAGATGCTTTCTGCCCCATCTCCAGTGATGTTTCTTGAGGATCTGGAAGTCTTAGTATTTTTCTTATAATATATTATTTATTATTATATTGTTATATAACTTAGGGAAGTTTGACCTTTCCCCTCATAGTTTTAGTCAAGAGGATTTAGAATTGTAAGACACAGAAATTATGAGTATAATATTGAAATTCTAAAGATTAAAGTATACAATCTGTGCTGAAAGTAGGATCTTATACTAGCTATGGATGTTTATTTTGCATAGCATGTAGGAAAAATATTCCACATACATTCTATATCAACCTTCACTACATGTCATTTACTAAGACCCTACACAGGTCCTAACATGTAGGAAAGTATGTATGGTGTTATCTCATTGCTAGAAAACCAGGTGGACAAAAATGGGAAAGAGAGAAAGTCAGTAAAATAAGCATTCTCTCTCTATCTCTGCTAGTATGTATGGTGCTGACCTGTTCTACCATAAAACTTCCTCCCTGTCTGTTGACTTGAAAGCTCATGAACAAGGTTTGTCTCCTTTGTTTCTTCCAGGTAATTTGGAATAGCAATGGAATACATAATTACCACAGCTGTTTCTGTAATACTTTAGGGTGAATTTGTCTCACTCAAGAAAGAATAACTTTAAAGGAAAAAAAAAAGAAGAATATAAGAAGACCTCAGAAGATGGAAAAATCTTCCATGCTCATGGATTGGCAGGATTAATAAAGTAAAAATGGCCATCTTGCTGAAAGCAATCTACAGATTCAATGCAATCTGCATCCAAATTCCAACTCAATTCTTCATAGAGTTAGAAAGAGCAATTCTCAAATTCATATGGAATAACAAAAAACCCAGGATAGGAAAACTCCTTTCAACAATAAAAACTTCTGGGGGGAAATCAGCATCCCTGACCTCAAGCTGTACTACAGAGCAATAGTGATAAAAACTGCATGGTATTGGTATAGTGACAGACAGGTAGACCAATGGAATAGAATTGAAGACCCAGAAATGAACCCACACACCTATGGTCACTTGATCTTTGACAAAGGAGCTAAGACCATCCAGTGGAAAAAAGATAGCATCTTCAACAAATGGTGCTGGCTCAACTGGTGGTTAGCATGCAGAAGAATGCAAACTGATCCATTCTTATATCCTTGAACAAAGCTCAAGTCGAAGTGGATCAAGGACCTCCACATAAAACTAGATACACTGAAACTAATAGAAAAGAAAGTGGGGAAGAGTCTCGAGCACGTGGGCACAGGGGAGAAATTCCTGAACAGAACAGCAATGGCTTGTGTTTTAAGATCGAGAATTGACAAACGGGACCTCATAAAATTGCAAAGCTCCTGTAAGGCAAAGGACACTGTCAATAGGACAAAACGGCAGCCAACAGATTGGGGAAAAAAAATCTTTACCAACCCTACATCCAATAGAGGGCTAATATCCAATATATACAAAGAACTTAAGATGTTAGAGTCCAGAGAACCAAAAATGGGGTAGTGTGCTAAACAAAGAACTCTCAACTGACGACAACTAAATGGCTGAGAAGCACCTAAAGAAATGTTCAACATGCTTAGTCATCAAGAGAAATACAAATCAAAACAACCCTGTGAGATTCTACCTCACACCAGTAAGAATGGCTAAGATCAAGAACTCAGGTGACAGCAGATGCTGGTGAAGTTTTGGAGAAAGAGGAACAGTCCTCCACAGCGGATGGGATTGCAAGCTGGCACAACCACTCTAGAAATCATTTTGGTTGTTCCTCTGAAAATTGGTCATAGTACTACCAGAGGACCCAGCTATACCACTCCTGGGCATGTAAGCAGAAGATGCTTCAACATATACATAAGGACACATGCTCTACTATGTTCATAGCAGCATTATTTATAATAGCCAGAAACTGGAAAGAACCCAGATGTCCCTCAGCAGAGGAATGGATACAGAAAATGTGATACTGAAATGAATTAGAAGCTACAATCAATTACACTTTTTATATGTACACCCCATTAATTCCATACTATTATATAGAAAACCAAAATTTTGTAAAGCCTAGAGGGTAAAATCAGAGGGAATAAGGAACAACATCAACAGAAACATTAACTTCTCATTTGTAGCCTCGGTTTACTCTGGAAGAAAGGTTGCCCTTCAGAATCATAAAGGAATTTGAAATTCTGTATTTACTAGTAGAAGTTATGACAAATGAGGTGCGCTAGGAAAATGTGAAACAAATTATGACTGCACGATCTGAATGGAATTGTGGAATGGAACACTACTCAGCTATTAAAAATAATGATTTCATGAAATTCTTAGGCAAATTGATGGAACTAGAAAATACCATCCTGAGTGAGGTAACCCAATCACGAAAGAACGCACATGCACTGTGTGTTCTGATAAGTGCATATTAGCCCAGAAGCTCAGAAAATCGAAGATACAATTCACAGACCAAATGAAACTTAAGAAGAAAGAAAAGAAGAGCAAAGTATGTATATTCCGGTCCTTTTTAGAAGGGGGAACAAAATACACAAGGGAGGAGATACGGAGACAAAGTGTATGGCAGAGACTGAAGGGAAGGCCATCCAAAGACTGCTCTACCTTGGGATCCATCCCATATACAGTTATCAAACCCAAACACTATTGTTGATGCCAGCAAGTGCTTGCTGACAGGAGCCTGATATAGCTGTCTCCTGAGAAGCTCTGCCAGTGCCTGAAAAATACTGAGGTGGCTGCTCTCAGCCAACCATGGATTGAGCACAAAGTCCCTAATGGACTCTCCTAGAGGAAGGACCAAAGAAGGTGAAGGGGTTTGTAGTCCAATAGGAGGAAGTACAACATGAGCCAACCAGTAACCCCAGAGCTCCCAGGGACTAAATCATCAACCAAAGAGTACACATGGAAAGACTCATGGATCCAGCTGCATATGCAGCAGAGTATGGCCTTGTTGGACATCAATGGGAGGAGAGGCCCTTGGTCCTGAGGAGGCTCGATTTCCCAGTGTAGGGAAATGCCAGGACAGGGAAGCCAGAGTGGGTGGGTTAATGAGCAGGGGGAGGGTTCAGGGACTTTATCAGAGGGGAAACCAGGAAAGGGGATAACATTTAAAGTGTAAATAAAACTGGGGTTATGGGTTGTGTCCTGTGTGATGTGGAAGATATGAACCAAACCTAGGTCCTCTATAAATGCAGGACACACTCTTAACCAAGGATCCATTTTTCTAGGGCAGAAAGTAAAGCTTAAAAGTGCTGAGACCTAGGAGCAGGCTTGTCTGCAGTCATGCAATAGAAAGGGAAGCGAGGAAAAGTGAGACATCCACGTTTCTGTTTGCATATGAACAAGAACAATAAACAATCTCTAGGTTTTTTTCAGGTCTTTCTTGCTCCCTCTGGACCCTCCTCTTTTTCTCAATCCTCCTACTACTTCAAGAAGAAAATGAGAATAAATTCTTCACATTCTTTCCCAGAGTAAATCACTGGTGAGGAGGTTCAGGGGTCTCTGAAGTATGAGAAGCAGGCTTCCTCCAGAAAGCTGACAGCACAGTAGGAGGTAGGGCGATTTTATGTTATAATATCAATGGGGCTCGGAAATCAAAGAATCCTTATTTCATTAAAGCTCTGGACTTCTCAGGCAGCTCTGTTCTATGAAAGTGCTTCTGGGTGAAGTAGAGTGTCTGTGGGGGTGAATGGGCTTGGGAGATCAGATTGTGCAGTCATAATTTGTTTCACATTTTCCTAGCGTGCCTCATTTGTCATAACTTCTACTAGTAAATACAGAATTTCAAATTCCTTTATGATTCTGAAGGGCAGCCTTTCTTCCAGAGTAAACTGAGGCTACAAATGAGAAGAAGTTAATGTTTCTGTTGTTGTTCCTTATTCTCTCTGATTTTACCCTCTAGGCTTTACAGAATTTTGGTTTTCTATATAATAGTATTGAATTAATGGGGTGTATATATATAAAGTGTAATTGATTGTAGCTTCTAATTCATTTGTAGCCTCTAATGGGACTTCAAAATTCTCTAATTCATTGACTCATATAGCTACATGTAAAAATATCAATGTCAGAACCCCTAAGTTTTTATTTCACAACCTTCTTTTGTGTTTATGACCACAGCATTTTGGATTCTATAATGTTGGTCTTACTTTAAAGACACCTGAGTGATCTAGTTGGCAGATAGTCGCTATTTAGTTACAGCCTCATTCCTACCAGAGCAGAATAAATGAAACTTGGGTTTGGACTTTATCCTTTATCTGGCACGACTGTTTTCCCTTACTGAAAACCATATTTGAAACTTATATTTATGAAATAAATGATGGTCTCAAGTCTCTGTATTAATTTCCAGTCCATCCTCATCTCTGGGCTGCAGTCTGGATGGCTGAGAGTCAATTTGTTTTTCTTCTCTTAGGTGTCACTGGGCTTAAATTGTTTTCTGCCCATCCAGAAGATTTCTCTCCTTTAATGCTATGGAGGAAGATGAACTACTCATTGAGCTGACAGGAGTAAGAGTAGTAGGATTAGTTTGGTTTCAGAGGTGATGTATGGCTGCAGGGCATAAAATCTACAGAGATTCATATCCTGGAAGAGTAGTTAGTCTACGACAGCTGCTGCTATTATTTTTCAGTGCACAAATCTGCAGGCAAAAGTGTCAAGGTCAGCTACAACTGTTTTCAAATTCTCTGGTTTGGTTATCAGCAAAATCGATTAGTCATATCTTCCAATGTGTGTGGCATTCAACGAATGTGTGTATAAGTGTGACCATGTGTGTGAACGTGTGTGTATGTGTGTGTGTAAAATGTATGGGCTAGTGTTTCATGTAGGGTATTTTCCTTAATTATTCTCCAACTTAATTTTTAAGATTTATCTTATTTTATTTGTGTACATCTCTGTGTAGGTCTATGCTTGTGAGGGCAGGTACTCATAAAGGCCAGAAAAATATATCAGATACACTGGAGTTTCAGGCACTGTGAGGTGTCTGACAGGTAGGCTGGGAAAGAAACCTGGGTTCTCTGAAAACATAAACGCTCTTAAGTACTGGGCCTTTTCTACAGTGCATCTGATTTATTTTCTGAGTCTGGATTTCTCACTGAACCTACAGCTTGCCAACTCACCTAAACTGTCACAATAAGATCCCAGGGATGGTCCTATCCCTAACTTCCCCGTGCTAGGATTACAGATGCCAGGTACTGTGTCCAGCTTTCTTCAATAGATGCAAGGAATTAAACTTGAGTTTGCAAGTTTGCTCTTGATTGATTGAGCTCTCTTCACTGTCCCTTGTAGGGTAGTTCAAAAGGAAGCAGAAATAATATAGTTAGCTCTGAATGTTTGGATAGTCAAAGTAATTTAAGAAAATCCAATGAATATTAAAATTATTTTATTTTTAACTCAATATCTGAGGCACTCTAGTCTTGGATAAAATATAAAATTTGTTCAAAGAATAACTACTACTTTTATGATTTTGGGTTAGCATAAATGCAATGCTTGAAGGTTAACATCAATTATAAATAGTACACCATTAGATAATTCAGTGTTCTGGATGAGAATGTAATATTCCTAGATGATTATTCATTAGTATATTTATTATTCTTCACAGCTTACAAGGAGCTTTAGGTCATCATAATTGCAGGTATTGAAAATGAAACTTTCCATCTTTATTGGGTACAGAGTAGTTGTGTTTAGCACTAAATATGGAGTTAGGTTAGTGGCTAGCTGGTTATAGCAATGCTCCTGTCTCTGTTCCCCATAATGCTAGAGTTATCAGCAAGCATATGGTCATGCCTAGCTATTTCCATTAGTGCTGGAATCCCAAGTCAGTTCTTCACACTTGTTCAGCAAAGTGCTTTCTACTGAGCCATTTCTCCCATCCCAGACCCCATTATCACTAGGTAGGGAAGTAAGTACTTACAGAAAACAGAGAGTTCCCTTTGTAAACTACATGGCAGAGTCCCTTAGATGGTAATTGTGGTCACTCAGCAAGAGATTGTAAAATTGCATTTTTGAAACCAAATAATGGCCGGTGCCTGCTGTATTCAAAAATAGTCTTATGCTATGGGAGTATATTTCTGGCTAAAACAGATATTGTTTTGTGATGCACTATAGGGCAGAAAGTAGATATCAACTTAGTAATTAAAGAGATAAACAGTATATTAAAACATGAGCAAGAGTTATGTAGGAAAACAACAGAGCTATGGCACAGAGGTTAAATTCGTAGGTAAAGAAGGGCAATAGGCCGGGCGGTGGTGGCGCTCGCCTTTAATCCCTGTACTTGGGAGGCAGAGGCAGGCGGGTTTCTGAGTTCGAGGCCAGCCTGGTCTACAAAGTGAGTTCGAGGACAGCTAGGCCTACACAGAGAAACCCTGTCTTAAAAAAACAAACAAACAAAAATGCATCAGAAAAGAAATAGTGTTTATGTTCAAAATTTTAATCTGAATTGAAGGCAGCCATGTGGGAAAAAAGCATGAGACAAACACAGGAGAGACAGAAGCAAGGCTGTGACAAGGCCCTGAGACATGTCTTAAGTCTAGATGGTCACTGTGGCTATGGCTTGGCAGGAGTGTTTGGGGAATAACAATCTGCAGATACTGACTGAAAAAAAAAGGGTTATCACACGGTGACTTTTCTTTATTTTACTGAGATGCTTAAAGCCAGTTCTATCAAGTCTTCGACAGCAATGTTGTTGAATTGTGGCTGATAGCATATAAAAATCCAAGGAGAATCTGTGGTTTGTTTTTGATTTATTAATCATGGTCTTCAATTCAAGACCAATGTAATGGAAACAAAGAGAAAGAGCAGGAAATAAATAAAGATTCCAAAAATGATGACTCAAATGGACATGCTTTTGAACTGAGCCTTTCTCATTTCCTGTTCCAAAAACTTCTATAATTCCTAATGTTATTAAATTTCTGGCCTAACATCGCTAAGGAAGAATCTATGACTCTACCTGAAAATTAAATCAGCACTAGGTCTACAAATGCAAAATCACACAAATTAATATTTTAATTGAGTTGACAAAGCCTTCATGAGAATGACTATGCTGGAAAACTTTAATTATTCATGCAGAACAAAGAATGTATTCCAAATGTGATTTCTCTTTTTTTCCCCCTGATCAAAAGGAGCAGAACTGAAAAGCAAATGATAAATTTAAAGCCAGACATTTAGAGCAGGCTCTAAATCACTGCAGATATCTCTGCTTGGTACAAAAAGAATAAGATGAGAAAGATACCCCACCTCCTGATGGATGGAAATGGTCTTCTTCAGAGTAATTTATACCAACTTGCACATAGCTGCTGTGTACTCAGCCCCCCATGCAATGTGTTTAGTGAGCTCACAAGCAAGCTTCAGATGCCTTAAATACACAGTCTTGGCTGAGTGAGCAGACACATTCCAGAGGTAGAAAAAAAATGCCAAAATAATATACAGATGAGGACTACATAATCTAGGAATTTTGACAAAAGCCATGCAATTGAGAAGAATGTCTGTCATGTACAGACATACATAAGAAAGTTCAGCTATATTTAAACTTCTGTTTAAATATTTAATATTTAATATTAAATGTTTAATATATTTAAGCTTCTGTTCTCAAAGATTTATCTCGTGTGTGTGTGTGTGTGTGTGTGTGTGTCTGTATGATCTGAGTGTACAACATCAGCCATGCTGACTAGAATTGATCATGCCTTCTTGTAGAGATCAGGCTGTCTTGCTTTGTGTGACTGTTTCACAAGTAAAAGTTGTTTTCTTTTTTTTCTTCATTACACATGCCTGAATCTTGATATGTCTGTATCTTGTTTCGTATTTAAATACTCTTACCTGTCTTGCACCAGCCTGGAGGCTCAGAATCATAATGTATACCTAAAGTAAAGAGGGCCATTGGAGAAACTTTCTAGTATAGAGTGTGACCTCCAGAACACGGGGTGCATTAAGTTGTATTTTAAAAAGTAGAATCCCCCAAACCTGTAGAACAAACCACATCAAGAAAGCATCCAATAACCTCACCTAGATCCCACACAAAGAAAGACCCTTAGCAATGTGATGACAGTGGTTCCCATCAACTTGTGATCTGACTACCCATGGATGTCAAGGAATTGACAAGCCAAACCAAACCAAACCAAACCAAACCAAACCAAACCAAACCAAACCAAACCAAACCAAACCAAACTAAACCAAACCAAAAAATTTCAGCATTTCAGGTGTTAATTCTACTCAGAGCCTATTGCTAGTAAAGCTTGCTTGAGATTGCTGTTTCCATATGTCCATCCAGGTCTGGTTTTGCACCTTGTTCCCTGCAGCTTGACTCAAAACTGTCTTGGCTCAGTGCAAGACCCTGCATGTCACACATGGTTCTGCATACCCCAGGGGCTCTCTTCTGGGTTCACGAACATTTAAGCACTGCAGTGACTCTCCTTGCGTCATGGTGAGCTCTCTGCCTTTACCTCCAGTGAGGCGTCTTTGAACACCTTGAACTCTGCTGTACCCTCTAACTCCTTCTGTAGCCAATTTATTACATGTGTGTGTATGTATATACACATATATTTTTGAAACTATACATATAAGTAGATTGACTAGGATTTATTTTTCAGTTGTTAAGGCAGAATAAAACAATATCCACTTTGAGTAGAAATGGTTTATTCTACTTTATAGTTCTAGAGGGATAGAGACCATTATTGTGTATGGGAATAACAACTAAAGTAAAGTTGGTAAGGTAGAATGATCGCATTTCTTCTACATATAGCAAGTGTAGACAGAAATCAGAAATGGCGCCAGATTATAAAACCTCATTGTTTATCCCTGCTCACATTTTTCCCTCCCGTAAGAGTTTACAGCCTAAAGGCTTCAAACATCCACAAAACAGCACCACCCACTGCCTATGGGAGACATTCATCATGTGTGTGTGTTCATAACCATGTAATACAAAAGTGCATGTACTATCATGTGATATGTATGTTAATATTTAATAACTGAGAGTTAATATTTAGCTTCTGATTGGACTAAAAGAAGTCATGTTTGTCAAAGTCTAGCTATCATGATGAGACTATTTGGTAAATTACTGCCAGTGAAACACACATAATTTATGAATTATTCTGATGTTGTGGATGATTCTAACATGTTTGTTTATATTTCTGGCAGAGTGTGCTTGCAATGCCACTGTCTATGAGCAAGGGCTGATACAAATCAAGTGTTGCTCAAAATCTCAAGGAAAACGCAGGTAACGTCAATCTGAGAAGGCACAGGCTTGAGCCATAATGAAGGGCTGTCTGGAGCAACTGCTGTTTCTGCATTATTCTGTTGTGTCTTATGTTGCCCTCTGCAGCCAAAGGGAATTGAGCTAATAAGATTCTCACTTATTTTTCCTGTGTCTATATACTGTTTGGACAAATCACACTGCTTAATCAATACCTGCTTTTAATCATACCAGGTACAAACATGGTCAAATAACAGATATGATCTTCCTTCATGGAGAAGTTATATGGTACTGAATTCTTACTAGTACTACCTCTTACATGAAAAGTATGCAAGGTTGGAACTAGTGAGTCTTGGTCAATTAGCTCATGTAGAGAATTGTTAGTGGTGGGAAATGAAAATATATACGTAAAGTTTTAAAAAGAATAAGTGAAAAATTAAACTCAGTTTTACAATAAACATACTTATACTCAAGGATTATTTCTCTTTACTGTATTTACACAGACCTAAGAAACTATCTTATGATTGTAAGTAATTCATAACTGTTAGTATTCTGCAAAAATTAATGATTTGGAGGCACAAGAGAGATGGATGTTTGTAAAAAGAATATGAGCTCAGTTTAGGGAAACTAATCATTCCTGAATCTGTTTTTCTATTGAGAGAGCATGGCTGGTACCTGGGTGCTCCCGATCAAAGAGAGTCCAAGATTCCTTGGCATTTCAAGAATAAGGGATATTAGGTGCTAATACTGTGTTTTTGCATCAGTTAGAAGGATACAAGATTAGATGAACCAAAAGAAAAGAGAGAAATGTCTGACCAAAAGGAATATAAAATAATTACATATATGTATACACACACATGCATGCACGTGCATATGTTTATACAATGAGGTCTAAAATTAAGAAATGTTTGTCCTCTTCTGGGATGAAATTAGAACCCATTGTTGGTATTTGATTCATTTATCCTGGTATTTATCTTTTTTTCCTTAATTAGTCATTCATTTACACTCTCCCTGAAGAAAAAAAGCTCATTCTAGCAGTAGCTTACAATACACCAATAATATGATCTATGCAAACTAAAGATTAAGAGAAGCCCAGAAGTTATTGAGGAAAAAGAGCCTCACCTTGAGTTACCAATTTAAAAAATGAACCTTTAAAATTATTAAGAAAACAGGTTTATGATTTGCAACATAAATTAGTGATGTGGTACTTAACAACTTAAAACCATTGTGTTCATTACTAAAGGTCACTGTAGGGAAACACTTCTAAGTATCATCTCTGTGAAGTGTCTGTGGTTGTGTGTGTGTGTGTGTGTGTGTGTGTGTGTGTGTGTGTGTGTGTGTTGGAGATAGTGTTCACATGATCCACAGTGCATGTACAGAGGTCAGAGAACAATCCCAGGTGTCAGTGTTCGCCTTCCACCTTGTTTGAATAAAGATTTTCTTGTTTCCTGCCACATAGGAATTTCTAGGTATTCTTCTTCTTCTATCTCCTATTGGCCTTTATGGATGTTGAGATGAAAATCATAACCTGCTGTCACTAGCTTTCCACTGGGCCTTTGGGATGCAAACTCAAGTCTAAATCTTGTGCTACACATGCTTTCCCTAACCACTGAACCATCTCCTTAGTGCCTAACTGTGGGTTTTTGTGCATAAGTTCTCCCACTGAGAGTTGGGAAGAATTCAGGCTTCTTCCAGTCAAGGTTCCCAAATATTAAGTGACATTTCTAGAAAGAATTCTAATGATGTGAACTTAATGATATGCTTATTTTATTTGGTAAACCTACATCTTTGATTTTTCCCTAGGGACATGATGTCATTAAAAACTTTCACTTCCTCACTTAGTCCTCTTTTCCCATCTAAAAAATATGCTGATGGATAACTTGATTTTTTTATTTGTTTGTTTCTTGATAGAAATGTCTACTTAACCAATGCAAGTATTTTAGTAATCAGAACAACATACCGTACCCTGTTGTTAGGGAAAAGAAAACCCGTTCATGAGGCTGGAGAGGTGGTTCAATGGTCATGTGTGCTTCCTGTCTTTTCCAGATGACATAGGTATAGACCTAGTGCCTCAATTAGGCCCCCCAAAATCTCTTTTAACTCCAGCTCTGGGAGATCTAGTGACCTCTTCTGGCCTCTACAGTCACCTGCACAGAGATGGAATATACACATAAGCATACACACACACACACACACACACACACACACACATGCACAAAATGAAGATAAAATCTTTGAATACACTGGATATTGAGTAGGTCTATCAGCCTTTGTTAAGACAGGTCAGCACAAATTACTCCTCAGAGGCTATGTTGACTGTGAGGACTACTTTCAAGCTTCCATCAAATCCAAAAATGCCAGACAATACCTTGTAATTGACTCATTTCGAAAGGCATAAAATCATGACGCTCAAGACAATATAAAATGAACATGTGAACTTAATGAAGTAAACTGTATTATGCTGATGCCAGCTCAAAGGAAAATTTAAAGCACCTGGTATTCATGGGTAATTTAATAAAGGAATGTTAGGAAAAGACAAGTTAATATGATGTGAAGTGATTTAAAGTTCTAGAATAATGAATTGCAATATTTGAGGTGTTGCTTTCTACCAGGCAAAAGATAATTGCAGTTTGGGTGGTTAAACTTTGCTACAAGTTAACCTTAAACTTGCAGACACTTCAAGTAATGCATTTAAGGACCGGTCAATAAGACAAAAATCTAGCTTGTTCTCAGAGAAAACCCTATATTCTCCTATGTTCTTTTTCATGATTTAAATCTTTTGATGAACCTTGGATCCTACTTAAGATGCCACTAACCTTTCTTCTACAATGTATGTACTTTTGTAAAACCTTTTAGGAGAATCAAATTCTCAAAGTCATATAAAAATTAAACTTTGCCTGAATAACATATCGTATTCTAATTATTTTCTAGAGGAAGAAAAATAGCTGGAGAAAACTTTGTAACATTTTATTTTTTGTCAAATATTTTTCGTTCTTATAAAATGTTTTGAACTTTAAGTTAGGTAGTAGAAATGGAAATATAGAATTGGAAATATATATTGGAATATGTATTTGGAAATGTATTCGAATATATATTGAGAAGCGTATTACAGTATATATGGAAACATTACCTAAGATACATATATGTACATATACATACATAAGCACATTTATATATGTTTATGCATGCATGTGTGTATGTGTATATACTATATATACACTTAATATATAAATTATATTTTATATTTTTCTGATACAGGACTTCTCACTGAAATTGTAATCAGGCTGATGGCCAGCTAGTCCCAGAGATTCTTCTGTTTTGGGCTGCTCTGTCTCCTAACAAAACACACTAGAGTTACAAGCATTTTTTAAATTGTGATGAGATCTGAATTCAGGCCTGTGAATTTGCTCAGCTGTGCTCCTTCCCAGTGAAGCATCTTCCCAGGACAATCTTCAGTTCATGCTCATATTCTTTTGGCTTCACATGAATCAGAGAAGCTCCATTGTTGTTCTGGAGGCATTTTATGGACAAGTTAGCACTTCTATTTTGATTTTCTGCGCTCTGTCTTTTCTTGTAGTTTTCTGCTCAGCCTAGTCCAGTCTGCTTTATTTGATCTGAGTTCCACTTAGAGAGGTGTGTTGAATTTTTCATTTAGGTACAAAAAAATCCCCAACAGTGATACAATGCCTTCTGCAATCAGTGTAACTTTATTTTATGTGTTTGAGCCAGGAAGCAGCATTTTCTTGCCTGCAGTGACAGATTCTGGAAAAGTGATCATGAAGAAATTGCCCTGGGAGGATTTTAGAGGGAGTCAGAAATTTTTTGTGAGCATAAATTTTACAGTAATGAATATGTCTTTATTATTGATTTTTCAATATTCACCTTCAAAAGCTATTGTGGTGGTACATGCCAGTATTATCAGCACTGGGAAGGAAGGTGCTGGCAGATCAGGAATCCAAAGAGCTCTTTGGCTACAGAACAGATTCAAACTCACATTAGCTATTGTCTCAAAAAGTTAATAAGGTGTCCTTATGGCAGGATGACTCACTCTTTACAAATGCTGCCATTATGATTGAAAATCTGGTTGATCCCAGGTTCCTCATGATGGAAGGCAAGGACTGATCTTCATCTACATGCCGTAGTATGTGGGCACCGCCACACCAAGCACACAATAGATGAAAAAATGCAACAACAGTATTTTCAAAAAAATCTTTCTTCATACTATGTGCTTCTGTTGTGTAGCAGTTTCCTCTGAGACATTCTACCCTGCAGAGAAGCATTCTAAGGCCGAGAGTAAGCAACTTACAAAAGTCCCTGAAATTGGCTGGATTCACCAGGCAGGAATCAGCTGAAGTGCCTTTAGACTAACTGACTCACTTGGGAAGAACTTTCGCCAACCTCTTGTGCTGCTTGTTTTCCAGGTGTCCAGTTTTTGTGAAGTGTGCCCTATGCTGGGGATGCTGGGGTAGGCTTTGGTGATACAGCTGTCTTTTAGTCATTTATGCTCCTGTCAGTAATAGCTTACCCTATTCCTATAAGTAACTCCCACAAAACTTATTTGTTCTGCAAGCTGGGCTTCGGTGGTATCCATACATTGGTATGTTGTGGATTCTGTATCTGGGGTGAGTAAATTGTGTGTTGTGTCTCCCCAAGAACAGTCTTGTCATACAACTACAAATAGAAGACTTGAAAGAATTGAGTTTTATATGACCCAGAAGACCCCTCTCCAAAGACTAGCTTTTGTGGTACTGAAGGTTGTTATGTACGGTGCCAAGAAAGAAAATCATTGGATTGTCTTACCTACCTCTGATGCCCACGACAATAATTACCAGCACAAGAATATATCCACAGTGGTGCAACAGAGGAATCCCTATCTTGAAGATCTAACATTTAGTGGATATTCCTCGAAATATGTACATGCAACCAACAATAAATAGAGTCATTTATATTTATGTATTTCTTTGATGTTTACACAGGAAGCTAATTTTAAAAAGTAAAAGTAAATAATGTAATTAAAATATCTGTCTTCAAAAGGATTCATCCTAAATTTTTTTCCAGCTGGTCTTTCATATGCTAAGCCTACAGCTCTGCTACACAAGGTCTAATCTTCAGTTTTGAGACACTGTTGCCTTTGTTTGTTATTACATTTGAGGTGTTGGATGAAACTCAGAGGCCTTGCATGTTAGGCAAGTCCTCTACCACTGAGCTACATCTCCAGCCTGTCAGTTAGGATGGTGCAGAACACATTGCTGAACACATCACTTTCTCATGTTCTTGTTTCAAAACACTATAAATTGCAAGAAGAGAAGGTCTCATTTAGTCATGGAATTAAGAATGACGGCTAGAGATGAGCAGTGTGGGATCACAGGCCAAAAACAAGCAGTCACATTTTACTCCATATCACTCAGGGAATAAGAGCAAACAAAGAAAAGGGAAACTTTCAGAGTTGCCACCATGATGGCTAAGTGTTGTCATGTGGTATTCTTGGGTCGATAATCTTGGACTCTGTAGTCATATAGAGCTGAATATCACTACGTACTAAGCTGCATTTGGCAGTTCAAAAATTCCAAGGAAGGGAGAATCAGTTTTCTTTAAGTGGGTGATCTCCTGGTGGTCCTGCATTCAATGTCAGGCCCTGTACCAAGAGTATTTGGACAGCACAAATTGAACTCAATGGGATGCAAATGAATTAAGAACAAATGTAAAAGAAATTGAAGTTGAGAGGACTGGAAGTTGGGTGTATCTGGGAAGAGTTGAGGAGGGTATGAATATGTTCAAAATGTGTTGTATGATATTTTCAAGGAATTAATATGAGCATTATAAAATTAAAAATTAGAACCACTCATACTAACTACATTTTGCCAGCTGAAGATTCTAGTTCTACAGCATTGAATAAGGTAATTACTAATCTCAAAGTATTACTTGCTGAAGATTTGCCATTCTTAGGTGGTCTGGAATTTAAACTATCAAAACAAAACAAAACAAAAACCTAAAGGCCCCAAGAGTACTCTAACTATACATTGTACACTTGCGTTATTCCTGTTTATTGGTAGCAGACTCAATGAGGAGCTATTTGGGAAAATTGGGAGGACATTAAAATCATCGATTACAGTGACCGGTGACCATCTTTCAAGTGTCATTAAGCATCTTTGTATTCTCCTTTTAGATGCATCCAACCTTTTGACTTCAATATGACTTTGACATTGTTCATCTGGAGAACTCACCATCAAGAATCACACAATTGAGTTACCAAAAAAAAAAAAAAAATCAAAAAAGCACACAAGGTTTCTAGTAAATTTGTGATTCTGTGTAAAGCTGCATTCATAGCTACACTCAGCCTTGTGCAGCCCTGGGGCTGCTGGTTGGGCACCTCTGCTTGACAATTCTGTTAAATAACACTGATAAACTAATGCTACGGTTTGTGTTCATCTTAAGTTTTCAGCTTTCCAGATCAACAACTGACTCCTAATATTCTAGATCCAATATGAGCAACATCTAAGAATATCTAACTATGGCTAGAATTAGGTGCAGTGTGCTGATAACATTTATCCTGACTGCATATGACTTGTACGTTTTTTCAGTGGTGGGAAGAGGACAGGGAGGGTAGAGTGGTATAGAATGATGCAATCTGTTGCTGACTTCCAATATGGGCAGTACTTGTGCTCGGGCAAATCACCAAATGCACATTACCTGATATTCTCCTATGCACAGTAAAATACAATCCATCAGAATTAACAAGTCTTGAGGTTTATGATTATAATCTATGTGGGATTCCCATCCTTGCTCATATATCTAATTATCTTTCAGAATTATGTTTAGTTATGTAGTAGTTATTATGCAACTTCTATAATATTCAGACTCAGATATTTATAATTGATATTTTATTTTCCCCTAGGATATTAAATATTTAGTCTTTACTGTCAACATTATATAATATATTTACAATAATAATAATTGATTGCACTTGGCTAAATTCATTCAAAATTGTTTAAAGTGATTGTTCAATAGGATTCCACTGTCATTTTGGTTCAACCTAGGAAAGAAAAAAGTAAAATATTTATTAATATCCTAAGAATTCAGTAAGGCCATGAGATTAAAAAACACAAATTCCAATAATCGTCAGATACTGATATGTGGATCTACAGCCCCTTAATCTGTTTGACATCAGACAGGTTATTTTGAGAAGTAACAGCAGCCTGCCATGAGCACCCAGATTTCAGGGTTCAGGACCCACATAGTGAAAAGAAATACGCAGCACCCTCACATGTCCTCTGATCTCCACATGCATATGTCTCTGTGTTTTTCAAACAAACATAAACCACGTTTTAATAAAGAAACACCAACAATAGCAAATAATAGAAGACTTTAAAAAGGCAAAAGATTTAGCTCAGAGCTATACAAAAAAAAAAAAAAAATACCTGTAACCATGCACAAAAATACTTAAGTAATCCTTCATTATAGGTGAAAGTTAATAAAATAGGATAATATTTAAAGATTCCTAAAATCTAAGGTGTTTGAAGCATACTGTGTTGATGCGAGCATAGAAACTGAACAGTTTTGCTTTTTTTCCTGTGGCTACAAAAATATAAAACCATCATAGAAACACTTTGACAGTTAATTCCACTTTAAAGGACAAATTCTAAGGATGCACCTGCATAAAGGGGTACAGTTACGCATTTTAAAATTATTTGTAAAGGCACAGGATTAACAAATTCTAAGTCATAGGTTGGTAAATGGGTCATAGAGCATTCAGACAATACATTATTTTGCTATATAGTGAAATGAAAATCATCACGTGTTTTCACAGAACAGCCACAATGTTATATGGCTCATAGCAAAGTATATGTGAAAAGAGAACAGGTCCCGTGCACGATAACCTGCCAGAATATGGACTCAGCCGCACCGTAGTTGTGAGATCTGAAAGAAGCCTCCTAAGAAAAGGAAATTCCGTTCCTGGGTGAGCTGGGAATTTTTTTTCTTTCTTCTACTCTTTGCTATTATATTGTTTATATGTACTGCCTAACTACAATATGACTTACTATAAAATCTACAAGTTATGTGTGGATGGATGGATGACGTGGTTTGCTGGGTGCAGGTGCTTCCAGCCAAGCCTGATGATCTAAGTCAATTCCTGGAACTCGTGCAGGGAAGAAAGAAAAGAGAACCTACAGGTTGTACTCTCATCCCTGCACCCACATGGTGATATTATAGACACATGCACACAACCATACATACACAGAGAAATAGGAAAGGGGGGGCGGGGAGGGAAGGAGGAACAGAGTGAGACAGAGAGAAATAGAGAAAAAGACAAACAGGAAGACACATACATAAGATTATCTGGAAGTTCATAGGGTTGTATTTTATAGAAAGATGGCATCATGGGAAAGAAGCCATATTTGAAGTCTAAAGAAAGAAGGTAGCTAGTGAGGTAACCACAATCAGGAACAAAGCCAGAAGACTGCACACAAAGGAAGCTGGGAAGCTAAATCCAGGCACACCAACTGTCTGCCCCAGCATCAGCCAGTCTTATTTTAGGCAACATATATGACTGTCTCCAGGGTGTGATGCAGTCTGCCTTGGCAATTTGAAAATCATTGCTGTAATCTCCGAAAACCAAAGCACTAAAATCAATAGTGTTGACCGTATCTGATTAATCTACTTCCACTCACTGTCTACAAGCACAGCTGTGTTCGGACTAATTTTAGAGTCAGTTTTTTTTTTCATATAAAATACGCTATAGCACTTCAATATCTATGTAAATAAATGGAAGCTGTTCAGCTTGAATGAGAGGGTGGCAGAGTCTCCCCAGGGTATCTGTGTGAAGCTACATTTTCAAGCTTTCCTCTAAGCAGGCCACTCTCTATAGTCTTATTGGTGTGACTTGAATGTTTTGCTGTATGGAGGAGACAAAACAGAGTAAAAACAGATACAAGGTTTGGTGTGAGTAACATAAAGATTTTCTATTGATTAGTGAGAGATTCATGCTTCTGGGACTTTCATATGACAGTGGCCAAAAGTGACAATTCTCTAGTATTTTAGAGGGGTTTGGAAACTATTCTCATCTTGAGGTGTCTAACTCAATTGTGAAATCACTTAATGTGTGGCTTTAAGGTATGGAAGATATCTTTAAAGAAATCAAACTGTCCTATCTTTTGATGGTACTCCTGCCCAATGGGGCAGCTTGGTTTTTCTTTCTTATCAGCTCTGTGGATCCACTTGTTCCTCATCTTATGTACTCTGCATCTCAATATTGTGTAGATATCTCATTTAAATCTACAAATAATATCACTCATATGTTTATATATCAGCTATCTTCGCCTTCATATATGTCTGTGCATGTGCACACACACATGCATAATTTGTTATGTGTATGTATGCAGGAGAGAATAAGTAATTTTTTTTTCTCTGACCACGTTAAGGGTTCATGACTGGGACCTCCACAATAAAGGCCACATAGAAAAGTAATTTAAAGAGCTTTATATGGCTCAGAAAATTTCAAAATTGAAAAATGTGGATAAAAAGACATAGAAATACAGTCCCTTTTTGTCGCTCTCTCTCTGTCTGTCTCTGTCTCCTCAGTGCTGGGGCTGAAGGCATGGAGTTCCATGCCTGGATTTTTACATGAGTAGCAAAGATCTGAACCCAAGATCTCTGGGTTTACTGGTTGGTTTGTATTGTTGTTCTTCCTATGGGGCTGCAAACCCCTTCAGCTCCTTTGGTCCTTTCTCAATCTCCTCCATTAGGGACTTGGTATTCAATCAATGGTTGTTTGAGAGCATCCACCTCTGTATTTGTCAGGCACTGGCAGAGCCTCTTAAGAGAGAGCAGTATCAGACTCCTGTCAGCAAGCACTTGTAGGCATTCACAATAGTGTCTGGGTTTGGTGACTGATAGGATGGATCCCCAGGTGGGGCAGTCTCTGGATGGTCTTTCCTTCAGTCTCTGCTCCATATTTTATCTCTGTATCTCCTCCCATGGGTGATTTGTTCCCCCTTCTAAGAAAGACTGAGGTATCCACACTTTGGTGTTCCTTCTTCTTGAGTTTCATGTGGTCTGTGAATAGTATCTTGGATATTCTGAGCTTCTGGAATAGTATCCATGTATCAATGAGTGCATACCATGTGTGTTCTTTTGCAACTGGGTTACCTCCCTCAGGATGATATTTTCTAGTTCCATCAATTTGCCTAAGAATTGCCTATTTCGTGAATGCATTGTTTTTAAAAGCTTAGTAGTAGTATCCCATTGTGAAAATGTAGCACATTTTCTATATCCATTCCTCTGTTGAGGGACATCTGGGTTCTTTCCATCTTCTGGCTATTATAAATATGGTTATTATAATAAATAAAGTGGAACATTTGTCCTTATTACATGTTGCAGGATCTTCTGAGTATATGCCCAGGATTGATAGAAGCACCTAAGGATATGTTCAACATCCTTAGTCATCAGGGGAATGAAAATCAAAACAACCCTGAGATTACACCTTACATCAGTCAGAATGGCTAAGATCAACAACCCAATTGACAGAAGATGCTGGTGAAGATGTGGAGAAAGAGGAACACTTCTCCATTGCTGGTGGGATTGCAACTTAATTCAACCACTCCGGAAACCAGTTTGGCAGCTCATCAGAAAATTTATTGGTTATTTTATTATTTACATTTCAAATGTTATCTCCCGTCTCAGTTTTCCCTCTTCAATCCCCCTATCCCATCTTCCTGCCCCACTCTAACTCCTGCTACACCATCTTAATGTTCCCCTATACTGGGGCATCAAACCTCCATAGGACCAAGGGCCTCCCCTCCCATTTATGACAGAGAACACAATCCTCTGCGACATATGCAGCTGAAGCCAGGGGTGTACTCTTTATTTGGTGGTTTAGACCCTGGGAACTCTGGGGGAGTCTGGTTGGTTGACATTGTTGTTCTTCCTATGGGGTTTCAGACCCCTTCAACTCCTCCAGTCTTTCTCCTAACTCCTCTGTTGTGATCCCTATGCTCAGTCCGATGTTTGGCTGTGAGCATCCACATCTACATCTGTATTGGTTAGGCTCTGGCAGAGCCTCTCGGGGGACAGCTATACCAGGCTCCTGTCAGCAAGCTCTTCTTGGCATCAGCTGTAATGTCTAGGTTTGATGTCCACAGATGGGATGAATCCCTAGGTGGGACAGTCTCTGCATGGCCTTTCCTTTAACCCTGTATTTTTGAGAGAATCATCTGGATTATGTTTAGAGAGCAAAGAGCTTGGGCACATTACACAGTGTTAGAAACTTGAAAAGTTTTAATTTGTGGGGATTCTTCTTGGCTTCCTCGTCTCATCTTTATACAGATAGCACAGAACAACTGTGGCACAAGTCTTCAGTGGATTGGAGGGAGATATTGAAAGTACATGAACAACTCAAGGAAGAGAAGGTTTATACTGGCTCAGGTGATAGATAGAAGGCATGGGGCCACAAGCATGTGGCAGAGCTTGGGGAGTCTAATGCTCAAATGCCTACTTCACTGAGGCAGTTACTCGCACCCCCCCCCCAAATGTATAAAGCAATGTAAAGCTCCTTGTATAAGACAATACTAGATGGAAACTAAGTAGTCTTATGACATATGAGCCTGTGAAACACATTTTACTCCAACCATAAACATGACAACCGTCTTCTGCAGTGTTTAATTTTCTACAGGTTAAATTATTTACAATAGGCAAAGAATCATAGTCTCTGTATGATGTTCAGATCCAAAATGTGGCAAATAGCAAGTAAAACATATTATGCTATACTATATTATATACAAAAGAGATGTTATTTATATAAATTGTATATGTATCTTAATGCACATAGAGGAACAACTTCATGCTTCTTAAACTGTATAATCACAGTTATGCTTATATACAACACTCACTGAATTTCTGTGTTACATGTTCATCATTGAAAACATCATGATTAGTTCTTGGGCTGCAGGAGCCTAGGAAATCTGACACTTTGCTCAAACTCTTCACCATAAGCCAGCCTCAAAATGGGGAGTGTGTGGATGCTTACTTGGTGTTTATATGAATATTAACATTAATCAATGGATGCAAAGAGCCTGGTAGAATGATTACTTCATAAGATGTTAGAAATTGCAGCATCCTCTCCATCAACCTCTCTTTTCCTCTTTATTGATCAATGAAGTTTGCTCTTAATCAGAGCAGCAAAAATACTTTGTTTTCTACAGAAATATATGCATCTGTATCTTAGCATTTTGCTTATGCATACAAGGAAAAAATATATTAAAATAATTTAAAATATATTAATATATAAATATATAGTCATAGTAATACAAATTTAACTTATATATAAATTAATACATAATTTATATATAAATTAATACATGAATACATTAATTTATAAATGTTACAATATTATATAAATTAATGTATATATTGTATAAAATAAATATATACAGTAACTTAGTTACTTGCATTTTAGTTTACCAGTTGATCTCTTACAGTACTAATTTCAGTGAATAATGTTGTTCACATTATTTAAATAACGCATGATGTTCATACTCTCACACTTAACGCATCTCATTGAATGGACACACAAGAAAACACACATCCAAATACATTTTCAAATGTCACAGCTTACAATATGAGTTAGATACAACACACAGCTAAGCATGCATAATTACTTTCCAATTAGAAAATATTCTGGGTCTGTCATGATCGCTCATTGGGAGGAGGCATTTGCTCCAGTGAGTTGACTTTGATGGGACACATATGGGACAGATTTGATGGGAAAAGGAGAAAAGGGACTGCCACTAGTTGTCCCCAGATATCCCCACAGGAGTCCTGTGCCATGTGTGTACACTCACAATAAACAAACAAACAAACGTGTAATTAAAAGTTAGAAACCATTCTCAAACCAGGAACTATATAGGTATCTCTTACATAATACAGGATGTTGAGGATGGCCCTGGAGCTAATTATATTTGATATTAATTCCGTTCTCCTGTGAGAGGCTGAGGACAAGGAATGAGTCAGCACTCATGTGATTTCCTGTAAACCTGCTTCCCACCTTAATTTGTAAAATAAAGGAGAGCTGATGATTGGACAGATAAAGGGAAGGTGGAGTGGAAGGTGGGGAGAGGGAGGAGAAAGAGAAAATGGGAAAGGACACAGAGGAGGAGGAAAAAGAAAAGTGGAGCAGAAGCACAAGGCCTGGAGAAATCGCAAGTTCCAAGGGATCTCATAAGATGTGGAAGATGGTAGAGTAGCGGTAGATCTGCTCAGTCTAGGTGCACAGCATGTATTCATATTAACTGAGTTGTGTTCTCATTGCCAGGGCATATTTAGGTTGGAGGTTTACCGCAACAACAGGATTCCTCAGCAAACCTTCTCTGCTGCCTGAATTGATCCTTCAGGGTTGGGTCCTTCATTTATCTTCATGCTTGAATAGTTAATGTTTGTTAATGTTATTGTAAGTCTGGATTCTCTAGAGTAGTGGTTCTCAAATATCAAAATGTTGCAACCTTTTAATACAGTTCCTCAGGTTGTGGTGACACCAACCATCGTGTTATTTTGTTGCAATTTCATAACAGCGATTTTGCAACTATTGTTAATTATAATGTAAATATTTGGTATACAGGATCTCTGATGTTCAA
Organism: Mus musculus; assembly: GCF_000001635.26. Taxonomy (NCBI): domain Eukaryota; kingdom Metazoa; phylum Chordata; class Mammalia; order Rodentia; family Muridae; genus Mus; species Mus musculus. Next base: position 76,692,241 of record NC_000072.6, on the reverse strand, counting down.
CACTCAAAGGGTTCATGACTACCACTTGAAACCCACTTTTTTAGAGAAACTCAACCAACATGATTTTGATGACAATGATGTTGATGACGAAGACAAAAAAGATGATGACGATGAAGATAAACAGACAAAGACTACAAGGATGATGTAGACTACAATGATGATAGTATTAGTGGTGATGTTAAAGGTGGCAGAATGTGGTATTTCTGAGTGTGTGTTTATTAAATAATTTTGTTTGAACATAACAGCAGCAGCTTACTCACTCCTGAAAAGCTTAGTAGGAAATAATTGCTCAATCTGTGAGGCATGGGGCCTCAGCAGTCCCAGTCTGGCACAGAAAACCTGAAAGGTTCCTGAAGAGACAATGGTTCTCGGTTCAAGATGGAAGCCTGGAAAGATTAGCTCTCATATCAACAAAGGTATTTGCTGCTTCAGCAATGGGGTAAATGAACTTAATGTAACTAAGTAACTAAGAGACTGCTATCAGAAGGTTCCATCTACAGTTCAACCAGGTGGGGTCAACGTTTTCCGGCTCCTCATCTGTATGCCATAGTGGGCCCTCCATTAGCCCAGAGTCTTTACTCCAGTCTGAATTTTACACAATCTTTTCACCCCTAAGAAATTTGAATAAGCTTTCCCCTTACCCAAAATCCTACCACTTCCATATGCTTAGTTTCTGAGAGTTCAAATACAGATTTTCCAAAAAAAAAAAAAAAAAAAAAAAAAAAAAGTTAGATTGGGGGAAGGATTAATCAAACTTCTCCTCATTCAGAGTCTTGTAGTTCTTCCATTTAATAAATTGGTTTTAACATATGTTCTTAATTATAAGTTTTGTGACTGCTAATGGAACTCAAGAATCATAAATGATGTTCTTTAACTCTTGAGACACAGTTAAATGCTTAGAAGTTAGTAGTCTATTTACTCATATTAAATTGATTAAGGCTGATTCTGAGTAAATGATTGTTTTGTTTGGAATTTGGCATTTTAAGATGTTTCAGAATGCTTTTCTTCTTTCTATTCTGAGTCTTGCTTCTCTGCATTAGGCAGTTAGTGATAAACATTACACAGTTTTGAAGGTGCAGGTGTAAACACAGACTCTACTGGAAGCATTTCAAACCACACAAACCAGTTATAATCCCCACAATATGAAGTAATAGAAAGTCTGAATGGTGCTCTTTATTGACACCATACATGATGGGTGAAGACACATTAAAGCTAAAATTGTAGATTGAGTGAGAAGCCAACAAAGAATTAAGGCATGCTGAAGATGAAGTCAAAAGAAGGACATTGCGGGTCAGTCCTAAACACAGCTTTTATTGTGTTACAAACTCTCTCTCTCTCTCTCTCTCTCTCTCTCTCTCTCTCTCTCTCTCTCTCCCTCTTCCTCTCCCTCTCCCTCTCTCTCTCTCCCTCTCTTCTATGGGTGTGATTGTGCATGTGATATGCACACATGGTATACAGGTAGCTGTACGAATGCATGGTCAGAGGCTAGTTGAAGAGTCAGTTAGCCTGCTCTCTCTGTTCTATTAATTCAAGATCTGTTACTGAACCTGGAGCTAGTCTGATGGTCAGCATGCTTCAGTGCTCCTCCTAACTCTGCCCTCAACTTCATTTGGTTGTCCATGTATACTTGGCAAGGCCTGATTAGAATAGAAGTTTACTTAATAATGAGCTCAGAAGGTTTTTGCAGGGGGAGGGGAGGCTGGAGTTTCCCATTATCTTTATGGTTTCACTTCATGGTACCAAATTATTTTAAAATTTACAAGGAAGTCATTATTTGAAGTGATCCCAGACTGGTAATGATCATGGTAACCAACAGAAGTAGACAAAATGATTCTTAGCAGGAACAGATTTCTAATAGATAAACTAAAAATTATATAATGTTAAATAATGTGAGTTCAGTCTTAAAAAGTCACAAAAAAGAAGGAGACAAGGAAATGTGAGTGAAAGTCAACGGAAAATAAGAAATAGTACATTTACAGATCAACTATAGTATATATTCAATTGGTATAGTGGGAAATGAATTTTAAGGTATATACAATCAGAAACTGTAGAGACATTTCATAGAAATATCCTATAACAACCTATTGGTGCAGATATATAATTGAGCACATTAGTTAAAACTTCTTAAATGAGACATCACTAAAGAATGAATAGTGCTGTTTATAAATTGAACTTCAATAAATCTGTCTTAGTGAAAGAATTACTATACAAAGTGATAATTAATGGGACATTTATAGATTTTAATGTTTGTAGCTCTAAGAAACAAAGGCTTAAAGGACATGCCACCCATCAACTTTAGACAATTGGATACAGACAGAACAAAGAGATCTAGAGATACTGGAAAATAAATATTTAATTGAATAGAAAGGGAAACAAATATTCAGGAAGAAGTGCCAACAAGGAGTCAAACGCTGGTCCGCTGAGGATGCTAATTATTCAGTAACCTTAGGAACAAGTTACTACTGGAATGGCGTTGATAGCCAGTCAAGGAATGACAGCTGCTTCGTGGGACATACTTCTGAGGATCAGATGGCTAGCCACAGATGCTTTGCACTGGCCATAGTTCCACAAGCAGCAGCCAGGAGCCAATGAGAAGATACTGTCACCTCTTTCATCTCTGGGCCTGCTTAAGCCCTATGTCAACATTTTTCATTTTGCTTGGCAAGAACAGAACAAACATCTTCTGCAGGTACTCAATTAAGAGTCAGTTTCTTCCTTTCCTTCCTTATGTCAAACCGACTCCTTTCCATCTCTTCCTTCCCCCTCCCTCGCACCCTCCTTCCCTTCTTTGTTTCCTTCCATCCCCCTTCTCCTATTTTTCTACCTCCTCCCTCTATCTTTCTTTCATCACGTAATTCTTGAGCCTTTCTAAGAGATTCCATGCTCTTGGCACTTTCTGTAGCGCTCACAGTGATTCTTCAGTCTCTTCAGTCACTTATGTAAGCTGAAGAGAACTCAAGTAATCATTCTAAGAATTCTCAATTTAGACCCAGAGTCTCCCCTGTCATCTAAGCTAGATATTCTTTTCCTTACTGGCCATCCATCTCTGTCTGCAGCCCCTTTATCAACCTATCACCAAAATCAGCTAATTTTACCCCCTAAAAGTGTGTCTCTCTTTTAGCAGCTTACAGCATCAGCTGCACAGCAGAGTCACCTGGAAACCTGGAAAGGTGCCAGTGCGTCAGTTTCATGTTTATTTGGTCTGAGAGAGCGAAATGAGGCTAGGAAGGCAGGATATTGCAAAGCTCCTTATGCATTCTAATAGGAAGCCTTAGTGGAGAAACAAGTGCTTGCCCTGTCTGTCTCCTCACTTGCATTATCACCCAGCCTCAGCCCCCCACAGTTTCACACATGGATTATAAAAACCACTATCAGTTGGGTTTCTGGTCTCAAGGGTTATTCACTTCAACTTCATCCTTCACACAGGATAAAAGCACAGAAGCTGTTGAAATATGCCTATTTCTTTTCCTTTTAAAACTTTCCCCATGACTGCCCTCTAATAACGGCTAAAGCCTCTTTTAACAAGTCCAGCAGTAAACGCTTCCGTGTGTTCTCTATCTGACAATGCATAGTCTCGTTCATTGTCAGGTTTTTAATACAACCGAGCATCATTGAAATGTTTATTTTTTTCTTTTTCTTGAGGGAGGAAATTGATTAAATTTATGTATTAGAGGTAGCAAAATAGACATTACAGAAATAGAAAGAATTAAAGTCATTTCTGCATTATTCCAGATTTTTAAAAAATTATTGTTTATTCTTTGGATGCATATAATTTTACCACACACTAAATACAAAGGCAAATTTGCATACTAAACATATGAATATGCTTGATTCTTTTTACATACAGATTTAAATCTTGACAAATTATTTCATAACACAGGACACAGCCCTTCCTTGTGATCCAGAGTTGATTAATAAGTTTATTTTTGGGGAAAAAAAAGTATCTAGGGTGAATGGTGAATCATTTATTGAGCAGAGTTCTTCTGGGTTTTCTTACTGAAGCTTCCCAACTGAGGACCTGGAATATTTCTATTCCCTCCTAGTAAGAAGTATGAAGCCTGCACTTGAGAGAGAATTTTCATGTATTGATTTTGTTCCTTTCTGATCTCTGTTTTTACTGTTTGAGGGGCTTGTGTTTGTGCCTGCCTTTCTTCCAAACAGAGTTTCTCATTTCTTCACTTAATTAGACTTCTAGTTGGACTAACCTACTGGTTTCTATAATGATCCCATTTTCATGATGTCTTCTTTTATTCTCTGTATGTTGTGTTCATTTGTTGTTGTTGTTTTAGTTGTTTGAAACAGAGTCTAATGATGTAGTCATGGCTGGCCTACAGCTCACTATGTAGACCTTGAGCTTGCAGCAATTTTCCCTGCTTCTGCCTCCTGTGTACTGCGATTATATATATGAACCACCGCATCCTGCTTGAACACTGCTTTAGGTACTCTGGAAGAGTCGTAGCTGCATTTCACTGCAGAGTTAGCTTGTAGTCCCTGATCTTCTTAATGCCTCTTGAACTCTCAAACCTCATCGTTCTCATTTCCCTTCCTGTTTTTATCACATCCTGTGCCTATGCTAATGTGGATAGTACACACTTTTCTTAAGTTCTCTGAAGTTTTATTTCAACTCTTGCTGTCAGAGCTAAGAATACAATAATCAATAAAGCTGACCCTTGTATTCCATTTGCTCAGGGCTTACTGGCCCGTGTACATAAAATAGTAATAAGGCTGAAAGATGTGGCAATAGACATGTGAATACAAAACATAATGTGGAAAAATAAATAATTGCAAAGACATTGAACTGATTGATGGTATTCTCAGTGGTAAGTGCAGACTGGCACTGCAGAAGAGGTGGAAATATTGTACAACCAAAAGGTAGGGAGGACCAGAGCAAAACAGTCTCCTGAACATGACTGGACCGGTACCCATGCGGACTCACAGCAGCTGTCTTGCTTCCATAAATTCTGAACAACATCCAACCAGTTAGCATCCCAGCACGGAAGCAGTGTGGTTCATGAACATACCCTGCTAGCCAAGGACTTATTGACAGGTGATGGTATCAAGGGGAGGAAAGTCAGTTTTCTTTTGAGAGTATAATCCCTGCCCATGCTCCAGTGAATGTCCCATACATTGTATGCATGTATAAGATTCCTGAATATTTAGTATTAAAACAGGAAACAGTGACTGTGTCAGTCTGTGCCTAAAACCTAATTTGTCTCAGCACTTGCTGCTCTTTGAGGGCAGCAGGCCAACATCTGAAGCACGGAAATTTTATTTGCCTTTGGCTCATAAAAATCTCCGTGCCTTATTCTCCTGTGTGCTGGGATTAAAGGTATGAACCACTACACATTAAATTTTTAATATGTTTTAAGGAGTTACTGAACATTCTCAGAAACAACTTTATTTTTCTTCTTTTCTTCCCTTAGTTCTCCATTCTCCTCTCCTTCTTCCTCACTTTCCCTTTGCCCCCCATTTGCCTCCCCTTTTCACTCCGTCTCTTCCTTCTTTCCTTTCATTCACATTTATTTGAAACAAGTTTATTTTTTGTACCATATATTTTTGTTCTGCCATTTCTTCTTAAGATAATTTTCTTTTTTGAAACCTCCTTTTCTTGTTTACAAGCAACTTCTTTCTGCTTGTCATAGACCCTCTCAGGGTGGCTGATATTTCCTGGATGGCTATTGCACTGTAAAATCTAGATGAATCATGGAGAATCTTGAGAGCCTTGAATGACTGGTTCCATTGGATATGGTCAGTGATCAATGAATCCACAGCTAACCACTGCTATCTAACAGCATTATGGAGTTGTAAGCCCATGAAGCAAACAAGTAACATTATTTTCAGGGCTACCAATCTGTTGTGCCTCCCCAGTGTCTAACCTATACACACTAGAATGAAATGTTTCATATACTTAGCAATTTCTGAAATGCTTTCTCTAATTGGCCTGGATATTTCTCTTATACTCTTAAAGTAAATATGAAGATTTGAATCTTTAATTTACATGCTCCTATAGGGTTCTCTATGTAAAAAGGGTGGGAGTCAATTTTATTGGACATTGTTGACAGCTAGATTGCAAAATATGATTTTCAGCTTGAACATTAGCAAGAATTTTCAGCAGTAAATCGTGTGTGTGTGTGTGTGTGTGTGTGTGTGTGTGTGTGAAGGACATTATACATTATAATTTGGATATTATATAGATTCATCCCAATTCTAATTTATTCATAAATTTATAAATAAGCCATTCCTTTTGTTACTTGATTCTAATGTTGAACTATATTCTATGTTGGAGTTTATGCATTCAGTTAGGTCAGTACCCAGAGTCCTGTCCTTCTAACCACAGTCAAATTTAAGACCTTTTGAAGATTTTAATCATGTGTTACATTTCCCAAAAGACAATGACCATCAACAAAAGACAAAATAATTCAATTGGAAAGAGAAAAAAATAAGATTGGCTTGGTGACTCTTCTAGTTCCATCTGTCACTGTGATAAAGCACTCTGACAAACGTCACTAGGAGAGGAAAGGATTCACTTGGCTTACACTTCCAGGTCACAGTTTACAACCGAGGGACGATAGAGCAGGAATTCAAGGAGGAACTCAAGTTTCTTGTTGGCTTATACATGTTTGGACATCTTTCTGAAATGGCCCAGGATCACCTGACTAGAAAGGGTACCAGCAGTGCCAACAGTGAGTTGGGTCCTACTATATAAGTTAACCCCCACAGTGCTCACAGCCATGTTCGTATACCAAACTAATCTGGGAAAGTCTTCAATCTGAGCTCTCTTCTTACATCATCACTCTGGGCTGCTTTAAGTAAACACAGATTGTCAGGACAGGTGGAACTTAGAATGATGCTTCTGTTACTTATCAGCAAGGAGCATCAATCCAACAGTTTATTATAATATACACACATAGATAATATAAATTAATGTATAATATACAATGTATATATTATATAATATATATTATTATTGTTATATAATATATCATATGATATATAGTATATAATATATGATATATTATATTGTATTATATTATATTGATTATATTAATTAGATCATTAGTTGGAAGTTGATTTTTACAAAATTACAATAATACTAATGTACTTATATAAAACATGGACTAGTGAAAGCACACACACACACATATATATATACATATATATGCACCTCTTCACATAAAATGGTCTTATATGTGTTGGCTATACCAACATAGCTCAAAAATATTTAAAATGAAAACCATGTGTCTATGCTGCTCTTACTTTCAAATAATAAACTACAACAACTTTTGCAGTATTATTTACATTGAGGCACTTTAAGTAATCATGAGTTGGTTTAAGCTATACAGGAGAATATGCATACAATGTGTGAACATAGTATAACATTTAAATATCTTGATCATGAATGGATTTTATTTTTTTAATGCTCAGAGGTTAGGTACATATTCCACGGACAGCAAGGGAAGATCATCTATACATTGTATTCACCAAGTGTTTCATTATTGTCAGTAAATATCAGAATATTACAAAAGGACCCAGTGGAATTTGAACTGAGGAGACCTGGCCACAATATTTCTCTGGTCCTTGTTCTCTTCAGTCTGTACTGGGATTCCAGATAGTCATCATTTCCATGCAAATATCATCTGAGTGGGGAACTGGAAAGAAATATGGAAGGGCTGCTGGAGTAGGGTAGGAACCATTTACCCACCATGGAAAATTGAACATAGAAACCATGTCAGGGGAGAAAATCAGTCCTGTGTTCTGTGATCAGAAATGGAGTTCAGTAGAAATATACTTGTGAAGGTGTGTGATTTTTTTGTGGGCACTGAAAGAACACTGCAGTCTAAAAACCAGCTTGTGAATCACAGGGTAATTCTATGGACTCTATAAGATAGTTAAGACAGGCCTTCCGCTCGACTCGAGACTCGAGCCCCGGGCTACCTTGCCAGCAGAGTCTTGCCCAACACCCGCAAGGGTCCACACGGGACTCCCCACGGGACCCTAAGACCTCTGGTGAGTGGATCACAGTGCCTGCCCCAATCCAATCGCGCGGAACTTGAGACTGCGGTACATAGGGAAGCAGGCTACCCGGGCCTGATCTGGGGCACAAGTCCCTTCCGCTCGACTCGAGACTCGAGCCCCGGGCTACCTTGCCAGCAGAGTCTTGCCCAACACCCGCAAGGGCCCACACGGGACTCCCCACGGGACCCTAAGACCTCTGGTGAGTGGAACACAGCGCCTACCCCAATCCAATCGCGTGGAACTTGAGACTGCGGTACATAGGGAAGCAGGCTACCCGGGCTTGATCTGGGGCACAAACCCCTTCCACTCCACTCGAGCCCCGGCTACCTTGCCAGCTGAGTCGCCTGACACCCGCAAGGGCCCACACAGGATTCCACACGTGATCCTAAGACCTCTAGTGAGTGGAACACAACTTCTGCCAGGAGTCTGGTTCGAACACCAGATATCTGGGTACCTGCCTTGCAAGAAGAGAGCTTGCCTGCAGAGAATACTCTGCCCACTGAAACTAAGGAGAGTGCTACCCTCCAGGTCTGCTCATAGAGGCTAACAGAGTCACCTGAAGAACAAGCTCTTAACAGTGACAACTAAAACAGCTAGCTTCAGAGATTACCAGATGGCGAAAGGCAAACGTAAGAATCCTACTAACAGAAATCAAGACCACTCACCATCATCAGAACGCAGCACTCCCACCCCACCTAGTCCTGGGCACCCCAACACAACCGAAAATCTAGACCCAGATTTAAAAACATTTCTCATGATGATGATAGAGGACATCAAGAAGGACTTTCATAAGTCACTTAAAGATTTACAGGAGAGCACTGCTAAAGAGTTACAGGCTCTTAAAGAAAAACAGGAAAACACAGCCAAACAGGTGATGGAAATGAACAAAACCATACTAGAACTAAAAGGGGAAGTAGACACAATAAAGAAAACCCAAAGCGAGGCAACGCTGGAGATAGAAACCCTAGGAAAGAGATCTGGAACCATAGATGCGAGCATCAGCAACAGAATACAAGAAATGGAAGAGAGAATCTCAGGTGCAGAAGATTCCATAGAGAACATCGACACAACAGTCAAAGAAAATACAAAATGCAAAAGGATCCTAACTCAAAACATCCAGGTAATCCAGGACACAATGAGAAGACCAAACCTACGGATAATAGGAATTGATGAGAATGAAGATTTTCAATTTAAAGGGCCAGCTAATATCTTCAACAAAATAATAGAAGAAAACTTCCCAAACATAAAAAAAGAGATGCCCATGATCATACAAGAAGAATACAGAACTCCAAATAGACTGGACCAGAAAAGAAATTCCTCCCGACACATAATAATCAGAACAACAAATGCACTAAATAAAGATAGAATATTAAAAGCAGTAAGGGAGAAAGGTCAAGTAACATATAAAGGAAGGCCTATCAGAATTACACCAGACTTTTCACCAGAGACTATGAAAGCCAGAAGAGCCTGGACAGATGTTATACAGACACTAAGAGAACACAAATGCCAGCCCAGGCTACTATACCCGGCCAAACTCTCAATTACCATAGATGGAGAAACCAAAGTATTCCACGACAAAACCAAGTTCACACAATATCTTTCCACGAATCCAGCCCTTCAAAGGATAATAACAGAAAAGAAGCAATACAAGGACGGAAATCACGCCCTAGAACAACCAAGAAAGTAATCATTCAACAAACCAAAAAGAAGACAGCCACAAGAACAGAATGCCAACTCTAACAACAAAAATAAAAGGGAGCAAGAATTACTTTTCCTTAATATCTCTTAATATCAATGGACTCAATTCCCCAATAAAAAGACATAGACTAACAGACTGGCTACACAAACAGGACCCAACATTCTGCTGCTTACAGGAAACCCATCTCAGGGAAAAAGACAGACACTACCTCAGAGTGAAAGGCTGGAAAACAATTTTCCAAGCAAATGGACTGAAGAAACAAGCTGGAGTAGCCATTTTAATATCGGATAAAATCGACTTCCAACCCAAAGTTATCAAAAAAGACAAGGAGGGACACTTCATACTCATCAAAGGTAAAATCCTCCAAGAGGAACTCTCAATTCTGAATATCTACGCACCAAATGCAAGGGCAGCCACATTCATTAGAGACACTTTAGTAAAGCTCAAAGCATACATTGCACCTCACACAATAATAGTGGGAGACTTCAACACACCACTTTCTTCAAAGGACAGATCGTGGAAACAGAAACTAAACAGGGACACAGTGAAACTAACAGAAGTTATGAAACAAATGGACCTGACAGATATCTACACAACATTTTATCCTAAAACAAAAGGATATACCTTCTTCTCAGCACCTCACGGGACCTTCTCCAAAATTGACCATATAATTGGTCACAAAACAGGCCTCAATAGATACAAAAATATTGAAATTGTCCCATGTATCCTATCAGACCACCATGGCCTAAGACTGATCTTCAATAACAACATAAATAATGGAAAGCCAACATTCACGTGGAAACTGAATAAAACTCTTCTCAATGATACCTTGGTCAAGGAAGGAATAAAGAAAGAAATTAAAGACTTTTTAGAGTTTAATGAAAATGAAGCCACAACGTACCCAAACCTATGGGACACAATGAAAGCATTTCTAAGAGGGAAACTCATAGCGCTGAGTGCCTCCAAGAAGAAACGGGAGACAGCACATACTAGCAGCTTGACAACACATCTAAAAGCCCTAGAAAAAAAGGAAGCAAATTCACCCAAGAGGAGTAGACGGCAGGAAATAATCAAACTCAGGGGTGAAATCAACCAAGTGGAAACAAGAAGAACTATTCAAAGAATTAACCAAACGAGGAGTTGGTTCTTTGAGAAAATCAACAAGATAGATAAACCCTTAGCTAGACTCACTAAAGGGCACAGGGACAAAATCCTAATTAACAAAATCAGAAATGAAAAGGGAGACATAACAACAGATCCTGAAGAAATCCAAAACACCATCAGATCCTTCTACAAAAGGCTATACTCAACAAAACTGGAAAACCTGGACGAAATGGACAAATTTCTGGACAGATACCAGGTACCAAAGTTGAATCAGGATCAAGTTGACCATCTAAACAGTCCCATATCACCTAAAGAAATAGAAGCAGTTATTAATAGTCTCCCAACCAAAAAAAGCCCAGGACCAGATGGGTTTAGTGCAGAGTTCTATCAGACCTTCAAAGAAGATCTAATTCCAATTCTGCACAAACTATTTCACAAAATAGAAGTAGAAGGTACTCTACCCAACTCATTTTATGAAGCCACTATTACTCTGATACCTAAACCACAGAAAGATCCAACAAAGATAGAGAACTTCAGACCAATTTCTCTTATGAATATCGATGCAAAAATCCTCAATAAAATTCTCGCTAACCGAATCCAAGAACACATTAAAACAATCATCCATCCTGACCAAGTAGGTTTTATTCCAGGGATGCAGGGATGGTTTAATATACGAAAATCCATCAATGTAATCCATTATATAAACAAACTCAAAGACAAAAACCACATGATCATCTCGTTAGATGCAGAAAAAGCATTTGACAAGATCCAACACCCATTCATGATAAAAGTTTTGGAAAGATCAGGAATTCAAGGCCCATACCTAAACATGATAAAAGCAATCTACAGCAAACCAGTAGCCAACATCAAAGTAAATGGAGAGAAGCTGGAAGCAATCCCACTAAAATCAGGGACTAGACAAGGCTGCCCACTTTCTCCCTACCTTTTCAACATAGTACTTGAAGTATTAGCCAGAGCAATTCGACAACAAAAGGAGATCAAGGGGATACAAATTGGAAAAGAGGAAGTCAAAATATCACTTTTTGCAGATGATATGATAGTATATATAAGTGACCCTAAAAATTCTACCAGAGAACTCCTAAACCTGATAAACAGCTTCGGTGAAGTAGCTGGATATAAAATAAACTCAAACAAGTCAATGGCCTTTCTCTATACAAAGAATAAACAGGCTGAGAAAGAAATTAGGGAAACAACACCCTTCTCAATAGTCACAAATAATATAAAATATCTTGGCGTGACTCTAACTAAGGAGGTGAAAGATCTGTATGATAAAAACTTCAAATCTCTGAAGAAAGAAATTAAAGAAGATCTCAGAAGATATAAAGATCTCCCATGCTCATGGATTGGCAGGATCAACATTGTAAAAATGGCTATCTTGCCAAAAGCAATCTACAGATTCAATGCAATCCCCATCAAAATTCCAACTCAATTCTTCACCGAATTGGAAGGAGCAATTTGCAAATTTGTCTGGAATAACAAAAAACCTAGAATAGCAAAAAGTCTTCTCAAGGATAAAAGAACTTCTGGCGGAATCACCATGCCAGACCTAAAGCTTTACTACAGAGCAATTGTGATAAAAACTGCATGGTACTGGTATAGAGACAGACAAGTAGACCAATGGAATAGAATTGAAGATCCAGAAATGAACCCACACACCTATGGTCACTTGATCTTCGACAAGGGAGCTAAAACCATCCAGTGGAAGAAAGACAGCATTTTCAACAATTGGTGCTGGCACAACTGGTTGTTATCGTGTAGAAGAATGCGAATCGATCCATACTTATCTCCTTGTACTAAGGTCAAATCTAAGTGGATCAAGGAACTTCACATAAAACCAGAGACACTGAAACTTATAGAGGAGAAAGTGGGGAAAAGCCTTGAAGATATGGGCACAGGGGAAAAATTCCTGAACAGAACAACAATGGCTTGTGCTGTAAGATCGAGAATCGACAAATGGGACCTAATGAAACTCCAAAGTTTCTGCAAGGCAAAAGACACCGTCAATAAGACAAAAAGACCACCAACAGATTGGGAAAGGATCTTTACCTATCCTAAATCAGATAGGGGACTAATATCCAACATATATAAAGAACTCAAGAAGGTGGACTTCAGAAAATCAAATAACCCCATTAAAAAATGGGGCTCAGAACTGAACAAAGAATTCTCACCTGAGGAATACCGAATGGCAGAGAAGCACTTGAAAAAATGTTCAACATCCTTAATCATCAGGGAAATGCAAATCAAAACAACCCTGAGATTCCACCTCACACCAGTCAGAATGGCTAAGATCAAAAATTCAGGTGACAGCAGATGCTGGCGAGGATGTGGAGAAAGAGGAACACTCCTCCATTGTTGGTGGGAGTGCAGGCTTGTACAACCACTCTGGAAATCAGTCTGGCGGTTCCTCAGAAAACTGGACATAGTACTACCGGAGGATCCAGCAATACCTCTCCTGGGCATATATCCAGAAGATGCCCCAACAGGTAAGAAGGACACATGCTCCACTATGTTCATAGCAGCCTTATTTATAATAGCCAGAAGCTGGAAAGAACCTAGATGCCCCTCAACAGAGGAATGGATACAGAAAATGTGGTACATCTACACAATGGAGTACTACTCAGCTATTAAAAAGAATGAATTTATGAAATTCCTAGCCAAATGGATGGACCTGGAGGGCATCATCCTGAGTGAGGTAACACATTCACAAAGAAACTCACACAATATGTATTCACTGATAAGTGGATATTAGCCCCAAACCTAGGATACCCAAGATATAAGATATAATTTGCTAAACACATGAAACTCAAGGAGAATGAAGACTGAAGTGTGGACACTATGCCCCTCCTTAGATTTGGGAACAAAACACCCATGGAAGGAGTTACAGAGACGGAGTTTGGAGCTGAGATGAAAGGATGGACCATGTAGAGACTGCCATAGCCAGGGATCCACCCCATAATCAGCATCCAAACGCTGACACCATTGCATACACTAGCAAGATTTTATTGAAAGGACGCAGATGTAGCTGTCTCTTGTGAGACTATGCCGGGGCCCAGCAAACACAGAAGTGGATGCTCACAGTCAGCTAATGGATGGATCATAGGGCTCCCAATGGAGGAGCTAGAGAAAGTAGCCAAGGAGCTAAAGGGATCTGCAACCCTATAGGTGGAACAACATTATGAGCTAACCAGTACCCCGGAGCTCTTGACTCTAGCTGCATATATATCAAAAGATGGCCTAGTCGGCCATCACTGGAAAGAGAGGCCCATTGGACTTGCAAACTTTATATGCCCCAGTACAGGGGAATACCAGGGCCAAAAAGGGGGAGTGGGTGGGCAGGGGAGTGGGGGTGGGTGGATATGGGGGACTTTTGGTATAGCATTGGAAATGTAAATGAGTTAAATACCTAATAAAAAATGGAAAAAAAAAAAAGATAGTTAAGACAGAAATATAGCTCTCAGCTATGCACACATGTAGCATTCTGAAGACTCTAAATGGGTCAAGCTGAAAGACAAGTGAAAATATTCAATTTGAATTTAACATCATAAAAAAAGGTAAAACGGATTAAAAGCTATATCATCTGTCTAAATTTTTCTCATTGTAATGTTAAAAATTATCTATAGGCTTGAAAAATATGAAAAACTCTAGTGAGGCGGCAGATCATAGTAGTAACACTATGTACAATATAAAAGGCAAATTTGAACATTGGCTTATGACGTACAATTCAAACTCTTTGGGATTGTCTCTCTCACCCAATTAAAATAGATTATTTTATGAAATGAATTATTTATATTACATAATGCAACATTTTCACTGAGATTGCCTTTCCCATTCCATTAATTCTCACCAGTGAATTGATGTTTTCTGATGGTCTCCAAATGTTATTTGCCTCATATAACATGAGCACAATTACTAATAGAAGATTCAGCTCTGCTAATGAGGAGACACATAGAAAGTGCTTTGAGTTTTAGAATTATTTCCTATCTGCCAATGTTATAATCTGTAATAGTTGACATTTACTGTTTATGGCCAGGCTTATTCACTTTCCTCAAAAAAAAAATCTATTAACTCTCATTTTTCATATGTTAATTTATTGTTTCAAATTTATTGGTTGCACTGACTAGAAAATAGAATTTTGAAGGGGAAAAATGTGCAAATTACAATCAATTCATTTGACACCATTTTCTTCACAGTGCAGTTAGTTTCCAGAGCTCTCAGAGGTTAGAGTACAGGACAAGAACACAAAGGTAAAAATGATGCTAATACTTCTTTACACTAATAATATCCTGAATTAAAGAATAAAGGCAGAAGAAAGAAAAAATATGCCCATATAGTCATCAGCAATGTCAGATTAAGCATTCAAATGTTGAATAACAAAAGTGTCACTTGTACTTACAAGTTAATTGTTTTAATAACAGACATTTTTTGTAGTATCAATGAAGAATATATTTAAATTTTATGGCCTTATGTTTCTACACATGTATATAATTTAACATATGTTTAAATTTATTTCTTCTTAATATATTTATTATACAAAGTCATTCTGTCCCACCCTCACTCCTCCTGAAGTCCATTTTTATTGTGTTTGTGATTTCCAGACATTAGTTGCATTGCTTTGTGTTGTGGAAACCAGAAGATTTGGTAATATCCAAACTACCAACTTAAACTTTGATTTAATTAGAAATGGAGAAACAGATGAATACCACCCTCACCCCTGCTACATTTACTGTATATAGCATTTCCCATAAATTATAATACCTCATCTTACAAATGTGTTTATTATAAGGTAGATAAGCAGATAACCTTGAACAAGACATTGGCAAGGGTAACAAGCATGCCATTTATCATGCGTGAAAATGAAGATCTGTGGTTGGAAACCTCTAATAGACAGAATTTGAGAAGTTATACTGTATTGAGTCATGCTACGCAGATAGGAACTCTTAATATTCCGTCTTCTAAGATGCATCAAGATTTATTCTTCTATTATTCTTATATTGATGGCATGTCAACTTTCATGACTTAAAAAACAAATATAAAACCAAAAACAAAGAGGCTGTCAATCACAGTAGTAACCTTCTCAGTAAGTCTTGGTTCAGACAGCTTCTCTTGTTGCTCACAGTTATAATCAGTGTTAGCTGAAGGCAGTTATGTACAAATGAACAATACTCTTGTGGCAGCCCTTTCACCAGAAGAAAAAGAAAGGCCTGTTTTTAATTAATGGGTAATTACATCATTTAGAAATTTTAATGGACCATAAAAGAGGCTTTAACTTTTATCTTTGATGATTTGTCACATTAATGGAAGAAAAGAAAGGAAAGAAAGTGGATCTTCAGTGAAGGTGGAGGACATGAAGGTAACAAAATGCCATCTGTGGGAAAATAAATAATTATTAGACCTCAGCTTAGACAGACTATAGAAGTTAGAACTATCCAAGAATTTTTCAATGACAATAGCTAATGATTTTAAGAACTATAGTTGAAAATGCTGGTAATATATATGGAGAATTGAGGAAGTAATAGCAAAATGGAATTTCTGAGCAAAGTAAAATAAACAAAAATACCAGAAAAAGATATTATACTGCATATTTTTGTCTCTCAGCAGTAGACTTGATGGAGTTAAAGGAGGAAATCAATGAATTTGGAATTATATCAGTAGGAATTACTTAGAACTGAAACTCAAAGAAATGTGAAATATCACAATATAGAGCTGTAAGACAAAATAAAACTACTTAAAATATAAGTAACTGGAATCCACTAAGAGAGAGAAATAAGGATAGAACTAATGTCAGGTGGGAGATATGTGTCAGGGATTAGTAGTGTTGGAGGCCATTGAGGAAAGTCCCCCTCCCTTATGTGTGGCTTTGAACACCATCTTCTATTTCTTGGAAACTGAGAAAGTATAACATTACAACTGCCCTTCTTTAGGCCTGCTAGTCAAAAGAATGGTGTTCACCTCTGGCCCAGGGTACATAATGTTTTTATTTACTCCAAAAATTAGCATGTTACATGCTAATATTTCCTCCTTTATGAATTAATCCAACTGGACCTGTCAATCATGTGGCCAGGAGTCCAAAATCCTAGGAAATCTGGTTCACTTGAAAATAGAGATGGGAGGAAAAATTGTTCCTTTTATGACTTTATCTCTTGATTTTCTCCATCTTCCTTTACTTGGCATTTTCAAACATTATAGTTTGCTTATTCTGCTGTCTCCTCACCTCACCCCGTTTTGAGGCTCTAATCTCCTTTGAGCTTCTTCCCAAGTCTGTTTTTAATTCTTTGCTTGGAGACTAACAACAAGGACAGAACCCCAATTTTCCCAATAACAACAGAACCCTAATTTTCCCAGTAACATATGCATTTGAGTCAGTAATAGTTGTATTTTAAGAACTAAAGAGAGACTCCATATTATAAATCTTAGAAGATCTAAAAACAAATACCCCCTAAATGGACCTGCCCTCAATAAAAACCTCTTGGAGTGGCTATTTACCATTGAAATAAATGCAGAATCTAAGAAAGAAAGCCAAAACATTCAAGGCAGATAGTACGATTGAATGGTGAATGCATCTCATAATAAGGATGAAACACACACAGAGTTTGAATTTAAAAAACTCCAATTATGACATTTACATATTCCCTATAATATGACTTTCTAAAATCTATGTAAAGCTACTAAAATATATATCACTGGTTTCCAAGACTAAGGTCAAGAATGATATTGGTTACCAAGAAACACTAAGATATTTTTGGTGTGTGATAGAGTTTAACTGTGCTGATTGTTGTATGACAACCTGTACTTTGTACACTAAAAAAGAAGGACCAATACAGTAGCCCTATGCAAGTCATCCTTTGTGAAAGCTATCAATGTATGCAGAGGTCTCAAGGAAACAAAGCTGATGGAGGTGTTAGAATTTAACTTTAAATTTAAACTGTTAAGATCTTGATATAATTGTTACAAAAGGATAATTTTTAAATATATATATATCTACTATACTGAATTCTCAGAGAAATATCTCCTTTCTGCACTTAACCTTGAATATGGACATGGAAATCATAACTAAGAAAGTTTAACTGAGGATAATAAGAACTCTACTGGTTTCTTTCATAATAAAAGAGGTCAGTGCCAGAATAAATAAATTTACTAAGGTACAACCCCAGTGGGATTTAGAAGTAAGGTTTCATGTAGAAACTCCCAACTACATTGTGTCAGTAAGCAGTTTGATTTAAAAGTTCATGCAGAGGCTTTTAACTCAGACCCAGGAAGTCAGGAATATGAATTCTTTCATATACTGTATGGTAGTGCTGCATTTGCAGTGTGGTTGCTCAAGTATCTAGAAAACCTCCAAAGCAAGCTAGCCATGCTCCCAACACACTTTCATGTGCTCAGTGATGTAAATGTAGATTCTGGTAAATGACTCTGCTAACATCACTAGAATTTAGCACACAGTACAGTAAAAAGGTACGAGGCAATATAGATGTATGTTCCAGTATACCACTCAGCTAACATCACTAGAGTTTAGCACATAGAAGAATGTAAGGACTTTATCATATAACATACAGGAATTTCTTTCAAACTTTGTAGGGCCCAAATTAATCTTTACAAAGTTATAGAAGAAATAGTTGTCTATTTTGGTCCATCACAACTCCCAAAGAGGGCCAGCTGCCTTGTTTTCCTTTGTATGTTACCAGAACTAACAATAACTACACACCCATTTCTTTCTCCTACGGGATTCCAGTTCTACATATTTTAAGTAGATTCACTTTTGTCTTATAGATCTTGGGTACATTCAAAAGCCATATTTGTGTCTATTAAATAGTGGTTCATCATCTTCCTTAAAGAATGACAAATTTACGTGATAAAGAAGTTTTATTTCAGTCACCCCAGTGAAATGATTTAGGGGGAAAGAGAGGACAGATGATCAAGTTTCCACAGAGCCCTCCAAAACTCCCCAATTTCAAATCAGAGGCTAATGTTAGGCATAGAGAAAATGGCTTCAAGGGCAGATGGAGCTCCAGTGATTAACCCATTAGAAGAGCTGACTCTCCTCACAGGTTTCAGCACCACTAAGAAAGGTTTGCATTTGAGACCAAAGGTGACACTGAGGCATATTTCCTTTTGTGGATGAGGGTTTTGTTGAAAGAATCGATGACACCATAGACAACGAGACAGTGGCAGATCAGGGTCTTTCAGGAGAGCTCATACTTCATGAAAGAGCAAGCATCCTCTTATAGAAGTTCTGTGCTACATGACTGATGAGTTGCCTCTAGTACATGTCTGGTCTGCAGTCAGGTTGTCTTTCAAATATCTATAAGGATGGTAAGGCAAAAATCTAGAAAAACAAGTTGCTTTATGTCTAGATGTGAAATTTCGAGTTATGAGAATTCTCACTTTAGCTAAAATGAACAAGCTTCACAAAATGATGTCATAATCTAACACCTAATTGTTTTCTTATTGAAAGACAGTATCATTTAGCTTCTGAATTCTCCTGTCATTTTTTTTTTGCCTTGTTTTCTTGTTTGTTTGTTAATATGTCCTAACTATCTATGGCAAGATGACTTCAGAGTGTGCCATGTCCATTGTGACTTCAAGAAAGACTGTGTAATGTGTCTAATTGGATAGTAAAGTTTCAGAAATATCTCAGTGTACTTGAGTAAAATTGCTATCTGCTTTTCTGATGTTCTTTCTCTTGGTCTCTTGTCTTGAATCTGTTTGCGTTTCAGATTCATTTTTGTGTTTCTGGAGTTGGATCCATATCTCTGTAGCTTCCTTGGATTTCTTTGGACCACTGTGTGATTTCAACAGTGAACACATTTCAACATTATGGACTGTACAACACGTGGATTCCACCCTGTTATAAACATGAGTTTGAGTTCTGAAGGTGTCTGATGAAGTTTCCAGGCCTATGTTCCTAGGAAACATAGATGTACCGTGAACTAATTTGTAAAAAATGGAAATGGAAACATTTTTATTGGTTATATTATTTATTTACATTTCAAATGTTATGCCCATTCCTGGCTTCCCCTCTGCAAACTCCCTATCCAATCCCCCACCTCTCTGCTTCTATGAGGGTACTCCCCAACGCACCCACACACTCCTTCTTCACCAGCCTAACATTACCCTATGTTGGGGCATCAAGCCTTCACAGGATCAAGGGCCTCCACTCCCATTGATGCCTGACAAGGCCGTCCTCTGCTACATATAGCTGGACATGTGTCCCTCCATGTGTACTCTTTGTTTGGTGGTTTATTCCTTGGGATCTCGGAGGGATCTGGTTGGTTGATATTGTTGTTCGTCCTACATTTTAATTAGGAAGGAAAAAGATGCCTGAGAATGATGTGAACTAGTAAACTACAGGAAAGCAAATGTCCTAAAGTATGGGCTCCTATGGCTCATAATACTTTGAAAGGCAGTCATAGAGCACCTACCTCTCAGGCCTTAACAGTGCATGCTTATAGCACAAAGTCTGGACAGGAAGAACTTACAGTCTATTTGCTTCCAACTTGCCTTTATCATACATCATCTTGCTGTCCCACTCTCAATCCTAACTTCCTGACATATCAGAGCATCTGGTGTGCAGTTTAGATTATTTATGAATGACACCCTCACATGACAAGAATGTCTTAAAAGTTAGAGTTAAGCCAAGATAGTGAGTCTCTTGATTTGGACAAAGGACAGACACACTTCCACTGAGCATCATGTTGGGACAAGGAAAGGAAAATGGTTAAATACTACAGAAACAGCCACAGGGTCACCTGAGACTTTGGAGTTACATGATTTAAAGGAGGTACACTACAATGGAAGTTAAGAAAGTAGAGAAAATGTGTTAGCTTACTTGTTTCTTTACTGAAAGATTTATATAAATGACATTATAAAGGAGTTTATGAGATAGTGAGATGTCTTATGTAGAAGACGTGAACAAAATTTTAAGAATCTGTTATTTTTCTATAAATATATCAAAGAGATACGACATCTCTCCACAAACATGCATAGTAACATACATGCAAATGATAGAAATAAGTGAATAAATTAATAATCACTTTCCTATAAATGTTTGTTTTTGTCTATCACAGATACTTACTGACACATCAGGAGAGTGACTCGTGAATAACTCAAATATGGTCATCTCTCAATTATCAGCTCATTGATCTTGTGTGTTCTCAGATCCAGGTTCAGAAGTACCTCCAGTGGTCTTCAAATGGATATATCTCCAAAAGGAAGACAGCCAGGAGTCATTTGCCAGCTACAATCCTAGGTTGCCACTTGTCCAAATTAGACATTCTTCTATGGGAGAAATGGCAAAAATATTTATATATTATATATATGGTGTATAGTTTTCAAGAAATTATATATTTGCTTTATAAAGAGCAAATCAGTAAGACATGTTTGCTTTATATAAAACAAATAAGTTTGAGGCGTTCCTTACACATGAAAGAGAGTTTGTATTTGTTAGAGAGAAAAACTTACCCTTAAATTTAACGGGTAACAAACATCCAGCATTATTATTCATTGTAATTCAAGACAACGAACAGGAAGTTAATGGTGTTATTTTCTGAGGCAATTCTCAGGACATATTAACTAATAAGCAATTTCTGCCTGGTGGGGGGGATGATGATTATATATTTCAAGGAGAAAAAGCATCTTAACTGTAATTGTAAGAATTTGTCTTAAATATACAGCATATCTACTGTAGCATTCTGGAAGAAAACTCACGACCAATTCAGGAAAACACATTACGTTAATACGTCTCAATAGTCAGTGCTGGGTGAATTATTCCATTATCACCAGTGGAGAGCAAATGATATGTAAAGCAACTCTCAGTCAGACATGTTTTCTGATGCCAAGTAAATGCATAATAGTTACAAGTTTAAGGACCCCACTAACATTCTCCATTCATTTGTATGTGATTGATTCATGATATTTTAATCATTATTGCACGTAGTTCTCTGCAGGTAAAAGGATACTGACATCCCATATATAAAATAGAAGAAACTGAATCTTATAGGTGTGTCTCCACCCTATAGACATCCAGAACATGATATAATTGTGGATATTTAGAAAAATGTTTCAATGGGCTGGAGAGATGCTCCAGATATTAAGTGCACCTGCTGGTCTTACAGAGATTTGATTACCAGCATCCAGGTCCGGCATCTAATAACCTTCTGTATCTCCAGCTTTGGGGTATATGAAGCCCTCTCTGGCCTCCACTGGCACACAGCATACAGAAAAATAAAAATAGTAAACCTGGGGCTTTAATTGGGGAGGGAGGAAGAAGATAAGTTCAAATGGTGAGAGAAAGAGGAACATAAAATAACACTAAGGATATCCATGAAAGCCACACAAATTTATCATTGTTTATTTCTTAAAATTACACAAAATATGTATTAGTCTATATGTACAAATATATAATTTATCTCATTTGTCCTTGTCAATGTTTCTGCCCAAAGCCATAAATTATTAAACAAACGTCAAGCATGAGAAACTTCCTTTTTGAGTTGGTAGAGAGCCCAAGAAAATCTCAAAACATATATACTGCATAATAGATAGCATATAATATATATAATGAAACATACGGAGGTCAGAGGACACTATGTACAGCCATTTCCTCCTTCTACCACTTGGATTTGGGAATCAAATCCAGGTCATCTTCTTTACCCACTGAACCATCCCAGCAGTTCTAGGTGAAGACTAGAAGACAGCTAAAGACAGCTACACACAGAATAAATTTGTAATTGCAAATGTTGGGACCTGCCATGGCAGAAGGGAATGGCACAGTACATCAGAGTCCATCTTCCTGTATGACTGAAGGGAAATTGTACTGTTCACCCATGGAACAACTAAAGATCATTGAACTCTGTAAACATCTTCGGCTAATTCATACAGTAAGCCTGACCTACAGAAATGATCAGCAAATATTTGAACTAAAATCGATAGTATTAAATGATTAATTACTGGTTAATCTGCATTTCTTATCCTTGTTTTAGTATATTTTGGGAATTTTAATGAATGGTGTGTAAGAGGACATAACATTTAATTAATTTATTTTTTGATAAAAAATATTTGGTCTTTTAAATATGTAAATCATTTTTTAGTTATTTTAAAACTGTGTTATTGGAACAAAATTACTAAGATAAGTTTTATAAAGTTTTCTAATTTTATTTTATATGGTATGTATGTATGTATGTATGTATGTGTGTGTATGTATGTCTGCCTGAGTAGATGTTTGTGCCTCACATCACATGCACTGCTGGTACTCATAGAGGCAGTGGGAAGGCATCAGATCCACTAGACTGGGACTTACAACAGGTTGTGAGCCACCATGTGGGTGTTGGGAATCTAACCTTGATCCTCTGCAGAGCAGCCAGTGAGCTTGGCTGCTGAGCCATCTCTTCAACCCTCTAAAATAATTTTATATTTGGAAAGTGATCCTGAAGTTCATGTGAAAATATACCCATATGATATCTCTTTTAATGTGACATGCTAAGATAGAGTGAACAGATGAGGAAATATTGTATGATCTTATATCAATGAGCCAAACTGTCATCATTCTCCTGTCCTTTTACCACCTGTTTTACTGACATTGTCCCACTCATGTGATACACCTTCTGACTCTTTCCATTTATTAGTTAAGACCAACATTTTTGATTACTAATACCAAATTAGTTCAATGTGGCTGTGAGATAGAAACTTTGTGCAATTTTCACAAGGAGAAATTTAAATATAAGAATTGTTAGCTGTGTGGACTGCTGTTAATTAGGTTACTTAAAAAGCCATGGAGTTTTTATCAAGACACCAAGAAGTTAGCCACTGGAGGAATCAGCACGAATCCATTAATGCTTAAAAGAAGTTGAAAGGCTGGCTGATGAGCTAGGTTGCCTCTCAGTTGATGTCGTGGTCTTTGATCTTAGAGGACAGGCCTTACCAGATCTTTGGAGCAGTGACACAGCATGACTGAGGTTTCTGGAAAGAGATCTGTCCTGTCTTGCTGGTTCCTGGATATCTGTTCTGTCACAGCTGGAAAAAGCACCAACTGAACCAAGGTTCTGCTGGAGGGACTGCAGCTGAGATGGAGAAACTTTACTTGTTGCCACTGGCAGAGACTGAGTGGAAAGTAGCCAGGTGCAAGTGTTTCTGCTTCCTGCTGTGGGCTCCCTCTATAGCCCCCTGATGATCGAGACTCATAAGCTGCCAGCTATCCAAGCAGGGAAGTTTATAGAACAATGAATAACCAGTAGCAAAGGTCATTCATTTCTTATCAGAATGAACTTATCAGGATCAGAATAAGTTCAACTGACCACAACCTAAGGCAGACATATATCAGGATATCAGGATGTGGAAACCATCTGGCTTTAACTTAGGCATTGAGGGATATATATGTATAGGTAGATAGATAAATAGATAGATCGATAGATCGATAGATAGACACACTACATTTGTATACTTTTTTCTCAAAAATATATTATTTACAAGGTCTAAATAAGAGTCCAGGTGAACTCAGAAAGCAGCCATTAATTTGTATTAAAGTGTCTAACTTAAAAGAGGAACACTCCTCCATTGTTGGTGGGATTGCAAGCTTGTACAACCACTCTGGAAATCAGGAATCTGGCGGTTCCTCAGAAAATTGGACATAGTACTACCAGAGGATCCAGCAATACCTCTCCTGGGCATATATACAGAAGATGTCCCAACAGGTAAGAAGGACACATGCTCCACTATGTTCATAGCAGCCTTATTTATAATAGCCAGAAGCTGGAAAGAACCCAGATGCCCCTCAACAGAGGAATGGATACAGAAAATGTGGTACATTTACACAATGGAGTACTACTCAGCTATTAAAAAGAATGAATTTATGAAATTCCTAGCCAAATGGATGGACCTGGAGGGCATCATCCTGAGTGAGGTAACCCAATCACAAAGGAACTCTCACAATATGTACTCACTGATAAGTGGATATTAGCCCAGAAACTTAGGGTACCCAAGATATAAGATACAATTTGCTAAACACATTAAACTCAAGAGAATGAAGACCAAAGTGTGGACACTTTGCCCCTTCTTATAATAGGAAACAAAACACCCATGGAAGGAGTTACAGAGACAAAATTTGGAAGTGTGATGAAAGGATGAACCATCTAGTGATTGCCATATCCAGGGATCCATCCCATGATCAGCTTCCAAAGGCTGACACCATTGCATACACTAGCAAGATTTTGCTGAAAGGACCCAGATATAGCTGTCTCTTGTGAGACTGTGCCAGGGCCTAGCAAACACAGAAGTGGATGATCACAGTCAGTTATTGAATGGATCACAGGGCCCCCAATGGAGGAGCTAGAGAAAGCACCCAAGGAACTAAAGGGAACTGCAACCCTATAGGTGGAACAACAATATGAACTAACCAGTACCCCAGAGCTCTTGTCTCTAGCTGCATATGTATCAAAAGATGGCTCAATAGGCCATCACTTGAAAGAGAGGCCTATTGGACTTACAAACTTTATATGCCCCAGTACAGGGGAACACCAGGGCCAAAAAGGGGGAGTGGGTGGGTAGGGGAGTGGGGGGGTGGGTATGGGGGACTTTTGGTATAGCATTGGAAATGTAAATGAGCTAAATACCTAATAAAAAAAAGGAAAAAAAAAGTCTAACTTAAACAGGTTTTGTGAGTCTCTCAACAGCAAAATACACGTTAACCGTTCACTGTCCTATACATGCCCAGGGGAATGAATACCTGAAGGAAGTATATTATGGGAACATAATACAAGCAAATCTGTTATGGAAGTCAAGGTTCATTTCTAAAGAGTTGCTCACAGTAGATTTGTTGCATACATGTCCTTCCATGGAGAATGAACTCACTTTAGTCTTTCTAGAAGCCTGTTGCAGGGACACTAGAGAAGAAATAGATGCCTCTGTTGGCTCTTATTAAACTCAATGATTATTTTCCACACAGTACGGTAAACTGAGGAAAAATCCTATGTTTTGACTTATTCTCACACCTCAAAGTATTGTCAAACTCTTGAAAACCTATTTCCCCCTTTCCTATTTCTGAAACATCAAAATAAGGCACACACACACAAACACACACCAGATTAGGGGTAGATTTTGTTAATTGTGAATGGGTAGGTGGGGGAATTAATTGATTGGTGAATGAGTAAAAGAATTAATAAATACAGAGTTATATCAATGTTCAGTGTGATATATATGAAATTGTTACTACTTCTTTTGCTTACAAGCAAAGAGATTGTGCAATAGCTAATTTTATTTGCTAAATTGAGTGGGTTACATGGTACTCATACGTTTGGTTGGACAATATGCTGGATTGTTCTATAGTCAGTTTTCAATGAAGTTACCATTTATCTTGTGTCTTAGTTAATGTTATGTTGCTGTAACGAGATATTATGATGAAGGCACCTTATAAAAAGGAAGGATTTTATTAGAGATTTGCTTATTGTGTGTGTGAGTGCATGACTATCATAGATTGATATCATAGGAGCCTGTGGTCCTATAGGAAAGTGAGGTACTGGAACAGTATTTTAGAGCATATATATTTTATCTACAAGCAGGAGAGAGAGAAAGAGAGAGAGAGAGAGAGAGAGAGAGAGAGAGAGAGGGGGAGAGAGAGGAGGAGGAAGAAGAAGAAGAAGAAGAAGAAGAAGAAGAAGAAGAAGAAGAAGAAGAAGAAGAAGAAGAAGAAGAAGAAGAAGAAGAAGAAGAAGGGGAGGGGGAGGGGAGCGGGAGGAGGAGGGGCGGGATGGGGAGGGGAGGGGAGGGGAGGGGAGGGGAGGGGAGAAGAGAAGAGAAGAGAAGAGAAGAGAAGAGAAGAGAAGAGAAGAGAAGAGAAGAGAAGAGAAGGGGTCTGGTGGCATGGTATTTTGAAACCTCAAAGCCTACACCAGTAGCATACCTTTACCCAACAAGGCACAGATCTTCATTCTTCCTAAAAAGTCTAGGAGCAACTGGGAACCAAACATTCCAACACATGAGCCTATGGCGTCATCTCATTTACACAACTTCATAGCCTTGAAAAAGCAGATTGTCCTCTCAGTGTTTTGTGGCTGAAACTTACTAGGGGAAAGGTATTCAGATAAGTAACTATCTTACCTTGATTTGTACAGAAAACAAGTATTCTACCTGAGTTCCATCATAGATGCAGATACTTACCTGCCTATAACTCAAGTAAGAATAGCTACTCTTTCCGGAGTTCCTATCTTCTCAGTTTTGGACTTGGATTCCCACCATGCCATTAACTTTCTTTGGTTCAGCAGCTGTACCATTTACTCTATAAATTTATTCTGCCAATGTTGACACTTGTTAATCTCTATAATTCTATGAGCCAATTCAAATATACTTATATACAAAATATATTTATATATAAAAGATATATTTTCTATCCAGCTATCACTTATCAATTCATCACCTATAATCAATTAATCTGTCAATCAGTCAATCTAAATATCTATTTAGTATCATCTATCCTCTATTATCTATCTGTAATGTATCATCTATTTGTCATGTGTCATCTATATATCTTCTATCATCTGTCTTTCTATTATCTATTTGTCTAAATATCTTTTTGACTTTATCTATCATCTATCAACTACTACGTATCATCTATCTACTGCATATTATCTATCAACCTATCATCTATCTGTATGCCTGTCTCTTTATCATCTAACTTTTCAATTTATCATGTCTTTCTATTATCTATCGCCTCATCATTTACTTATCACGTATCATATATCTATAATCTAACTATGTGTCTTTTTACTTCATACTGGCACTGTTATTTCCAGAGAGTTTTGCTTTATACAACTAGTGATGAAGAAATAGAAGGAGGAGGAGGAGAAGGAGAAGGAGAAGGAGAAGGAGAAGGAGAAGGAGAAGGAGAAGGAGAAGGAGAAGGAGAAGGAGAAAAGGAGAAGGAGAATGGCAGTCAAAATAGAGTACCTCTGGATTTTTTCAACATGACTTGTGATTTTTATGACTCCTTTCTTCTTTTGTGTAACTATTTTACTAATGAGCCCTTATCATCTGCCTCTCATTGTCTACCCAATGACCACTGTGTGTTGTACCATTCACCCATTTTGTCTTGTGCTTCAAATTTGAAAAAAAAATGAACGAATATCATCATCATCATCATCATAAACAACAGCAGCAGCGGCAGCAGCAGCAACAACAACCACAACTATGATTAAACCTGAAGCTAAGTGAATAATTTGCACAATATGGCATTCTAATAAAAAGTAAATAAAGAAAAAGTCCTTTGTTTTTAAATTTCAAAGTTTTATTCTCATCTAGTTCGGGTACCAACATTCAACCATGTACTTTCTTTTCTTAGTTTCATTATTTTTCCATAAGTGAGAACCTGACCACAATGCTCTTTATTATCCCTTCTACATCAGTAAATCTCTGATTCAGTCTTCCTTAGTGACAAGATAAAATGACCATCATGTTCCTGAGACAGTCATGTTAAGCACAAGTCAGCCTTTGTTTAGAAGCACACAGCTGGGTGTCAGTGCTAGAAGATACAAAGAAGTTCAGGCATGCTTACCTGAAAGACAATTTCCTACAGCTGCTGTGTAGTTGTGTAGATGCACCTGGCCTAGCAGAATGGAAACATTCTAAAGAAACAGTAGTGTTCTCAAGCTGACTATTAGACTATTGAAGTAATAGACCCAGAGGAAATGGGGATTTCCCTGGGAATGGCATATTGAGAGAAGGAATGAGCACCAGCCAGAGGGAGAACTTGTCTTCCAGGAAAGATTTCAGACTTACAATGAGTCAAGTCATCTAATAAGATGAAGATGAGACTGAAGCCAGCTATGGATGGGTTAGTAGTGGGTCAGTCCACACCTTATCTTTCTTTGGGATCACAAAAAACGAAGATGGTCTTGAGGGATTTACTGGATTTGTGTGTGTGTGTGTGTGTGTGTGTGTGTGTGTGTGTGTGTGTCTTTCCAATCTGGCCTAATAGATTGTGCCCCACCCCACCCCTATTTTTGTATTTTATAAAGACCTTATCAAATCATTCTTTTTCTCCCAGAAAAGCATTTTTATTAGATATTTTCTCCATTTACATTTCAAATGCTATCCCCTTTCCTAGTTTCGTCTCTGAAAATCCCCTATACTCTCCCCACTCCCCTGCTATCCAACCCACCCACTCCCACTTCCTGGCCCTAGAATTCCCCTATACTAGGGCATAGACTCTTTGCAAGACCAAAGGCCTCTCCTCCTATTGATGACTTACTAGGCCGTCCTCTGCTACATATGCAGCTAGAGACACAAGTCCCATCATGTGTTTTCTTTGATTGTTGGTTTAGTCCCAGGGAGCTCTGGGGGTAGTGATTAGTTCATATTGTTGTTCCTCCTATATGGCCGCAGATCCCTTCAGCTCCTTGGGTACTTTATCTAGCTCCTTCATTGGGGACCCTGTGTTTCATCCAATAAATTACTGTGAGCACCCACTTCTGTATGTGCCAGGCATTGGCCTAGCCTCACAGAAGACAGCTTTATCAGGGTCCTGTCAGCTAAATCTTGTTGGCATATGCAGTAGTGTCTGGGTTTGATGGTAGTTTATGGGATGGATCCCAGGTGGGGCAGTCTCTAGGTATGCACTCACTGATAACTGGATATTAGCCCAGAAACTTAGAATACCCAAGATACAATTTGTAAAACACATGAAACTCGAGAAGAGTTTCATGAAGACAGAAGTTTCTGGAAGACAGAAACGTGGATACTTCGATCCTTCTTAGAAGGAAGAACAAAATGGAAGGAGTTACGGAGACAAAGACTCTGTCCTTTTGCTGCTATCAACTTTTAATTTAGCTCTTTATATTGGCTTATTGAGGACTTGTGGCTGGACTTGACTTTGAACACACGTTAACACTCTCAAGGTCTGTAGTGTTTCAACTGTTTTCTAGTATTAATCTATGTAAGCAAAGTTACTGTCAGAGAGCAGGCATTTCTTTTTTCTCCTTTCAATTTTCCTTCTGTGAATATTCCCTGGCATCCTTTTCTTATTGTTTATTCTACTCTGTACCCACCCTGCCAGCCTGGGCTTCTTGGTTTTGCCCCGTGTTTCCTTTTTCTTTCTTTCTTCTGTTCTGTAGATGCTAAGCACCAGCACCATACTTCATTTCATTTATTATTTTCTCTAGACTCTGAAAACAAATCTGGCAGACTTAACAGATTTCCTCGAGTATGTTACACAGATTGTTAAATTTGTTATTTAAAGAAAAAAAGTTCTGTAGCCAAATAACTTGATAGAAGACTAAATGAAATAAAATTGCACTTATTTCCTTGTTGTAAGACCTTCTCAGAGCATTTGGTATGTGAATGTGTTCAAGGAATCAACACTCGGCTTTTCCAACTGGTCTTTCATTTTATGTTATTCTGGGATGCTCTTTATTTCAGAGTGTCCTGAAGGATGAGAGGGCAAGAGAAAAAAAATCCAACCACGCTCAGCAATAAAATTATTAAACATTTTCACCTTTCAAAGTGTCTGTATGTACATGTGTGGACTTATAGGCATAACTTAGTTGTTTTTAGATCATCGGGATAATTGCTGACAATTCTTCATGCATGTCAGCCATTCATGAAGCACAAACTCATTTGTGATATATGAAAGAGTTTTGAAGGCATGACTTTGTGCTATCAGAAAAGACTAGGAAAAACTTCTGTATTTAGGTAAAAGTCTAAAATATTGAACACAATTACTCATTTATTAATTCTCAGAAAAAGAATGCATTTCATGTAGTCTTTGTTCATAAGACTTTGTCCCAACATAAAAATAGCTCACATCCCAGGTTCTGACATATGTCAAGGCTCTTGAAGTTATTATTAGCAAGGTATAATGAATAGTCAGATTCCAATGTTATGAATTGTGGACTTGATCTGTCTTAGTAGTAGAACAAAAAGCAGGAAAGGACACGTCAATCAAAGGCTAGGTACATTTTTAATCTTGATACTTTGCCTGGTTACATTTCCATATAGCCATTGGCAATTAGTTAAGTATCTTTTTTTTTCTCAAGTTCAACATGACTACATTTTAAACTTCATTAAAGTTTAGAATTCATTTGGGTTGTAGACTTTAGCTAATAATCTAGTTTTCTATATAGCTATGAAATTATTTCAGATATATAATAAACTAGATATATTATCTTCACAAAACAAGTATAATTGTGATATTATATCTAGTCCCAATTATCTTAATTTTAATGTGCCAGGTGATTTGCTTTTAAATAAATTAAAGATATAATTTGTGAAACGCTATTAAGAACCTCATAAATGCTGTGATTTTTCTTAAGAGATTAAAAATCTTGATTATTCTTTATTTGCTAAAAGTAGTGTAAGCATTTTTCTTGTTTTTCTTTTCTATAATTTGAATTGTTGCTTTTGTTCATTAAACATTAAGATTTGTCTAGAATTTGTTTGTTTTTAAAGATTTATTTTTCTTTTGAATATATGAATGTTTGCCTGCCTGCAATTCATGTGCAGCATGTAGATGTGGTCAGTGTTCGCAGAGGCCACAGTAGGTCATTGCATCCCTTAGCTTTGGAGTTACAGGTCTTTAGGAGCCATCATGTAAGTCTGAGGAACTGAGCCCTGTTGTCTATAAGAACAGACAATGCTCTTAACTGCTGAGCTGCGTCTCTCTTGCCCCTAGAAATTCATTTTGGTTGTAGATGTCAACTAATTATCCAATTTTTCTGTATAGCTACCAAATTATCTCAGATATATAATAAACTAGTTCTATCATCTTCACCAAATAAGTATAATTGTGGTGTCCTAGTCTCATTGATTTTTCTTTTTAATGTATCAGGTGATCTGCTTTTAAATATATTAACTTTCAAACATATCTTGACTAATATTTCTGGATCACATTCCAATTATAAAATTACTTTGCTATTTTCTTGTTCCAATTATACAACATTTTAGAGCAACTTGATAACCAATGTATTTAAAAGATCAACTAATGTGACTAGGTAGGTTGTATATTAATAACTAAACATTACAAGTACTATATATCAGTCTGCTAAACTATAAAAACTGCTTGAATTCTACATAAATAGTTGAATAATTCACATTACCATTATTATTTTATTTATTTATTTATTTTGCTTTTTTGAGACAGGGTTTCTCTGTGGTAGTCCTGGCTGTCCTGAAACTCACTCTGTAGACCAGGTGGCCATAGAAAGGAGAAAAAAGTAATTTTTGTTAATAATTCCACTGATAATACTAAAGGTCTTATTGTGTTAAAAGTTAATTTTTAACCATGATTTCTTGGACCCTTTTCAGTTTTTTTAATGTAGTGTTTGGTTCCACATTAATTTTAACAACTTGGTGGTTTTATTATGATTAACTTTATTTTTTACATCTTTCAATCTGATCACACTCACTCCCCAACCTCTGTTTTCTTCTTCTAGCTCTCAAGAAACTCATCAGCTCCTCCTAAGTCTCCTTCAAGTACCATGTTTCTTGTTTGATTTGGTTATGGCTTTCTAACCCTTGAGTTTAAACTGTGCCATCAACATGTATATCATGTGGATCTATCCCGTGGAGAATATGGGATTCATCAGTGGCTAAATGTCTGAGGGCCACTGAAGTCTCATCCCTCATTCAGCATTCATTGACTGACAGTAACTCCCCATGGAGGTGCTGGATCCCATAAACATCTTCCTTACCCATGACTGAATATTGACTGGCCTACTCTGTGCAAAGAGTGAGGACAAGTTTGGCTGCTTAATTCATGACTATAATTTTCTTATCATGTGAAGTTGATGGCATTTCATAGCCTTCCTCACCATCATCTGTTCTTATACTTTTGTCTAGTCCTTCTTTGTGATGTTCTCTAAGATTAGTAGCTAACATAAATGGCCGTTTTAGGGCTGAGCATTCTATAATTACCTACTCTCATGAGATCGGCCAACCACGAGGTTCTACAGTGGCTGTTATTCACTGCAGAAAGAAGCTTCACTAATCAAGTCAAGGTCAACCCTTGTCTATGGTACTGAAAGAAACACATAGAAGGCAATTTGACACTACTTATGTTGAACAAAGCAGTGGTGGTTTTCCCCCTAGGACCTGTGACCTCCACATGAATTGACTTCTATCCAGAATTTCAGTTACAGACATGAATTGCCTCCTGTGGTAGGGGCCTCAAATACAAGGAGAAATTTTTAGGTTATTGTAGGAGGAACTAGGACGGCCACCTCTAAATAAATGCTGGGGACTGAGCAGTCACAAAGGCATGTCCTACAAAAAGACTTAATTGAAGACTGCCTGACAGACCAAGGATTGCTGATGCACACAATGTCTGCCATTCAGGAACTGCTGTTTAGAAAAGATGCTTTCTTGGGACCAATAGGGCATGGATGGAGAATATTAAAGGAGCTTGCAGCATGGTTCAGATGAGCTTGCTGCAGCATTTCTTACCTGCTCCCAGAGTCTGTATTTTGATTCCCAGCCATCTCACCTCCAATCCCCAAGGGCAGATAGGGTCTGGCAGTGAGTAGTACAGGGCACAGGCAGCAGGTTACCTAACACTGCTACAGGTTCATCTTGACTGACAGATCAGTATTGTAGCACACAAGTCCCATCACTGGATAAGATAATTGATGGCTTTTCTTAATTTTCAGTAATAGGAACAGTCATCTTTGAAAGGTTTGTGTGTGTGTGAAGTTGAATAATCCTTTTTTTAATGTGAAAGATGAATAATCCATATAACCCATTAGAACAGTAACCATAGTAAGCTACTTTACAGCTTTTTATATGGAAATGTGAACAGACTAATACAAACCAAAGCATAATCTCACTTCACAAATCAATGAGTTCATCAAGTTTCCTTACAATACATTGGTGAGGAGCCAAATATCCCTATATAAGTAAAAAACAATACAAAACAAAACAAAAAACAGAGTTAAGCATGGATAACAACCAATAAAAGCTTTATGACAAGAGCTCTCTATTAGACATACAGGTGGTTTGGCCAGTTTAGAGAGTCTCCTCTCCCTAGTGATTGTTCCTACTTGTGTAACTTTACCAGGGGCCTTGTGAATCTTATAAGTTTCAGGAGCTTCCTGTAACTTGTGAGTTGTTTCCATTCTTGAGTCTTAATGCATATTCCTTCATTAACCAGGAAAGGTAGTTTAGTACAAAGAAAGTTATACATCACCAGGTTTATCGAAACAAATATAGGACCCCAAAGTCTGTAGAAGAGCTTGGTATTTGAGAAGTAGGCAATTGTATACTTGGTCTTTGGGAAGCTCTCATTTAAGAAGGGCTATATTTTCTGTTATCCTCATTTCTATCCTGATTATTATTTTAAAAAATAACCTGCTGTTTTCTTAAGCCAACAAAATATACATTAAAAATGCTTCAGAAAGAAGGAAGTAGATTTATTTTTCCCCTAAAATTTTGTTATCCATTGGTAATCTTAACTCAAAATGAGATATTTGTTTTGGATGCCCATCAGGTTGAAAAGGTGACAGCCAACTCCAGATTTCTCTGAAGCTTAAATGTCAAACAACAGTACAATGTGCCTTTTGAAAATATAACTAGAGAAGTCTTTCTATTATTTATTTAATTAAAATGCTCAAATTCTTTTCAGGTGACCTTCTTCCAGTTCCAGATGTAGCTGAAATGGTTACATGTTTGCAAAGCAATGGTTAGCATTATCAGTTAAGGATTACATACGCAGCTGTTTTGGCAGTACCAGATTACTGGAAGAGGAGGATAGTACTTCATGCACATACTGGGAACACCCTGAAGAAAGAATAAGTAAAAATATCAGGCAAATGGGAGGAGAGGGGTACTAAATAAGAGAAGGGTAGTCTCTTAGTTTCTTAGTTCTATTGTTATGAAGACATGTCATAAACAGGACATCTCTTATAATGAAGGCACTTAATTGGGAACTTGTGTACAGTCCCAGAGGCTTAGTCTATTATCATCAAGGCAAGGAATACAGGCAGGCATGGTACTAGAATAGTAGCTGAGAGCTTTACATACTGATTCATAGGCAGCAGGCAGAAAGAGAGACAGTGGACCTGTCATGATCTTTTAAAGCCTCAAAGCCCACCCCCAGCTAAACACATCCTCTAAGAATAACACATCTACTCAAATAAGGCCACACCTCCTAATCTTTCCCAAACAGTACGTCAATTGGAGGTCTAACATTCAAATATATGAGCCTATGAGGCCATTCTCATTTAAACTATCATAGGCAATCAAAAGCCAAAGATGTAGAATTCGTCCATATTTTTTGTTGTGAATAATCAATGTATTCTTACTAAATACATTTTAATAAATAGGAGAAGACTAATTTTGCAAATATTAAAAAAGAAGAAATGAACTTTCATATTTTAAAGCCAAGAAATTGATAAAATATTTTAAAATATTTTTTAAGTGTGTGTTTGTGTGTGTGTTTGGGTGAGCGTGCCTACACACGTGTGTATGTGTGTTCAAATCAGAATGCAGATGCCCCCAGAAGTCAGACAAGAGCTAAATGATCCTCTGGAACTAGAATTATAGTAAATTGTGAGCCAAGTGAAGTGGGAACCAGAGTCAGGTCCTTTGTAAACGTACTATACTCTCTTAATGACTGAGGCATCTCATTTCTCCATCTCTGAAAAAGTGATAAAATATGATCAACTTGATTCCTCATTTTCTACCCTCTTGTCGGGGAAAGGAAAACAGACTTAGAATACTATTGAGAAAAAGTTAGGGTATATACAACTTCTAGAAAACATGTTATTGACTATTGTAGCCTAGCATAGCATATAAGATACCAAGCTACATGTGTGTTTATTGAGGCTTTTGGTAATTCAGATGGCTATTATTAATAAATGTTGTAGAACTGTCAGTTCACATAGTGGTAAAACTGAGCAAGTTGGAAGCACAATGTTACTGAGACTTTTGCTCTAAGCATGGGAGTTAACCTAATAGAGTCATTCCTTTATTGTTTTTTTAGAACACACTCAACTAGGCAAATTTTGTGGCTATTGTGTGGGCAGGTTTCTTAGAAAGGAAAAAATCAAATTCTCAGGTGATCCTTGATTTTTACTGGTAATAATTCTAAACCTATCTTAGAGTAGATATGGATGTACTATATGCCTTAATGAATGTAATATGCCTTGCCTACCAAATAGCTTTGCTTAGCAACACAGTCCATTGCAGTGCATTGCTTACTTCATGGTTTCCCAGTAGCTGGGGACAGTGGCTCAGTTCTACCTTCAACAACATCAAAACAATGTTTCCTACTTCACATCACAAACTCAGAAAAAGATCAAAATTCAGCATTCCCAATAGACTTTCTACTGAATATGTACTGGTTTCAGTCAAAACCAATAAGCACAAAAATGTGTGAACTGTGGATCGTTGGAATGCTCAGATACATCCATCATACACTGTACCTCTGTGGTGGCCTCAAAAGATTATAATGTAATTGAAAATTTCCAATTGCCTATTGCCATTGTAGCTGTCATAACGAATTGCTGTGTTACTCATTCAATTGTGGTGAATTGAAGGAGGTCAACAAGTCTATTATCCTGCCTCTTATATAAAACCACAGTATATATAGTTGCTTATGGTACACAGTACTTGTTAGTAATAACTGCTATTTGACCATAGTATGAATTTACTATACTGCATGTTTTATCGTTGTCATGTTAGAGCATCACATATATATTCATATATAATTTTAGTTTACTTAATAAATATTGTGTAAAATACATATTTCGAAAGATAAAATCTATTTAATCAAAAAATCACAAACTCTGAAAGGAGATTTATCAAAATATTAATGGTTGATATTTATAGTAGCGACATTTGTTTACATATAAGTGTGTGTGTGTGTGTGTGTGTGTGTGTGTGTGTGTGTGTATTTGCCTGGTCTTAAAACCCCAGTGTAACTGTGGTAGTTTGAACATGCTTGGCCTATGAGAAGTGGCACAATTGGGAGGTATGGCCTTGTTGGAGGAAGTGAGTGTGGTCTTTGAAGTCCTTTGCTCAATCTCTGTCCAGTGGAGTGGAGATAGTTTCCCTGGCTGTCTTCAGATCAAGATGTAGAAATCTCAGTTTCTTCCCCAGCAACATGTCTACCTGGATACAGCCATGTTTCCCACCGTGATGATAAAGAACTCGTCCTTAGAAACTATAAGCCAGCCTCAGTTACATGTTTGCTTTTATAAGAGTTGCCTTAGCAAAAGACACTGAATAAGACAAAAAGGCCACCAACAGATTGGGAAACGATCTTTACCAATTCTAAATCTGATAAGGGACTAATATCCAATATATACAAAGAACTCAGGAAGCTGGACTCCAGAAAATCAAATAACCCCATTAAAAATGGGGTACAGAGCTAAACAAAGAATTCTCAACCGAAGAATACTGAATGGCTGAGAAACACATGAAAAAATGTTCAACATCCTTAATCACCAGGTAAATGCAAAGCAAAACAATCCTGAGATTCCACCTCACACCAGTGAGAATGGCTAAGATCAAAAATTCAGGTGACAGCAGATGCTGGCGAGGATGTGGTGAAGGAGGAACACGCCTCCATTGCTGGTGGGATTGCACTCCGGAAATCAGTCTGGTGGTCCCTCACATAATTGGACATAGTACTACTGGAAGATCCAGCAATACCTCTCCTGGGCATATACCAAGAAGATTTTCCAACTTGTAATAAGGACACATGCTCCACTATGTTCATAGCAGCCTTATTTATAGTAGCCAGAAGCTGGAAAGAACCCAGATGTCCCTCAACAGAGGAATGGATACAAAAAATGTGGTACATTTACACAATGTAGTACTATTCAGCTATTAAAAACAATGAATTTATGAAATTCTTAGACAAATGAATGGATCTGGAGGATATCCTGAGTGAGGTAACCCAATCACAAAAGAAGTCACATGATATGCACTCAGTAATAAGTGGATATTTGCCCAGAAACTTAGAATACCCAAGATACAATTTGCAAAACACATGAAACTCAAGAAAGAAGATCAAAGTGTGGAAACTTCTTTCTTCCTTAGAATGGGGAACAAAATACCCATGAAAGGAGTTACAGAGATAATGTTTGGAGCTGAGACGGAAGGTACGACCATCCAGAGACTGCCACACCCGGGGATCCATCCCATAAACAGCCACCACCAAACCCAGACACTATTGCATATGAGCAAGATTTTGCTGACAGGACTCTGATATAGCTGTTTCTTGTGAGGCTATGCCAGTTCCTGGCAAATACAGAAGTGGATGCTCACAGTGTTCTACTGGATGGAACACAGGGCCCCCAATGGAGGTGCTAGAGAAAGCACCTAAGTTGCTGAAGGAGTCTTCAGTCCTATAGGAGGAACAACAATATGAACTAACCAGTACCCCCAGAGCTTGTGTCTCTAGCTGTCTGTAGCAGAGGATGGCCTAGTTGGCTGTAATTGGGAGGAGTGGCCCTTGGTCTTATGAAGTTTATATGTCCCAGTACAGGGGAATGCCAGGGCCAGGAAGTGGGAGTGTGTGGTTTGGGGAGCAGGGGGCGGGGGAGGGGGGCGGTAGGGGTTATAAGGGACTTTTGGGATAGCATTTAAAATGTAAATAAAGAGAATATCTATAAAAGAAATAAAAAAGAAAAGTGTTGCCTTAGTCATGGAGTCTCTTCACAGCAACAAAACCCTAAGACTGTAGCCTAGGATAACTTTGAACTTCTCTTTTCTCTGACTTTACTTTTCAAGTGCTTAGGTTACAAGTGTGTACCATGAAGGTCAAGTTTTCCTTAGTCATATATTTTTTTTAATGTTTATCTTACATAAAAATGTTTTTTATGTTTAAAATTTTTAGAGCAAATGGTAAAATTTATAATGACAGCGATAGGTGAAATGAAATTACCTAAGGATAATTCTAACAAAATGTAATTAAACTATACTTATTGTGCAAAGTAAATTAGCATGTAATTCTTCAGTGTCTATGATACGTAATAGCTTCTTTCCTTATGTATAAGTCAAGGTAAGATCCCTGCAGTTGCTGCATGTGTGAATCCAATTTGAAATGTAACATGCTGAGATGGTCATGGTACATGATTCAGAACTGTAGACAATAACTCTTTGCCTTCAGTTCCAGCTGCAGATCTTCTTTTAAATCCATTTCTCGGGATATAGTGAACTCAAGTTTCCTAAGCACTACTCTGTTCAATGGTGCGCTTGTGGGTAACGTTACAAATGTGACATTGTGCTCGAATTCTATTACTGTGACAAGAAAGAAAGAAGTTGCTTGGTCACAAAATTACAGATGATATGGATTGCTTTTGTGTCTCTCCAAGACATGCAGCTACTAGTATTTTATCTGAAACAAAAAGAACTAAATGAAGTGTTTCCACTTTCATTGCATGCCAGTTAAGAGATGCACCTGAGCTTACTCCATGTGGTTCGACACAGTGAAAGAAGTCAGCAGGGGGCAGTGTATGTCACAGGTCTCTACATTCTACAAAACATGCACTAGGTATTGCTAAAATAGAAAATGAGGCATAACAACACTGAAAATGGTAGAGTTTCTTTAATTAAATAGTGATTGTTTTGTTTTGTTTTGTTTTGTTTTGTTTTGTTTTTAGTTTTTCGAGACAGGGTTTCTCTGTGTAGCCCTGGCTGTCCTGGAACTCACTTTGTAGACCAGGCTGG
Source organism: Mus musculus (assembly GCF_000001635.26). NCBI lineage: Eukaryota > Metazoa > Chordata > Mammalia > Rodentia > Muridae > Mus > Mus musculus. The sequence goes on along the minus strand of NC_000072.6, from coordinate 76,652,757 downwards.
CCTCGAACTCAGAAGCCCGCCTGCCTCTGTCTCCCAAGTGCTGGGATTAAAGGCGTGCACCACCACGCCCGGCTTAAATGGTGATTTTTAAAAGAGAATAAGCATAAAAATGAGTTGCTATAGCCTTTACTGAGGAATCCCCGTGCAAGGCTTTCATAATGTAGACATGGAGATAAAGCAAATATTTTAACTTCTTAGAGTTGATTTACTTGGTCTGTCCTTCTGGAAAGTACCAAGATTGGTTATCACTGTCTTTTTCCCACAAACTTGCTTTTTAACACAGGCTGCCCTTGAACTCCTGATCCTTTTGCCTGAATCTCATACATGCTGGGATGAGCCTTTGCCATTATTTTTCCTTAATGTAGGCACTTGCAAGACAGAGATCAAGTAGTTTGCAAAACAAATAAGGATAAGACTGGCTTATTAAGGTAAGGCTTATGAGAATTAATGCCTTTGTAGGCTCAGGGGAGTTTCAAGTTCCACCTTCCTTTCATTTACTTCAGTGGAAGCATGGTACCACACAGAGTTTTAGGGCAATGTCTATGATATAGAAAAGCAGAAATAAATTTAAAAAAAACCTCTTTACCAACATTGTTGCTACTAGCATCAATTTACAAAGTTATTCAATAAAGGAAATATTCATACTTTGTTCCCTTACCTTTTAATTTGTAAAACAAATTCAGTGGTTTCTCAATATTAATGTAAAATGACATTCCAAGGGAAAGTCATCAACTCTTATTCTTTTCAGAGATTTCATTATTAGTTACATGAAACTGTCTGTGTATCTCTGTAGGTTTCTACCCAGTAGGTTCAGTGCTCATAAAGGCTAGATGACAATAGATTCCTTCAAGCTAGAGTCAAAGGCAGTTGTGAGTCACAGATATTGGTGCTGGGCACTGATGTCTCTCCGGCCTCTTCACTGTAATTACTACTTGTGTTTGTATCATGGGAGAGAAACAAAATTCTTTGTGAGTTCTATGCAAGTGACCATTTTGTTTACAAGTAACTTTTCTGAGTCTATCTCTCACTCTTGCTTTCCTTTCACAAAAGCATGTTTCACTATATTTGCTTGTGTGTGTGTGTGTGTGTGTGTGTGTGTGTGTGTGTGTGTATGTGTGTGTGTGTATGTGTGTAGGTGTACCATACTTCAGTACCCATGTGGAGGTCAGGCACATTTAGAACTCAGACAAGTGAGGAACAAAACAAGAGCCCTCCACAACACCATCACATCAGGACAGTGTAAGTATCAGTGGTATGAGTCACAACACTTTTCAGCATCCAGAAAATAGGGTACTATAAACTGCTCCTCATGAAACTTTCCTTTATAAATGATGGAGTACCGATGGGCTTCATTTTATCCAAGCTTTGCAGATAGGCACATGCTGTGAGCTCATGTGCAATAGTCCTATTCTATTGGGTCATGTACAGCATATGGAGTTTCACAGCTCTCCTCCCCATCAGATTACTTTTGTAGGAGTTTGAAGACTAGACTCAGATATGCAATTTTTTTCCATTTTTTATTAGGTATTTAGCTCATTTACATTTCCAATGCTATACCAAAAGTCCCCCATACACACACACTCACCCTTTTGTGGCACTGGGGTTCCCCTGTACTAGGGCATATAAAGTTTGCATGTCCAATGGGCCTCTCTTTCCAGTGATGGCCGACTAGGCCATCTTTTGATACATATGCAGCTAGAGTCAAGAGCTCCAGGGTACTGGTTAGTTCATAATGTTGTTCCACCTATAGGGTTGCAGATCCCTTTAGCTCCCTGGGTACTTTCTCTAGCTCCTCCATTGGGAGCCCTGTGATCCATCCAATATCTGACTGTGAGCATCCACATCTGTGTTTGCTAGGCCCCAGCCTAGTCTCACAAGAGACAGCTACATCTGGGTCCTTTCAATAAAATCTTGCTAGTGTGTGCAATGGTGTCAGCTTTTGGAAGCTGATTATGGGGTAGATCCCTGGATATGGCAGACTCTACATGGTCCATCCTTTCGTCTCAGCTCCAAACATTGTCTCTGTAACTCCTTCCATGGGTGTTCTGTTCCCACATCTAAGGAGGGGCATAGTGTCCACACTTCAGTCTTCATTTTTCCTGAGTTTAAAGTGTTTAGCAAATTGTATCTTATATCTTGGGTATCCTAGGATTGGGGCTAATATCCACTTATCAGTGAGTACATATTGTGTGAGTTCCTTTGTGAATGTGTTACCTCACTCAGGATGATGCCCTCCAGGTCCATCCATTTGGCTAGGAATTTCATAAATTCATTCTTTTTAATAGCCGAGTAGTACTCCATTGTGTAGATGTACCACATTTTCTGTATCCATTCCTCTGTGGAGGGGCATCTGGGTTCTTTCCAGCTTCTGGCTATTATAAATAAGGCTGCTATGAACATAGTGGAGCATGTGTCCTTCTTACCAGTTGGGGCATCTTCTGGATATATGCCCAGGAGAGGTATTGCTGGATCCTCCGGTAGTACTATGTCCAATTTTCTGAGGAACCGCCAGACGGATTTCCAGAGTGGTTGTACAAGCCGGCAATCCCACTAACAATGGAGGAGTGTTCCTCTTTCTCCACATCCATGCCAGCATCTGCTGTCACCTGAATTTTTGATCTTAGCCATTCTGACTGGTGTGAGGTGGGATCTCAGGGTTGTTTTGATTTGCATTTTCCTGATGATTAAGGATGTTGAACATTTTTTCAGGTGCTTCTCTGCCATTAGGTATTCCTCAGGTGAGAATTCTTTGTTCAGTTCTGAGCCCCATTTTTTAATGGGGCTATTTGATTTTCTGGAGTCCACCTTCTTGAGTTCTTTATATATATTGGATATTAGTCCCCTATCTGATTTAGGATAGGTAAAGATCCTTTCCCAATCTGTTGGTGGTCTTTTTGTCTTATTGAAGGTGTCTTTTGCCTTGCAGAAACTTTGGAGTTTCATTAGGTCCCATTTGTCAATTCTCAATCTTACAGCACTAGCCATTGCTGTTCTGTTCAGGAATTTTTCCCCTGTGCCCATATCTTCAAGGCTTTTCCCCACTTTCTCCTCTATAAGTTTCAGTGTCTCTGGTTTTATGTGAAGTTTCTTGATTCACTTAGATTTGACCTTAGTACAAGGAGATAAGTATGAATCGATTCCCATTCTTCTACATGATAACAACCACTTGTGCCAATACCAATTGTTGAAAATGCTATCTTTCTTCCACTGGATGGTTTTAGCTCCCTTGTCGAAGATCAAGTGACCATAGGTGTGTGGGTTCATTTCTGGGTCTTCAATTCTATTCCATTGGTCTACTTGTCTGTTTCTATACCAGTACCATGCAGTTTTTTATCACAATTGCTCTGTAGTAAAGCTTTAGGTCAGGCATGGTGATTCCACCAGAGGTTCTTTTATCCTTGAGAAGAGTTTTTGCTATCCTAGGTTTTTTGTTATTCCAGATGAATTTGCAAATTGCTCCTTCTAATTCATTGAAGAATTGAGTTGGAATTTTGATGGGGATTGCATTGAATCTGGAGATTGCTTTTGGCAAGATAGCCATTTTTACAATGTTGATCCTGCCAATCCATGAGCATGGGAGATCTTTCCATCTTCTGAGATCTTCTTTAATTTCTTTCTTCAGAGACTTGAAGTTTTTATCATACAGATCTTTTACTTCCTTAATTAGAGTCATGCCAAGGTATTTTATATTATTTGTCACTATTGAGAAGGGTATTGTTTCCCTAATTTCTTTCTCAGCCTGTTTATTCTTTGTGTAGAAAAAGGGCATTGACTTGTTTGAGTTTATTTTATATCCAGCTACTTCATTGAAGCTGTTTATCAGGATTAGGAGTTCTCTGGTGGAATTTTTAGGGTCACGTATATATACTATCATATCATCTGCAAAAAGTGATATTTTGACTTCTTCTTTTCCAATTTGTATCCCCTTGATCTCCTTTTGTTGTCGAATTGCTCTGGCTAATACTTCAAGTACTATATTGAAAAGGTAGGGAGAAAGTGGACAGCCTTGTCTAGTCCCTGATTTTAGTGGGATTGCTTCCAGCTTCTCTCCATTTAGTTTGATGTTGGCTACTGGTTTTCTGTAGATTGCTTTTATCATGTTTAGATATGGGCCTTGAATTCCTGATCTTTCCAAGACTTTTATCATGAATGGGTGTTGAATCTTGTCAAATGCTTTTTCTGCATCTAACGAGATGATCATGTGGTTTTTGTCTTTGAGTTTGTTTATATAATGGATTACATTGATGGATTTTCATATATTAAACCATCCCTGCGTCCCTGGAATAAAACCTACTTGGTCAGGATGGATGATTGCTTTAATGTGTTCTTGAATTCGGTTAGCAAGAATTTTATTGAGGATTTTTGCATCGATATTCATAAGAGAAATTGGTCTGAAGTTCTCTATCTTTGTTGGATCTTTCTGTGGTTTAGGTATCAGAGTAATAGTGGCTTCATAAAATGAGTTGGGTAGAGTACCTTCTACTTCTATTTTGTGAAATAGTTTGTGCAGAACTGGAATTATATCTTCTTTGAAGGTCTGATAGAACTCTGCAATAAACCCGTCTGGTCCTGGGCTTTTTTTGGCTGGGAGACTATTAATAACTGCTTCTATTTCTTTAGGGGATATGGGACTGTTTAGATGGTCCACTTGATCCTGATTCAACTTTGGTACCTGGTATCTGTCCAGAAATTTGTCCATTTCGTCCACGTTTTCCAGTTTTGTTGAGTATAGCCTTTTGTAGAAGGATCTGATGGTGTTTTGGATTTCTTCAGGATCTGTTGTTACGTCTCCCTTTTCATTTCTGATTTTGTTAATTAGGATTTTGTCCCTGTGCCCTCTAGTGGGTCTAGTTAAGGGTTTATCTATCTTGTTGATTTTCTCAAAGAACCAACTCCTCATTTGGTTAATTCTTTGAATACTTCTTCTTGCTTCCACTTGGTTGATTTCACCTCTGAGTTTGATTATTTTCTGCCTTTTACTCCTTTTGGGTGAATTTGCTTCCTTTTTTTTCTAGAGCTTTTATATGTGTTGTCAAGCTGCTAGTATGTGCTCTCTCCCATTTCTTCTTGGAGGCACTCAGAGCTATGAGTTTCCCACTTAGAAATGCTTTCATTATGTCCCTTAGGTTTGGGTATGTTGTGGCTTCATTTTCATTAAACTCTAAAAAGTCTTTAATTTCTTTCTTTATTACTTCCTTGACCAAGGTATCATTGAGAAGAGTGTTGTTCAGTTTCCACGTGAATGTTGGCTTTCCATTATTTATGTTGTTATTGAAGATCAGTCTTAGGCCATGGTGGTCTGATAGGATACATGGGACAATTTCAATATTTTTGTATCTGTTGAGGCCTGTTTTGTGACCAATTATATGGTCAATTTTGGACAAGATCCAGTGAGGTGCTGAGAAGAAAGTATATCCTTTTGTTTTATGATAAAATGTTCTGTAGATATCTGTCAGGTCCATTTGTTCATAACTTCTGTTAGTTTCACTGTGTCCTTGTTTAGTTTCTGTTTCCACGATCTGTCCATTGATGAAAGTGGTGTGTTGAAGTCTCCCACTATTATTGTGTGAGGTTCAATGTGTGCTTTAAGCTTTACTAAAGTGTCTTTAATGAATGTGGCTGCCCTTGCATTTGGAGCATAGATATTCAGAATTGAGAGTTCCTCTTGGAGGAGGATTTTACCTTTGATGAGTATGAAGTGTCCCTCCTTGTCTTTTTTGATAACTTTGGGTTGGAAGTCGATTTTATCCGATATTAGAATGGCTACTCCAGCTTGTTTCTTCAGACCATTTGCTTGGAAAATAGTTTTCCACCTTTCACTCTGAGGTAGTGTCTGTCTCTTTCCCTGAGATGGGTTTCTTTTAAGCAGCAGAATGTTGGGTCCTGTTTGTGTAGCCAGGCTATTAGTCTATGTCTTTTTATTGGGGAATTGAGTCCATTGATATTAAGAGATATTAAGGAAAAGTAATTGTTGCTTCCTTTTATTTTTGTTGTTAGAGTTGGCATTCTGTTCTTGTGGCTGTCTTCTTTTTGGTTTGTTGAGGGATTACTTTCTTGCTTGTTCTAGGGCGTGATTTCTGTACTCGTATTGCTTCTTTTCTGTTATTATCCTTTGAAGGGCTGGATTCGTGGAAAGATAATGTGTGAATTTGGTTTTGTCGTGGAATACTTTGGTTTCTCCATCTATGGTAATTGAGAGTTTGGCCGGGTATAGTAGCCTGGGCTGGCATTTGTGTTCTCTTAGTGTCTGTATAACATCTGTCCAGGCTCTTCTGGCTTTCATAGTCTCTGGTGAAAAGTCTGGTGTAATTGTTATAGGCCTTCCTTTATATGTTATTTGACCTTTCTCCCTTACTGCTTTTAATATTCTATCTTTATTTAGTGCATTGTTGTTCTGATTATTATGTGTCGGGAGGAATTTCTTTTCTGGTCCAGTCTATTTGGAGTTCTGTAGGCTTCTTGTATGATCATGGGCATCTCTTTCTTTAGGTTTGGGAAGTTTTCTTCTATTATTTTGTTGAAGATGTTTGCTGGCCCTTTAAGTTGAAAATCTTCATTCTCATCAACTCCTATTTTCCGTAGGTTTGGTCTTTTCATTGTGTCCTGGATTTCCTGGATGTTTTGAGTTAGGATCCTTTTGCATTTTGTATTTTCTTTGACTGTTGTGCCGATGTTCTCTATGGAATCTTCTGCACCTGAGATTCTCTCTTCCATTTCTTATATTCTGTTGCTGATGCTCGCATCTATGGTTCCAGATCTTTTTCCTAGGGTTTCTATCTCCAGCATTGCCTTGCTTTGGGTTTTCTTTATTGTGTCTACTTCCCTTTTTAGTTCTAGTATGGTTTTGTTCATTTCCATCACCTGTTTGGATGTGTTTTCCTGTTTTTCTTTAAGGACTTCTACCTGTTTAGTTGTGTTTTCCTGCTTTTCTTTAAGTGCCTGTAACTCTTTAACAGTGCTCTCCTGTAATTCTTTAAGTGACTTATGAAAGTCCTTCTTGATGTCCTCTATCATCACCATGAGAAATGTTTTTAAATCTGGGTCTAGATTTTCGGTTGTGTTGGGGTGCCCAGGACTAGGTGGGGTGGGATTTCTGCGTTCTGATGATGGTGAGTGGTCTTGATTTCTGTTAGTAGGATTTTTATGTTTGCCTTTCACCATCTGGTAATCTCTGAAGCTAGCTGTTATAGTTGTTTCTGGTTAGAGCTTGTTCCTCAGGTGACTCTGTTAGCCTCTATAAGCAGACCTGGGAGGCTAGCTCTCTCCTTAGTTTCAGTGATCAGAGTATTCTCTGCAGGCAAGCTCTCTTCTTGCAGGGAAGGTATCCAGATATCTGGTGTTCGAACCTGCCTCCTGGCAGAAGTTGTGTTCCACTCACCAGAGGTCTTAGGATCCCGTGGGGAATCCTGTGTGGGCCCTTGCGGGTGTCCGGGACTCCGCTGGCAAGGCACCCTGGTGCTCAAGTGGAGTGGAAGGGACTTGTGCCCCAGGTCAGGCCCGGGTAGTCTGCTTCCCTATTTACCACAGTCTCAGGTTCCGCACGATTGGATTGGGGCAGATGCTGTGTTCCACTCACCAGAGGACTTAGGATCCAGTGGAGAATCCTGTGTGGGCCCTTGCGGGTGTCGGGCGACTCTGCTGGCAAGGCACCCCGGTGCTCGAGTGGAGTGGAAGGGCGATATGTAAATTTTTAATGGCAGTCGATGATGGAATGATAGGCATTAGAGAAGGAGAAGAAAATCATAAGCAAAATAATGTGGGTCACCACTAAGACCCAACTGATGTTAACTTCTGTAGCACCAAAGATATATTATATTTAGTGGGATATACAAATTATTGAAAAACCCTAGAAATCAAAAACAAAGAAAAGCATGTTTGAAACCTTAAGAAATATACGTTAACTAAGTGAGGACTTACTTATTCTCTCCATGTCTGATAAAGTCTTGCAGAATTACCAGTCCCGAAGATAATGCAGCCCACCACATTATGCATCCTTGAAAGAGTCCTGTTCTCTTATTTTCCAACCCACCATTTGTATATATGGGCAAAAAAGAAACACACAGCTCTGGTTACTTTATAATAAGTAGTGAAGTCAAGAATTAATTAACTTGATTTTAAAAAAAATAGTTCCACCCTATAATTTAAGTGCATTTACCTGGGACAGGAAATATGGCTCAGTGATTAAGAACACGCACTGTTCTTTGGAAGGTCCTGAGTTCAATCTCTTATCACCCACATGGCAGCTTACAATTGTCTGATGCTATCTTTTGGTGTGTGTATGTATATGTAGACAATGCACTCTTATACATAAAATACATTCATAAATAAAGTGTTTAAAGTGAATTTACCCTTGTCTGCCATTAATGTAAAATAAGATAATTGTCCAGTTAGTAAAAAATCAATTTGAAAACAACTATTTTGAATATATATTAATTCTATATTTATGTCTTACTTCCATTGATTGGTTCAAAAAATATATGTACAGAAAAGAAGATAGAAGAAAACTTTGCCTTCACAATTCCAACATTTCTGAAATAAGTTAAAGCAAAAGAAAAACACTCCAAAGCTTTATTGTGGCCAACAGATAAATAGGAAGGGACAGGGGTTCAATATGGACAGCAAAGGATCTGCCTTGAACCAAAGGAGTGTGACCAAGATTTGCTTCACAACCATGTCCTTGCATGTGAGATGTGAAGCAGCTGCTATCTCAGGTTTGGTCAGTGTTAGGGGCCTCATCTTAAGTTCTCCAGTTGCAGTGACTCTGATCAGAAGTGACAGCGCCTGGAATTTCTGTCACCATATTGAGGTATAGGGAGCAGATGTCCTGTGTCTTACTGCCTTGAGGGTTGAAGGCACTGCACAGGTCTCTGCTGCAGACAGTAGTTCTCTGTGGTTTGCTGATTAGAGCAAAAGTCAGAAGTTCTAGTTAGTATTTATGGTAAAGAGAAAATGCATCTCTGTCCACTTCTCTCCATTTCTGCCTGTGTCTACCTATCCAGGGATTTTCTTCTTTTGTGATGCATGAAGAACTGATTCTGACTTCCCCCATCATGATAGTTTTAATGATTACTCTCAATGCTTCAGGACTACTGACCAACTCAATATTAGTTTGAATGAGAATTAACTTGACATTTGAAAGTCTTACCGGGAAAGCATGCTTGATGATGACTCAGTTGGGTACCTGAATGTTAAATAAGTTGACATAATTTTCTCTAGGTACAGAACTAATGCACATTTGGAAACTTCCTCCAGCCGCAGGTTCCATATCTGTGCAATGCAGAAGAGACAGTTTATCAGCTTAGAACTGTTATATTGGTCAAATAATGAACCCTTAATCATTTCAGTTATTGTGCTGTTTAGTTTCCTTAATTGAGGAATTATCTGGACTGGATTGTCCTGTCGTACATCTTTGGAGAATCATCTTGATTGTGAGTTGGTCCAATCCACTGTGGCCCATCCTTTAGACATGATGTCTTGAACTATAAGAAGGAAGAGAAATCTAGAAGGGACAACATGCAGATACTGGGTACCCTATTTCCCTGAATTTAAATGTGGAGTAGCCAGCTGTATGAACCTCCTGCTTCTCTGACTACCTTATCACGACAGACTAGGTAGCTCCAAGTTCAAATTTGTTTAACTTGAATGTAAACCATGACAGAAACCTGATGGTGGTGTTCAGAAGTATTATTTCATGCAGGCTATTATTTCTTTATATTCCTTGAGATTCTAACACACTGTTACTTCATCCAACTAATAATCCTTTTTATTAGGGTGATTTGTTCGAAGATAAAACTATCGACACTAAGACATATAACCAAAGAAAAATATCAGTGCACGAAGAAGGCATCAGCACAACACAGTATTTTCTAAAGTATGCAAGTATGTTTTAGACATGCTATCCTCTTGATTTAATTACAAAAACATGTAGAAATACTCTAGAGAATTTTTTGACTTAAAACTATGCAATAGCAAGACTGCATTAAAGACTCAGCGATGTCACTTCCAAAGTGTAAGCTTTCTGAACTGACTGTCCTGTGGCAGCAGATGGGTTCTGCTGTAGATGTGTGACATTAGGGGTAGTTTTCTTGATGTGGCATATGAATTTGAGTTATTTTTCCTTGGACCTTTAGTTTCTTCTTTATAAAAAGAACCTAGCTTTTTTTCTTTCTTTCTGAAACAAATGAAGACAGTATAAATCTAGGTGGTACCTTTTCCCCTTTACCTAATTTTCAGGCAAATATTTAACATTTTCATCTTATTAGCAAACATAGGAGGATAAGGTGTAATAATAATAAATATTATTAATATTAACATTAATATTAATAATAATAAGTAGTGGTAGTATATGCCTAGAGTTTTCAGTGGTCTCACTAGAAACCTCAGCTGTTGACTAGAATACTTGGATGCTCATTGATTCCTTCATCCCTTCTCTATCCCTGTCCTTTCAAAAAGTATCTCGTGATCAGAGTGAGCCCTGTGTACTAGAGAGAATCCTGATGCAGGTTATGACAGGAATGACTCTAGTGTGAACATTGCTCATTTGAAAAAAAAAATGTTTGGCTTTGTTTCCTACAATTTGCTTCCACCCCATGGCTATTTCTACATTTCTTCAACAGGTTTACATCGATTTTTTTGCCTGATAAATTACTTTCTTTGGTTTGCTGTGGCCAAAACCTGACAGGAGTGAGTTGAAGGGGGATTTATTTTGGCTCTGGTTTCAGCCATCATAAGATGGGTTTGGCAGAATTCAAGGAGTCCTGAGCATGTGGCAGAGGTTTCTTGAATATAATGGCACATTAGAAAGCAGAGGACAGAACAGAAGCAGGGTCAGATTTTCACCTTCAAATACCCACATCCCTGCTGAATGTTTCATAGACTCCCCAGTCAGCACCACCAACTGGGGACTAAGTTTTCAACCAAATGAGTCTCTCAGGGAATATTTCACTTTGAAATGATAACATTCACTATTTTTTTTCGCTATTTCTGATTTATGGCATGCGTGAGTGAGTGAGTGAGTGAGTGAGTGAGTGAGTGAGTGAGTTCATGTGTGTATTTCTGCACATGGATGGAGTGCCTTTTCTGATGCTGCAGTTGTTGGCACTTGTGAGCTGTTGTGTCGTCTTTCCAGCTCCAAAACCTGGATTCTTAAAAATCCCACTGCCTCTGTCCAGAGTTGGACACCTGCTTGATTTCCCACCTAAATAAGGAATCTTCTGGTTCCACTATAGCCATTCTTCACTCAAGAACCCATCAGAGGCTCCCATTCCTTCCGTTCCCAACTAGCTACAGCTCTTCCATTTTTAATGGCAGCTACCATTTCATCTGGTGAACTGACAATGTAATTCCTTGAAAAATGTTTGCATTTATTTGCATGAAAAAGATGGAGAATTTGTTGGTTTATTACAAACTGTTAAGCACTCTGCCCTTGCAACCAGATCAATGAATGGAACTAGAAATAAAGGTCTCAGTGGAGATTCTAGCACAGTAAGGAGAGCCCACACAAACATTCACAGGACTCCTAAAAGGCAAAACCATGTTCCTCACAGAAAATTTCTTTGAGAACTGTGTGATGCTGAGTCTTAGTAGTCATGTTTTTTGAACTAGTTTATAATCTGGTAAATTGTAACTCATAGTAATACAAAAAATTCTCATTTACAAACAAGGCTATTCTGTCAAGTCTCTTTATAGACCTCTGTGAAAGTCACTCTGCCTCTCTATATTCTTTTATTATATTTATGATCTAAAAGATATCTCTTCTCAGGGATCAAAAGACGGGATTACTAAAACAGAGTCAAAAGTGTATCTCTGAGCATGTGCTGTCATCCTGTATCTCTAACTGTGGTGAGAAAGTGATACTAATATAATGCTGTGCTCCTGTATATACACATAAGAATCTCACTACTCTTTGTTACAGTAGCGTAGCTCAGAAACATAAGTTTGTATAGATGTAGGGTGAGTTAAAATTTCACCAAGCGTGTGCTGATCTCGGCTGGTTGATGAAGATTATAGTTCTTATCTTGAAAAGACAAACATTTAGCAGAAACCACCTGAAGAAATGAGTCTCACAGCTATTTGGACAGAGGACATAAATGGGTCCTGTTCCTTTAGAAAGAAATTCTTGTTTTTATTGCCACTTGCCAAGTGTTTGTATATTTTATTGCGACCTGCAAAGAAAATGTTTGTTCCTGCAATTTCAATTCCTGTAAACATGCCTAACGTTGAAGGAAATTTCTTTCAATGGGCAGAAAACTCAAAGACCACTTGTTACCTGACCTGTAAAATCTGTAAGAACTTGGAGAGCTGCTAGACCCTTTCAAAGCATTAGCTCAGCTGTCCAGCCTACATTCCAATAAAATGTTTCCTCTGTCTTGTGAGTGCATGATTGAATTCTTGCAGTTTTCCCCTACCAACTCAATATTTTTCCTGTATGTTGTCAAAAGTAGTATCCTTACCCATGCACACATGTACACATATGTCCATAAGAATGTGTATAGACACAACACACACTCATATACAAAGCTGTGGCACTGAATATATCAAAATTCAATCAATTCACCCCCATGTTTAGCAATGACAACTTTTAAAGTAATATTTACATAGCATGACTTTATCCCCAGCTAACACAGGGTAGTTGATACTGTGTCAAACATTTCAGGCTTATAAGGCTTGCTGTAACTAGTATAGTTGAGTTGAAAGGAAAATTAAGAATTACCTAGCCCCAAACTCTCTCCTTGCAAAGAGGAGGGCAGAGCTATTTATTACGTTTGTCTACAGTTCCACATGCCAGGTGTGCTTCATTTATGAATGGCTTGTTCTTATGTGCTGAGGTTCTGTGTCCTCAAAGGGACCATTCTTAGGCTTCCTTTTTTCTCTAGTTGTGAGCACCTAGGGAGTGATTGACCTTAGAGGTGTCATTCTTTATGCAAATGAATAGAAGCTCCCTCTGTTCTAATGCAGATAGAAAGTGAATAGGTCCCCTGGATTCCTGCCTTTTATTAGCCAGTCTCCTGCTCTGAGAAGGAGTCTTTGTTCTTCCATCTTCCCAGTGAAGTACCACACATCTTAGTTACTCAGTGAAGTGCATAGTTACCAGGCATTTCAATGTAATATTCCTAATACATTTCTTTGGAAAGTGATTTCTTAAGGACGATTAGGAGTGGCTAAAGTAATTCATGGAGGCTTTAGGGTATATATAGGTATGTTATATTTGATTAGAGGCTTTTATACTAGATTCAGAAGTAACTTTAATACCATGTTGTTATTTGTTAATGGAAGAAGCCTCCTACTTACCAGTTGTGCTTAGAATTGGTGTTGCCTATAGAGATTAGCATATCTTCCCCATGGCATCTCAAACAACAGATTGTGGTTACTCAGTGTCATGAATTTCTTTATACTGGACCCTTCTCTCCCATACCTAAATAAATCCAAACAATCGACCTCATAAATCTACCCTGCAATCCACTTTCAAAAAAATTCACATAAGCAACGAAAATTGTCAAGCAGCACATTATTAATTTCTAAGGTTTGCTTAATTTGAATAATTTGCTTAATCTTTAAACCTTGTTGTGTGTGCCACCTTTTAAGCAAGGTAAACTAAAAAGCCACAGAAGCATATTTATTAGCATAATGAAGAGAAGACACCTAAGGCAGCCTTCTCATCAAACGGTCAAACTTATCTCTAGAATGTGCACTTTCCCTTATGTCTACTTAGTAGACTTGATAACTGTTCCTCCCTCGGACTCAACCTGCCATTCCTTCCCGCTTGGAATGGAAGAACTCCTGTCACAGTGGGTTAGGAGACCCAGCTGGACTGCTACTGTGGCCTGCTACTGAGAGCCCGCTGTTAAAGCAAAAACTACAGCTCTCATTTTTTTTAATTAGGTATTTTCTTCATTTACATTTCAAATGCTATCCCAAAAGTCCCCCATACCCTCCCCCAACTCCCCTACCCACCCACTTTTACTTCTTGGCCCTGGCCTTCCCCTGTACTGGGGCATATAAAGTTTGCAAGACCAATGGGCCTCTCTTTCCTATGATGGCAAACTAGGCCATCTTCTGATACAAATGCAGCTAGAGACACGAGCTCGGGGCGGGGGGGGGGGGGTACTGGTTAGTTCATATTGTTGTTCCACTTATAGGGTTGCAGACCCCTTTAGCTCCTTGGGTACTTTCTCTAGCTTCTCCATTGGGAGCTGAGACAAAAGGATGGACCATCTAGATACTGCCATACCCCGGGATCCATCCCATAATCAGCCTCCAAATGCTGACACCATTGGATACTCTAGCAAGATTTTGCTGAAAGGACCCTATAACTGTATCTTGTGAGGATATGATGGGGCCTAGCAAACACAGAAGTGGATGCTCACAGTCAGCTATTGGATGGATCACAGCTCTCATTTTTAAAGGGAATAAAAACAGTTCAGTGCTGCCATTGTCACTGACCATGGCCTGGAACCCAGACTTAAGGTAACTTCAAATTTAATGTTCCAATTTGGATGCAGTGTCATGAAGTTTTATCGTTTTTCAGAATAAAGGAAATCATAATTCATGGCAACTGTAAAACTCACTGGTGAGTACATCAGAGAGACAGATAAAGCAAGATGGGGCAAGTCTTCTATAGGCCCACAATGTTGGATGTTATTTGAGGACATTTCTTCGTCTGGGGGATGATGGAAGCTTTGGTCTATAAATAGATTGCAAACAGTTTCTATCTTTTAGTCGCAAAATGTTAGTTCAGACACAGAGATGGGCAAGAGATGATTGTTCTGGAGGTCTAAACCTAGCCTAAGCTACGGTAACTAACCTCTGCCCATGCATTACGCCAACCACTGCACAGTGCAGAAATGTTAAGCAGGCATTCAGCCTCTGCAGTCAGGGCTTACAAGAATCTAAGGAACTGATCCACTCGGGGACAGTTCATCATCTACCACCCTAGAAGGACACACTTTGTACAAACACACATTCAAATCTACTCAGTACATGGGAAACTTTTAGTTAGGCATGGGTTTCAAAAGAAAAATAATTTATCAATAATCGTGTTGTAAGTTCCTTTGTGTAATGATTTTAATCTGTGTCTGAAGAATATATTTTGTGTCAACTGTTTTTAGAGAACATGTAACTTGTGTTGTCAGGTACTTTTCTTCCTACATCGGTGTAACATTGTCTTAGGGGATATAAAAGGGCTAAGGAAAAACAATTATTATAGTCAGCTTATTAGACTCTGCTCCATTCACCAAAATGTCTGTATGTCTATATATGTAAAGTGGTTGTAGCTTTGCTCCATTCATCCAATGTGTAAATATGTATGTGTGTGTATGTATGCATGCATGTATATATGTATGTATGCATGTATTTATGTACACATGTATATAAAAGTTGTAGGACTTTGTTAAAACTTGCTTCATTCACAGAGTGTGTATGTGCGCATGTGTGTTATTTTTATCCTTTTTTGCCAGCCCTAGAGAATTAAGCTTTGCTCCCTCAGAAGAAGGCTGCTGAGTGACTTTTCAAACGACTCCACATTTAGACCTCCTTGGTTTACCCTGCAATGCCCAAGGTGGTCTTAAACAATAAATCCTACGTGACCTCTTGTGTACTTTAAGTCCTGTCTAGAAGACTAACCAGGTAAGGACCATGCCAATTTCTTTTAGATCATGTTGTTTCTGCAAAATGACAAGCAACGGCCTGTGCATGTTCAGTTCAGAAACAATTTTTAAAATTAATATTTTAGGTTTGTAGTATTTTGAATCATTGATGTGGAACCCAGAGAAAGGTTGATTTCACTTTCTTTTATGTACTATACATAATACCATCCCCATTAAATAACAAATACTGTAATTAAGTTCTAAAACACACACACACACACACACACACACACCACACCCTTCATGATGAGTTGTCCACTAATATCAACCATTTTAAAAAAGGAGAAACTTAGCAGAAGGCCATTTAATTTACCAAAGCTTTAATGAAAGAATTAAGGGGTTCTTTATAATTTGAGTATCAAACATCCACAAGGAACATATGTAAATCTTTCAGAGGATCCATGAATGAAAGGACCAAATAAACTGCTTGAGATTATTGCTTCAACTTAGAATCCATGTGTGATTCCTGTCGATTCTGGTTTCTTGACTTCCCCCCAACTCCAGGTCTTAGCACATCTAAATGATTTGCTCAAAGTTGTTTGCAAATTATCTCCACTAAATAGCAGATAAATGTGCTATACAAGCTTACCCTAATATGGCTTCTTGTGGACATGGTATGCATTTCAGAGTAAATGATCTGAAAATGTGCATGTATGCTCGTGTACAGCTAATGCCACTGTGGTGTGTCTTAGTGTTTCTATTGCTTCAGTAAAACATCATGACTAAAAAGCAAGTTGGAGAGGAAAGGGTTTATTTGACTTCATGGAAGGAAGTAGTGACAGGAACGGAACCAAAGCAAGAACCTTCAGCAGGAGCTGATGCAGATGCCATGTAGAGGTGTTGTTTAATAGCTTGCTCCCCATGACTCATTCAGTCTGCTTTCTTATAGCACCAAGGACCAACAGCCCTTGGGTAGCCACAGTGAACTGCCCCTCCCATATCATTCACTAATTAAAAAAAATACAAAAACAGAAAACCCTCACAAGTCTACATTCATCTTGATTGATGGAAGTATTTGCTTAATTGAGGCTCCTTCCCTCAGATGACCCCAGCTGGTATCAAATTGACATAAAACATATCCAGCATATGGTTCCTTCGCTCATGTCTTCTCTGCTCTCCATTGTAGACAGTGGGTGCTTGGTTCTTCAGAAATCTAAATGTCACTGCTAATTAATATCTTAAAATAGATTTCACAGCTGCCCCATCCTGAAAGCCACTTACTCCCTCCTGAGCTCCTGTTTTTCTCACCTTGGAAACTTGAGGGTGAATCCTGTTAACTCCTGATTTAAAGGAGCTGCATCATTGTAAGCACATGACTGTTAAAACACAGTGATTGATGCTAGTTTTAAAGTTAATGCAAAAGATTCATCATTTCTATGCCTCTGTACATTACTGTTGGTTTAAGGCACATATAATAGTATTTCTTGCAGTTAAGTCTGAAACACACACAAAAAAGTGGTCTAGCCTCTTCTGAACAAGGATTAGAAACAATCATCTTGCTAAACGTGGATTCAGAGTGTGTCAATGTGTAATAATTACGTAATTGAAAGTGGTGAAAGTTCCCAGAAGGCACTTGGATAATCTAGTTAACAACTTCAACTTATTTTTAATCCCTCCTTTCTTCTGTAGACATAAATCTGCTATATAAGTTTTCTTACTATAATGAATGAAATCCTATTTAATTTTTTTCTTCTTTTTAATAAAAGTCATAAGACCAGGAGTTTAGTTTTTTACTTGACACTTTAGTGTGGCTGATCTCACAGGGAATAGACAGGCATTAATTTCTGGAGACTTAGTAATAAGATTAAAATAAGAGAAAATGAATAGAAGGATCATTCAGAGCAAAGTCTTGTCTGCAGGCAGCACCACTAGAAACCATTCCCAGGAACAAGTATTTCTTTAATGACCTTTACAGAAGGAGATTTTGTCACCTTTTTAAAGTGGGTTTCCACAGTATTAGCTAAAAGGATCCTCTTAAGGAGTCTTACAGCTGCAGAACTTGAAAACATATCTATAAAGATAGTGCTGAAATTACAGTGAAGAATCTTGAGCTCTGTTCTATTGATCTACCACCTACCACCGCAGCAATCCAGAGCTGAAGAGCTAGCTCCAGATCTATTCCCCACCCCATGGGAGTCTAAATGTGTGGGCAGAGTTTCATTTCTTAAATTGAGTTCTGGAAACAGAGCTCTTCCTTTTATTATCTTGAAATAATTTTGTGTCCTTTAAATATTGTTGTTTTACAAAATGCTCTCCTGTGTGTGCATGGATGCATGCACACATATGCAAACATACATACCCAAATTTTAATCTCAATTTGGAGTTATTTCAAAGTATGTCCATTCTTCTTTTCTATCTACCAGATGCCTAGAAACTCAGTTTAAGATTCATATTCTTTATGTTAATTCAAGACAGTTCAGAGCTGTCATCTACAATGGGAGTGAGCTAACATGAAAATTTTGCTGGATACTTGGCATCCCATAAAGCGGTATGAGATTTTAGCTAGCTCATTTCCTTCTTTCCTGATAATTTTTTCGTTAGCATCTCACAATGCCACCCCCTGTGGTGTTTCCAGATTATTGATTATAACATCAACACCCTGGCAACAAGTTTGCTGTATGCATCTGTCTCCTACTTCACCCCCATCACTTGCAGTCTCCAGCTTCAGGTAAAAGGCTTCCTGAGAGCAGGACCAGGGTTTTTACATCCGTGTCACTATGACACCTCGCTTGATGCACTGAATAGAGTTGGCTGATCATTATAAAAAGAGAAGGAGCATGTCAGCCATATCTGAAAGTCCCAGCAAACTTCTTGGGAGGAAAGCTGAGCACGGGGAAATATGGAAGAGCTATCTGTAGCATTTACTCACGCTTTACTTAGGGGGCTAGGAAGATAAGATTAGCCTGCATATTCTGTATAATTAATCTACACACCAACCAAGTACCTAACACTATTATTTATCTCTGTTACCCTGGAAAATGGAGGTTAAGACATTTACTCATAGTAAGCTGTACTACTACCACTTAATTGAGGTGGGAAATCAACTCAGGTTCGATGTCATGCTTTCCTCTATAGTGACTACGTTTTTGATATTTTAGGAGTACTTTTGACAGCTATAAAATATAGAAGAATCCCTTTCATCTCCCTACTTCTAGACAGCCTCAAACCTCTTTGGCAGCAGCAAGAGACAGATAAGAAAATATGTCACTTCAGCGGCTACACTAATCATCTCCTGATCACAATACATACCAGGCAATGAACTTTGGCACTCCTATGAGTTTAGCAAATGGGGGCACATGAGGCACCGTGAACTCTCTGATGAACCTGATATTTTCATTCTATTACCCCTGAGAAGAGGAGAAATACCAGGTGCACTGTATGGAAGTTTCACATGTATAATCTTGAACTCATGCACCTGTGGAATATATTAGCTGCCTTTTGTCTCGATTCTTCTTAAAATTTATGTTCTCCTGAGTCAGTGTAATTTTTTAATATACACCACTGTTGAGTTGTACCCATCCATTTAGTTTATCTGTTTCCCTTTCATGATCTAACGCAGAGGTTAACTAATATAGCCTGCAAACGAAGAATGGATCTACATTTTTACATAATTTAAGAATACGAAACAAACTAATATTTAATGATACCTGAAATGTTGTAAAGTTCAATTTTTATCTTCCCATGGTAAGCATGTATGTGTATGCAAATTTATGTAGAGGCCAGAGGTCATCCCTGGGTGTTGTTTTTTAGGAGATATATGCCTTTGTCTTTTCAGACTGGGTTTCTTGCTGGCCTGGAGCTTGCCTAGTAATCCAGGTTGACTGTTCAGTAAACCTTTGGATCTGTCTGTCTCTGCCTCCCCAGTGACCAAGAATACTTTTGGAAAAAAAAAACATGAAAAAACAAAAATCAAAACCAAAACCCTGTTCTCCATATATATATATATATATTTAATAGTTCCTCATGATTGAAATGTTGGAAGCATTTCACTGACTGCACTGTCTTCCCAGCTTTAATGCCGACTTTTATTACATGATGGACTCTATCATTTAATGCTCTATTGAGTGTTACCTCATTTGCATTATGGTAGCAGTGACACCTTTTAGCCTTTTAACCCATATAACCCAAAGTTTGACCACAATCTGACTTTATATATGAAAATTTGCTGATCCTAAATAGAAAGGATAGGGAAGGACCTTCTCATAGAACCTCTTTTTTCATCTTTCCTTCAGTCATTATTGTGCTGTGTTCTGGTTTCCTTTGAAGTGCCTTAAAAATCACATGTTTGAATGATCCTGACAATGTAAGCTTTACCGAACCACTCATGGTTTGTGAAAGTCACTGTCACTAGTGGAATGTTCAATTGTTCTTTAATCTCTATACTTTGTTTCTGCTCATTGGCAGAGACTGCTCTCTAGTAATGAACTATAGAAATGATCCCTGAAAGTATAGTCTTCAGAAACGTCTTTGTAACATTAGTTTTTCCTTGGTCCAATCATTTCTCCAGCACTCGTTAACATAATCTGACAGAATACTTTACTTTCTATCTGTCACCAACAGGAAAGCAGTTCTATCTCACATTTTAGGGCACAGATTTCAGAGTGTATGCTCATTAGTGGTCATTGCCGTGACCAACATTCCTGGCAGAATTAAAGAAAACAAAAAGGTTTAGTGTAGCTCCCAGTTTCAGAGTTGTTAGTCCATTATGATGGGAGGGTATGGTAGAGCAGAGATGCCACAGTCATGCTGGCCAGGAATTGAGAAGATGGACATCAGAAAAGAGGAGGGAGTAAGGGAAAGAGAGGAGAAGAAAGAAAGAAAGAAAGAAAAAAGAAAGAAAGAAAGAAAGAAAGGAAGGAAGGAAGGAAGGAAGGAAGGAAGGAAGGAAGGAAGGAAGGAAGGACCGAAGATAAGGCATATTTTTATGGACCTATCAACGGACTCCCTGTTGCTAGGTTTGACCTAGAAAACTTATCAGAACTTGTAAAGGAGTGCTTCCAGATGGAGACTAAATATCCAAATCCATGAAGCAGTGAGAGATATTTAAGGCTCTTCCCTCAATCAAAGCAAAATAAGGTCTTCATTCAAGAGGCTCTTTGGATAAGCAGAGATGATTCAATTATGGGGAGTCTGCATTGCCATATTGGTGAGATTTTTCCTGGGAGACAATGAACACTTAAAACTCCAGATTACATACCAACAAAATCAAAATAGTGCTTGCATTAAAGGTCATATTGGAAAATCAGTGAGTTTACCAGAGTTACCAAGAGACTTGGCAACTGAACAATGGCTATATGGCCAAAAGACCTTACGTGCATAAAAGCTGCAATTCCAAAGTTGTCTATAAGACTTGCACGTAGCTGGACATGGTATTAACAGTAGTACTGTTAATATGCTGGATAAGAGAAGGGCTTGACCCTTGTAATCTGATTAATTATTGAGTCTTAAAGGGCCTCCCTCCAGGGTAGAAATGATTGAATCTGGAAAACACTGCTACAAAAGCAATGGTGAAGGTCTGTCTCCTGCTCTTTGTTGGACATACTCTAAGACCATATTGTGTCCATGTATTTATATTTATTTCCCAAGGCTGTCATAGTAAAGTCTGCCATCTCAAGAATTCAAATACTAGCATACAATTTTCTCCTCATTCTAGGGAGAAAATATTGCAGATTTCCATTTAAAATGAGCAGATCTCTCTAATAATGGTAGTGGATTTTATTTTCTTGAGTACTGCATGGTAAGTGTTAAGATACTGAAGGAATTTGAATGGTGCTGGGTAATCACTTGCCACACATGGTAGAAGCTCTTCCATTGACAACTGATCTCTTCACACCATCAAAAAGTTGCGTATCTCATTTCTTCTTTCTGTAGACACAATTTACTGCAAGGTACTCTTTGAAGAAAGTTCTCATTTTCTTCTTTCATTATGTCTCTTTTCTTCCCTCCCTGTCTTGTTCTCTCTCTCTTTAGCTTCCTCCCTCCATTTCTCTATTTTCTGCTTTTCTTTAAAAAGTCATATTTTGGGTAATGTAATAAGAAACTGTTTTTTACAATGTCTGCTCTCAAATGAAAGAAATATATTTATAGCTGCCTGAAAGGAAAATTAATCTCCTTCCTTCTGTTATTACAATGCCCTTTTTTAAATGTCCCAGTTGCATCAATTATTTGTCCTAAACTTTCAATTCTTTCTTGAACTACAAATGACTGTGGATTTGATCATGTGTTAACACTTTATGAAATGAATTGGATTTTCTGGGTCTCAGTTCACTTTAACGTGTTTAAATGACCAGTACTGGGAGTCAGAAGAAGCAAAGCTTTTGTGACTAGCCATCATGGTGAGACATGGGTAGCTCATGAAATAGGCTGGTACCAGACTCAGCCAACACTGTACAGGAGAAATTTACCACATATGTTCAGTCTAGAGTGTATAATTCAACACAATGCAATTGTGGTATTGAAGAACCATTGTGTGATCACTTTTGACTAGATGTCAGAGAAATTTTCTTTTAAAGGCCAAATAGTAACTATTTTAGGTTTGGAGGATCAAATGACCCTCACACGTGTGTGTATGCACACACAGTTTCACATATGATATAGATATACTTTCTTGTATTTATCTCTTTGCTTTCTCTCTTCTCAATTATTATTTTCTTTTTGAATAAAAATTTAAAATTACAAAATTCATTATTAGTTTAAGATCCATTTAAAGCTTTGGCTGTAGCACATTGACCTACTTTCTAGGCACCCTGTTTTCCATGTTGATTATCTTTCTACCCTCTTAGGCTAATGTAAGACAAATTCACCCATTTGGTTAGTGGAGTACATGTATGTGCCTTCTGTCTGAGGAGCTCTGAATCATGAGATGTGTCAATAGATTCATTGAATTAAGGAAACTGATAAACATTCTTTTTAAACATTTTATTGGTTATTTTATTTATATACATTTCAAATATTATCCCCCTTCTCTATTTGCCCCCTGAAAACCGCCTATCTTACCCCGTTTCCCCCTGCTTTTATGATGGTGCTTTGATACCCACCTACCCACTCCATAGCATTCCCCTCACTCTGGGGTATCAAGCATTTACAGGACCAAGGGCCTCCCATCCCATTTATGTCAGGTAAGGCCATCCTCTGCTACATATGCAGCCGGAGCCATGGGTCCCTTTGTCTTTGGTTGGTAGTTTATTCCCTGGGAGCTCTGGGGGGCGGAGGGGGGGGGAGTATGGTTGGTTGATTTTGTTGTTCGTTCTATGGGGTTGCAGTCCTTCCCCTTACTCCTCCATTGGGATCCCCGTGCCCAGTCTGATGGTTGGCTGCATTTGTATCTGACAGGCTCTGGCAAAGCCTCTCAGGAGACAACCATATCAGGCTCCTGTCAGGGAGCACTTCTTGGCATCAGCAGTAGTAATTGGGTTTGGTGGCTGAATATGGGATGAATCTCAAAGGTGGGGCAGTCTCTGGATGGCTTTTACTACAGTCTCTGCTCCACTCTTTGTCCCCGTCTTTTCCTTTAGACAGGAGCAATTTTGGGTTAAAATTTTGAGAAGGATGAGTGGCCCGATCCCTCAACCAGGAGTCGACCTTAACGTCTGAATATGGTCTCTACAGGTTCTCTCTCCGCTTTGTTGAGTATTTCAGCTAATGTCATCCCCATTGGGTCCTGGGAGCCTTTTGATTTCCTGGCATCTGGAATTTTCTGTTGGCTACTCCCCGTTCCCCATCCCCCATTGCTACACATCTCCGTTCAATTTCCTGACCCATTGTACATTTCCCCTGTCTCCTTTCACACCTGATCCTGGCCCCCCTTTTCCATCTCCCCCTCCTCTGTTCCTTCCGTGTCCCTTCCAACCTCTACCACCCATGATTACTTTGTTCTCCCTTTAAAGTACCATCCACACTTTGGTCTTCCTTCTTCTTGACCTTCATATAATCTGTAAGTTGTGGGTATTCCGAGCTTTTTTCCTAATATTCACCTGTTGCATGAAATATTAAAAAACAATCATCATCATCCTTCGTTAAACCCAGCTACTCTCTGCTCCGCTGGGCTGGCCAGCCATGTACCGGTAGGCAATGGACGGCCTGCACTTATCTCGTGGAGCCTCTGACTCAGAGCTCCAAAATCTTTCCACCCAGTTCACTAAGTTCCCATTGGCAAGTCGCTACTAGATCAGCCCCGTGGTACTAGACCAGCCCTGTGCTTCAAAACTCCCGCAGCCTTTTATGCTGCATATCAGGCAAACCCATGCTTTGTCCCGGAACTTTTCTCTCTGGAACCCAGCTGAGTCACTGCATGAAGGAAAACCACACAAAAGTTATCTCAGAAACAGTGGTAACTCAAGCGCTGGGCGCAACAACTACAATTCTAATCTTATAAGCCATATAAATCTAAACCCTTTGGTGGCAAATCCTGGCGGATCTGCCATTGAAACCGAAACTGGATTGGCTCCTTTATTCATTATGGGATGGTTCATAAGAAGTCACCTGAGTCTGTGACTCATTCCAGATGGCCCCTCTTTGGGAAAGCAGAATTAACATCAAAATGCAAACAACACCAGGGCCATCCACAACATTCACTTACCAGTGAGTACATACCATGTGTGCTCTTTTTTGACTGTGTTACCTCACTTAGGATGATATTTTTTTGTTCCATCCATTTGTTTGCAAATTTCATGAAGTCATTGTTTTTAAAGGCTGAGTAGTAGCCCATTGTGTAAATGTACCACATTCATAGCAGCCTTATTTATAACAGCTCCAGGCTGGAAACAACCAAGATGTCTTCAAGAGAGGAATGGATACTGATGAACATCCGTATTTGTGAATACCTGGTGTCCTGGTCTTGTAGAAACGAGTAGTTACATAGCTGGTAATGAGTGTTTTACTTTAAACAGGTTTAGCATTGGATGGGGAAGTAAAAGTTCTAAGCCACTAGAATGGGTTTCTGAGAAGCAAAGCTAGAAGATTGAGAGGAAGAATGGAGAGTTAGGATGGATACAGGCATGGGCTTGGAAGCTTATGTATACTATAGAACATGCTTAGGAAAAAACACAGACCTACCATTTTGCTAAGATTACCTTGCATTAGCAAGATGGCTCAGAAAGTAAAAACATTTGCCTCACAAACATGAAGACCTGAGTTTGAGACCCAGAATGTAGGGTGGAAAGATATGACTCCTGAGGATCATCCTGCAACTATCCCATGTGTACCATGGGACATATTTGCTAGCACTCATGTACATATGTCATACACACAAATATACACAGGGATAATAAACAAAATGATAGAAGTTTAAGTAACTTAAATAAATAGTAAAATCTGACAGGCTTAAGAGAAGTACCAGCAGTTCAGAAACCTTGTTCTAGCAGAGGACCCAGGATAGTTCCCAGCACCCAGCACCCAGCACCCAGCACCCAGCACCCAGCACCCAGCACCCAGCACCCAGAAACTACCTGGCAACTAACAAACATCTTTAAGTCAAGTTCCAGGAGATCCGATGATCTCCGTATTTATTAGGCATGCCCATGGTATACAAACACATTTAGAAAAAGCATGCATACACATAAAGTAAATTAATCTTGAAAAATCGTGAATGCTTTTAGGTAGTCCTATATAATAAAAAAAAGTGAAAAAAATGAGGTAAGTATTTAGAGTAAAGATACGTTTAAAAAGATATTTTTAACAAGTTGATAGTTTCCAACTTTTTACAAATATAGAGAATAAGTTTCATTAAAAAAAGCTAATATTTGTGATGTACCATTTATGTTTACCAGTTACCATTGCATCTTAATAACAGATTTCATCTTTGTCTTTTCAGATCATCATCCTAGAGAGCAACAATTTTGCTCAGTCATGTTCTAAATGGAATTGAGAGTCAATAATCCTTCTACAAGCATGATTAACTTAAGTCTGACTTTTTTTTTAACATCACAGTATTAGAAGAGTTTTCTAATGATAACTCCTTGAGAATATAATAGTTTTTAAAAATGTTAATACATATGAATGAGCACAGTTGTATCAAAATTCTTTGATATGAAAGTTCTAGAAACTGAGTTGGTTGGAGCTGGTTCCCTCTACGTTTATAAACTAACCATATGTAGAGTTTCTGTTCTGTACATGTAGGTTGAAGGCATAAGATTTATGGGTCAGAGATAAAGGGCAAAGGACTTTGTTACTCATAGATAAAATGGCAGATGGATATTAATTTCTTGTTTTCCAAGTTTGGGTAGATTCATGGTATCCTTGGTGGGGGTCAGACAAGGTTTTGTCATGGGTGTTTGCACTCACTATGGGCTTTTCCGTAGGAGCAGGACTCTAAGCTTGAAGGATTCAGCACTTTGATAGACAGTGGAAGCAAGCTGAATATTTGTCCAAAGGGAGACATTACCTCATCCCTTAAGTTTGCTATCTGCAAACACAGCCCTGTGAAACATTCAGATGAGGGGTTGACAAGGCTATGTGTTCTTTGTGAGCCAGTAAGAACACTCTCAGATATTCAGGATCTATCAAATATTACTTCTTTCATTGAGGAATGGAATAATTTGTGGGCATTTTTAATCATCTTGTATAATAGTTTATTTTGCACTAAACATTGTGTGAATTAATAATCTTTGCTAACCCACATGCCAATAAAATGCTTGAAGTAAGTTACACTTAGTACTGATGTTACTGATCTGTGTTAAATCAACAAAAGGTTAACATTTGCTAGAGTATTCTTAGTATTAAATTCATACTACTTATTACTAGAAACCTAACAAACTATTACTCTTCTCATTCAAAATATAATGCCCCATTAGAAATATTTTTCTTGTTCTGCTTTAAAACTGACATTCTTAAGTTTATTTTTTTTATGTCAGGATAATTTTACTGATTTTATTAATGACCTTTACAACTCTGATTTTTATCTCCCATTGTTTCTTTCAGATTAAATATCTTTCAGCTGGACAAGTACATATGAAGACAATGTTACAACATGACTTTGTATTCCCTCAAATGTAGATCTGCCTCTAAAATAATTTGAATGTAATTTGGGTCCTTTCGGAAATATTTCTGGTAACATTAGTCAGGAGTGGGGTCAGTGTGCCAGGAAGCACAAACGTACACAGAAAGGGTACATTACCAATGAACCATTGTAGGCAAGCAACTCAGGTTAAGATAATCTGGCTTCTCCAGGACCTAATGCAAAGATATGGCTGAAATTTATGCAATCTGCGTTATAAGAGATTCTGAAATTAAAGCACAGTTCTGCTAATAATTTCAGCTACCTTTGAGGTTAAGCAAATGCATTTTTTAAAGTTAGTTAAGATAATGAATGTAGTTATGTTATGTAGTTCTTGTTATGTAGTTTGAGCTGGTCTAAAATTTGATATCTGTCCTCTAATCTCAGGTACCCAAGTAGTGGGATTAGAGGAATTTCTATCCAGGTCCAACTGGAGATTATTTTTAAGTAACTGGAAATTGTTGATGTTCTCTAGCTACCAGGAAAAAGTCAAGACGGTGAAATGCTTGCACTTAGGGGTTACCTTTAAGGCCAAGAGTCATGGGTGAAGAGGTTGAACACTCCACTCACTACCACATTTTTATGGTATTTCTAAACACTTCATTGTCCTGTTGAAAATTTGAAATTATTTCCTGTATATTAAAAATAATACAGAATGTTATCTTCCTTAGTGATATCCTAAAGGTGTCCAATTGATGTGCATGCTACTCTATAAATGAACTCCCTGTGAGGGCTGTGATGTCAGAGGTGAGTAATATAGGATTAAGATGCTATATAAATTCTGTGACTGTTATGATACACTGCTAGAAGCCCTTAATCCCACCTCTAAATGACTAACAAACCTTAAATCATCCTCTAATAAAGACATGTAATCATGTCCATATTTGAAAACCATCTTGAAACACTTAGGTATTTGCTCCAGCTGGCATGCCTATTGCCTGTTTCTTCTACTCCTCCATCAGGAATCTTAGTTCTCTGGATTAATTCATCCAAATGGACTCCTTTATAAGTTGCCTTGATCATGTTATATTATCACAGCAATAGAAAGGCAGAAAACACAGAGCTCAAGCACCAAGATCTATCACTCGTTGCTTTCCAGCTAGAGATGCTACTTGACTCAGCTTTGGGAACTACTCCCACCTGATTATTCCCGCCATGATAGACTGTATTCTCAAACTGTGAGCAAGAATAAATATTTCCTAAGTGATTTGCTTCAGTCAGGGTGTGTGCCCAAGCAAGAAGAAAAGTAATTAGGGGACACCATTTTCTGGAATTATACTTTTCCTTAATAGTTGGTGGGTATTCTCTATGCCTATAGGTAGAGGCTCATTTCCTCTCCGGCTAAGCTCCTCTCTCCCACAATGCTCTTGCTTGATGCCATCTCAGGCTTCCATGATTTTACAAGGCCACTTTTAGATGAATTCAACCTTAGTGGCCCATTGTCTCTGCATACTGCTGAGGTCTCTCAATAATCATTTGCCCTGAGGTAGTGCTATTTACAGAAAAGTTTCTGATGCAATAATTTTTCTGTATCATTGGCAGTCATGCATATTTTGGTTAACAAAATAATAACACAAATTAACAACAACAACAACAACAACAGTACCATATAGTGTTTCTTCTAAAATTATGTAGATAGCTACTTCTACAGGGTCTCTGACGTTTTTTTTTTTTTTCTTTTTTCTTTTTTTCTTTTCTGAGAACTTTACATGTTTTCTGTCTATTTTTGTTTAGTTTCTGCTTTGGTATCTTCTATTTTAAGCTCCAAACTGAAGAGAAAAAATTACACTCTTCCCACCAGGTTCCACTGGAAAAAAGATTGTTAATGGGTCACTCTTTAACTACTGAAGGTGGTATTTTGTATTTATAGAGCATTAAGGAAACTTAAAAAACAAAAAACAAAGAACAACTTTTCCTTAAGTATTCCTCTGTCTATACCTCTTAAGAACAAAATTGTCTTGATACCCAAATTAATGAATAATTATTCCCTTATAAAATAAATTACTTTTCTTATTAACAGAACTAGATACAAGCTATTTATAGTTGTTATAAGATTCAAAAAGCCATTATTTTTATTCCTTTGGATCCATCAAAGAATTTCAGACATTGAAGTAGCTCCCCAAACCTCTATGACTCACAGGCCTGTAGTATTTTAGAGACATAGCACTCTAGAGAGGAAAGCAGGGGTCACTGTATTACTGAATGCAAGTACAAATCTCAGAAGGTTAGATGAGGCCAGCTGCTTTATGAATCCATGGCTTCAGTCTAATCAGACTCATCCGAATCATCGATGGGCCAAGGGCCAACATTTTGCAATATAAAACCCATCCATGGGTGTGGGTATTCATTTCTGTCACTGTTTTATTTGGATGGCTAAAGCAAGAGGTTCAACATGAGTGAACAAAGCAAAATTATACTGTGAGTTCCGTGCCTGCCTGGGGTATAGAATGAGACCTTGTCTCAAATAAAGTAAAGATAAACAAACTAAATCAGATCAAAGCAATCCAACAAAGCAAATCAAAGCACCTCCCCAAATGTCTACCTACAAATAACGTGAAAGGGCAGGGAAAGGCAAGGCTTACTAGGGAGAGAGTCACTTGACAACAAAACAGTTTTAATCTGAGAAGCAACATCTGTCTTCAGACTGAAAAACTTGAGAGCATCTGTTTATAGGCCAAGCATAGTTATGGGGGATGAAATAGGCAGAAGAAATGGCCCCAAAAGCTCTCCCCTGTTCTAGGACATTGGTCATTGCTGGTGGCTGGAAGTAAGAAATGGTAAAGGTTGAGTAAAAGTACTGTCAGCTGATTCACCTTTTTGAGCCAGCCATTACTGGGTAGGAAGTTGGAAGCAGGGTTCTAGGAAAATGAGTTAGGTTAGTTCTGGGACTGCTGTGGTTTCAGAGAGATCATCACTATCTAAATTAAAAGAGGGAGTTTAGCAAAATGATATGGCCCTGCCTAACATAAAGGACCACTGGAAATTTTGTGGGGCTAGAAATAATCAAGTGCACTGATTTGCAGGCTGGGGGTGCATCTAGGAAGCATTTATTACAGTATGGCTGGGAATCACAGAATTACAAAACTCTGATAGTAGTCTCAGACTCAAAACTAAACATGAAAAAAAAATGTTCTTTTCCTTTGCACAAGTCTTGGGCTACCTCACATAAAATTTCGCAAATGTAGTTTTTTGGTTTTTTTTTTTTCTGAAAGTAGAAAAAAATACAAGTAAACAGTCCACATAGAGTGTCAGAAAATTATAGATTCTGTAATTTCATATATCTTTAAAATGGCACTAAGAATGTGAAGCCTCATTAGTGCATTGGCTTTAATGGAAACATTAAGCTGAGAGGCTGTAGAGAAACAAAAAGAAAAGTTGAAAGACACATGAAGAAATCCATCCTTGGAAAAATAATTTCGAAAAATATTTCAAAAGATAATTTCACTTGTCACTACTCTTCAAAACGAACACAGGGGAACAAATGTCTCTTGTATTGGTCTTTTCATCCTGGAATAAAAGGACTGGATTGCTCATCTCTCATATTCAGTGTACTGGTACTCTTTGCCTTTAAAATGTCGCTGTCTTTTATCATTACATTTCCTGTGTGTTTAATATTGGTCTTCTCAAATTGATCATAAGGAAATCAGAGAAAAGACCATGTTTCAGTTTTCAACAACTTCTTTTTTTTCCTATGATCTTGAGCAACTAACTGGATGATAGTATGTAAAATTCAGTGATGAGCGAGAAATTGCTTTTTCTGCATTTTAAGATCTCCAGATGCACTTGGGAATGAAACAAAATCCCTGCTCCAGTGAACCCTCTGTTCGACGGTCTTTCTACTAACAAAGGTAAACAAAACACCCTAAGATTCGAGAATTATAACTACTGTGGAAGGAAATGACAGAGACAATATGTGGTGGGCATGGTGACACATGCCTTCAACCTCAGTTCTTAAGAGACAGAGGCACATCTATATTTTGAGTTCAAGACCAGACTTCTGTACATTGGTGTTGCAGGAGAGCCAGACCAGTGTAGCAAGAATCTGGGGTGGGACAGCCTACAGAGGTGTTTTTATGAGTATGTTTATGTATAGAGGTGTGTGTGTGTGTGTGTGTGTGTGTGTGTGTGCGTGTGTGTTTAAATAAGTGGATTGGAGAGTCTTGTCTCAGAGGTGTGCAGAAAGGCTTAGGTTTGAGGAATGAGGGACTATCCAGCTGTAAAAGATTCAGAAAAGAATCTTCCGGGCACAGGACTCTTAAGAGCTGCTGATGGAATGAATTAGATAATATCAGCAACAGTAAGTTCCTATGGCAATAGTAAATCAGAGAAAGCAGGAGATGAGATGAGGAAAGAGTCAGGATGGTAGGCAGAAATAGTCTTACAGGAACATTAGCGTAGAGGCCACTCTGACTTTGCCAGATGTCTCTCTTCTTGCACACTGTCTACTACATTGGGATATATATATATATATATATATATACACATGCATAAAATTAAGTGATATACATATATACATGCATAAAATTAAGTGATATATATATATATATATATATATATATATATATATATATATATATATATATAACTGAAATTTTCTTTACATTGGCCAATACATCATGGAAGCAGAGTAAAAGACTGCTTTGATCATATGGCCTTTTTCATAGAAGAGTAATGAAGTCCAAGTGTTTGGCTATGTGGCTATGTATTTGACATCTTTCTTGGTTAAGAGAGTGTAAAAAAATTAAGAACAATATTGGATTGGAGCTATCACCTATATCTCTGAACACCCCTTCAACACATTTTGTTGCACCCTGGGAATAGCCTGAGGTATGTGTGTCTATATAGAAAACATTGAACACAAAGAGCAATGTGAGGACCTTGGCTTTGGTCCTGGGGGAGTGTCGTTCTGAAATGGCAATTATACTGAAATGACAGCTGCTTAAATACAACCCAGCACCGGTTTCAACTGTACTCATGAGAGTGGAGGAAAATAAAATCAGTAATGGAATGGGGACTGTGCTAGGTCCAAAAGAGATTAAGAAGTAGAAAGTTAATAGCCCAGCGACCCCCCTTTTCATCTTCCCATGTGTTCACTTGGCACAAGCCAATGTCCTCACATGGCCTTTGGAAGCAGAGAATGGACAGATTCTTTTGACTGGCCCCATTTACATGTTTGAACTCTCTGGAACACAGTTTCGAATGTGTGGGAAAATGAAGTCGCATTTCATTAAGAATAATGAAAAGGGCACTGGAGTCAGAGTCTCTATTGTGGTTTGGGGTAGCTGAACAGCATTTAATCGTGATGGCTCCCTTTCATTATCTTTGCAATGTATTCTTTGCATTGCAAAAAAGAAATAGGATCGCTTCTTTCTAGCTTATTAGGATGTATGGAAATTTTTGGCCCTTTTTTTGAAACCTTCTGGAAAAGTGTTTTGTTGTTGCTGTTGCTGCTGCTGTTGTTGTTGATAATAATAATATAACAAAGAAAGGGAAAATGATGGAGTTTTTTTATTCTTCAATTCACACTGCTATAATACTTAAAGCTTTTGCCTGTGGCCTTTCAAGGCTCTTATTTCTTATTCGATTCTTTATTAATGTTTGGCAAAAATAAAAGTTAGAGGCTTGTATCTTTCTATTACAAATATTCTTCAATTTAGGATATGCCCTGGGAACTTTGATGTTGTGTGTGGGAGGAGACTTCTAAATAAGCACCAAAATTGGATCTGACAAAACCATTCAATAGTATTCACTCTTCCAGGGCTCAACAGTGTATGTTTTTTTCCCCCTTCACCAAGTTCTTTGCCTATCTAGTATTCTTTCCTTGATTTGAACAGTTATACTCCTATGGTTAACTTAGGGAACTGGCTAAGCCAAAAACTGAGGACTGTATTTTTGCAGTTCTAAACGTTGAATATTTTAAAAGCGATTTGAAATACATACCATAGGTCTCAGGAAAACCACTTAGATGACTTCAAACCATAATGACTGTTAACATTTCCTAGACTTGGTAAGAGGGAAAATCCATAGACAAATGAGTTCATAGAATTTTGCTATTCTTACTACAGATTTCCCTTTATGTGAGGTCTTTCACAGTGTTTGTTGCGGTCAAAGCACACTGACACCCAGTATGTGTTTTCTCTGGAAATCCCTATCTATGTATAATAAACTCAGTTATTATTTTTTCAAATAGAGAAGATGGCTGAAATGTTACTAAAGAGTAAAAGTAGCAGAGCCCAGGAAAAGGTGAAAAATAGAAATGCCAAAATGTAAATACTGACTGCATCGCTCAAAGGACAGATTCAGAATTTAGCTTGCATCACTAGAATCTTATTTCACCTCCTGTTCTTGACTGAGGCATCATTGAAAGATGGTGTGAAGAGCTGACAAGATGGGTCAACAGGTAATGATGCTTGCCATCAAGCCTGGTGATTGGATTCTATCCCTGAGCCCTATATTGTGAAAGCAGAATGCCAACCCATTCAAGTTGTCCTCTAACCTGTCCAGGAATACCATAGTATGAGCTTCCTCGTGTATATATGCACATGTACACAAACACAAAGGAAATATACAAATATCGTTTATAAATTTGAATCCTGATATCTCAATTGCTTTTTAGTATCCACACACCTGGCTGGATTGTTTTATATTGAGATTTTATGAAAACGGGTATTGAGAAGAATAGATTTAATCACACCCCCAATCTCCTACTCCAGCTCTCCTCCTGTGAAAAGCAATTCTGTGTTTCTTCTGATAGTCATCCTCTCACGATGATCTTTTCTAGCCACTGATGTGAATGATATACACTCCCTGTGGATCTGTCAACTAGGCCTTCCTTATTATTGGTGTATTTATTCAGGAAGGCTGCTGCATGTAGTTATGTTGGAGTGCAGGCCGTAAGAATTATTGAAGAAGTAAATTTATTTATATTTCTAAAGATGAATGAACCCTCGCCCCTACCCCCCACCCCCCACACCAAGTGTTAAGATCTTTAATATGTGTGCAGGCATTGTGGTATAGAGATAGGGTACATTTTACGGCAGGAAGGGGGGCAGGGAGTATGATGTCCATGCAACTAAAAGGGGAAAAGGAAGGAAAGATTCATCAACCAAGTGACCCAAATAAAGGCAAAGATATAGAATTGGGAAAAGCATTGTATCTTCGCTAGTCGTTTTCAGACTTAGACATCCACCGAATCCCCCTGAGGGTGTGTACCTGTTGAGATATTACCCTACAACCTCAGACTTTAGGTGGTCTTTACAGGGCACAGGATTCTCCTTGTCTAATCAGTTTCCAGACATTGCTAGTATTTTTTTCTGGGATTACTGCTTTGAGGATCAGCAGATGAGGTCATGCTTCCATGCACAGTATATATGTACTACTATGCACCAGCCAAAGGGTAGCTAGAAATGCATGGGCTCATGCCTCCCAGCTTCCTTCTTCTTTATAATTTTAGGACCTCTTCCTGCCTATATACACAGGCACCCCATTTTTTTTTTTTAAGATTTATTTATTATTATATGTAAGTACACTGCAGCTGTCTTCAGACACACCAGAAGAGGGAGTCAGATCTTGTTACGGATGGTTGTGAGCCACCATGTGGTTGCTGGGATTTGAACTCTGGACCTTCGGAAGAGCAGTCGGGTGCTCTT
The DNA here is from genome assembly GCF_000001635.26 of Mus musculus. NCBI lineage: Eukaryota > Metazoa > Chordata > Mammalia > Rodentia > Muridae > Mus > Mus musculus. The sequence continues at coordinate 76,618,471 of NC_000072.6, read as the reverse complement.
ACCCACTGAGCCATCTCACCAGCCCCCCCCATTTTTTTAGTGTAGATATTATTCCCATGATTTTCTCTGTTGCTTAAAGAATAGTCATTTATGGGTTCCGGGACCCCGCCGAGTGTATTCTGCACAGGCGAGAGTACGGAATACAAAAGCTAAAACTTCTGGGACAGGCAGGAGCCACAGAGTTTCTAAGGCAGTCCCCTTTACAGGCCCCAGACAGCTGGCCACTTTCCCAGCCAGAGGATAGGGATCTGCCCAGCCCGGGAGCACTTTGCCTGAGCATCGGCTGCAGACATCTTGGTTCCACGACTCCTCAGAGAGTATTCTGCACAGGTTAGAGTGTAGAATACAGAAGCTAAAAGCTTCTGGGACAGGCAAAAGCAACTCAGCCTCGGGACAGATCATGTTTTGGGCCTTCGTCTTCGGACAGGAGGGAGGTCTTAAGGCCAGATATCTGTGCACATTTCCTGTAAGAGGAGAGCTTGCCTGCAGAGAGTGCACTGACCACTGAAACTAAGAGGAGAGAGCTTGTCTCCCAGGTCTGCTGATAGAGGCTAACGGAATCACCTGAGGAACAAGCTCTAACCAGAGACAACTATAACACTAGCTCCAGAGAATACCAGATGGCAAAAGGCAAACTTAAGAATCCTACTAACAGAAATCAAGACTACTCACCATCATCAGAATGCAGCACTCCCACACCCCTAGTCCTGGGCACCCCAACACAACCGAAAAGCTAGACCCGGATTTAAAAGCATATCTTATGATGATGATAGAGGAGATCAAGAAGGACTTTAATAACTCACTTAAAGAAATACAGGAGAACACTGCTAAAGAGTTACAAGTCCTTAAAGAAAAACAGGAAAACACAACCAAACAGGTAGAAGTCCTTAAAGAAAAAGAGGAAACACATCCAAACAGGTTATGGAAAAGAACAAAACCATACTAGACCTAAAAAGGGAAGTAGACACAATAAAGAAAACCCAAAGTGAGGAAACACTGGAGATAGAAACCCTAGGAAAGAAATCTGGAACCATAGATGTGAGCATCAGCAACAGAATACAGGAGATGGACGAGAGAATCTCAGGTGCAGAAGATTCCATAGAGAACATAGGCAGAACAATCAAAGAAAATACAAAATGCAAAAGGATCCTAACTCAAAACATCCAGAAAATACAGGACAAAATGAGAAGACCAAACCTATGCAAAATAGGAGTTGATGAGAATGAAGATTTTCATCTTAAAGGGCCAGCAAATATCTTCAACAAAATTATAGAAGAAAACTTCCCAAACCTTAAGAAAGAGATGCCCATGAACATACAAGAAGCCTACAGAACTCCAAATAGACTGGACCAGAAAAGAAATTCTTCCTGACACATAATAATCAGAACAACAAATGCACTAAAGATAGAATATTAAAAGCAGTAAGGGAGAAAGGTCAAGTAACATATAAAGGCAGGCCTATCAGAATTACACCAGACTTTTCACCAGAGACTATGAAAGCCAGAAGAGCCTGGACAGAGGTTATACTGACACTAAGAGAACACAAATGCCAGCCCAGGCTACTATACCCGGCCAAACTCTCAATTTCCATAGATGGAGAAACCGAAGTATTCCACTACAAAACCAAATTCACACATTATCTTTCCAAGAATCCAGCGCTTCAAAGGACAATAACAGAAAAAAACCAATACAAGGACAAAAATCACACCCTAGAAAAAGCAAGAAAGTAATCCCTCAACAAACCAAAATGAAGACAACCACAAGAACAGAATGCCAACTCTAATAACAAAAATAAAAGGAAGCAAGAATTACTTTTCCTTACTGTCTCTTGATATCAATGGACTCAATTCCCCAATAAAAAGACATAGACTAACAGACTGGCTACACAAACAGGACCCAACATTCTGCTGTTTACAAGAAACCCATCTCAGGGAAAAAGACAGACACTACCTCAGAGTGAAAGGCTGGAAAACAATTTTCCAAGCAAATGGTCTGAAGAAACAAGCTGGAGTAGCCATTATAATATCGAATAAAATCAACTTCCAACCTAAAGTTATCAAAAAAGAAAGGAGGGGCACTTCATATTCATCAAAAGTAAAATCCTCCAAGAGGAACTCTCAATTCTGAATATCTATGCTCCAAATGCAAGGGCAACCACATTCATTAAAGACATTTTAGTAAAGCCCAAAGCACACATTGCACCTCACACAATAATAGTGGGAGACTTCAACACACCACATTCATCAATGGACAGATTGTGGAAACAGAAACTAAACAGGGACACAGTGAAACTAACAGAAGTTATGAAACAAATGGACTTAACAGATATCTACAAAACATTTTATCCTAGAACAAAAGGATATAACTTCTTCTCAGCACCACATGGGACCTTCTCAAAATTGACCATATAATTGGTCACAAAACAGACCTCAACAGATACAAAAATATTGAAATTATCCAGTGAATCCTATCAGACCACCATGGACTAAGGCTGATCTTCAATAACAACATAATTAATGGAAAGTCAACATTCACATGGAAACTGAACAACACTTTTCTCAATGATACCTTGGTCAAAGTAGGAATAAAGAAAGAAATTAAAGACTTTTTAGAGTTTAATGAAAATGAAGCCACAACATACCCAAACCTATGGGACACAATTAAAGCATTTCTAAGAGGGAAACTCATAGCTCTGAGTGCCTCCAAAAAGAAACTGGAAAGAGTACACACTAGCAGCTTGACAACACATCTGAAAGCTCTAGAAAAAAAGGAAGAAAATTCACCCAAGAGGAGTAGAGTGCAGGAAATAATCAAACTCAGGGGTGAAATCAACCAAGTGGAAACAAGAAGAACTATTCAAAGAATTAACCAAAGGAGGAGTTGGTTCTTTGAGACAATCAACAAGATAGATAAACCCTTAGCTAGACTCACTAGAGGGTACAGGGACAACATCCCAATTAACAAAATCAGAAATGAAAAGGGAGACATAGCAACAGATCCTGAAGAAATCCAAAACACCATCAGATCCTTCTACAAAAGGTTATACTCAACAAAACTAGAAAACCTGGACGAAATGGACAAATTTCTGGACAGATACCAGTTACCAAAGTTGAATCAGGATCAATTTAACGATCTAAACAGCCCCATATCCCCTAAAGAAATAGAAGCAGTCATTAATATTCTCCCAGCCAAAAAAAAAAAAAAAAAAAGCCCAAGACCAGATGGGTTTAGTGCAGAGTTATACCAGACCTTTAAAGAAGATCTAATTCCAGTTCTGCACAAACTATTCCACAAAATAGAAGTAGAAGGAACTCTACCCAACTCATTCTATGAAGGAACAATTACTCTGATACCTAAACTACAGAAAGATCCAACAAAGATAGAGAACTTCAGACCAATTGCCCTTATGAATATAGATGCAAAAATCCTCAATAAAATTCTCGCTAACCGAATCCAAGAACACATTAAAGCAATCATCCATCCTGAAAAAGTAGGTTTTATTCCATGGATGCAGGGATGGTTTAATATACGAAAATCCATCAATGTAATCCATTATATAAACAAATTCAAAGACAAAAACCATGTGATCATCTCCTTAGATGCGGAAAAAGCATTTGACAAGATCCCACACCCATTTATGATAAAAGTCTTGGAAAGATCAGGAATTCAAGGCCCATACCTAAACATGATAAAAGCAATCTACAGCAAACCAGTAGCCAACATCAAGGTAAATTGTGAGAAGCTTGAAGCAATCCCACTAAAATCAGGGACTAGACAAGGCTGTCCACTCTCTCCATACCTATTCAAAATTGTACTTGAAGTCCTAGCCAGAGCAATTCGACAACAAAAGGAGATCAAGGGAATACAAATTGGAAAAGAGGAAGTCAAAATATCACGTTTTGCAGATGATATGATAGTATATATAAGTGACCCTAAAAATTCCACCAGAGAACTCCTAAGCCTGATAAACAGCTTCAGTGAAGTAGCTGGATAAAAATTAACTCAAACAAGTCAATGGCCTTTCTCTACACGAAGAATAAACAGGGTGAGAAACAAATTAGGGAAACAACACCCTTCTCAAATGTCAAATAATATAAAATATCTTGGTGTGACTCTAACTAAGGAAGTGAAAGATCTGTATGATAAAAACTTCAAATCTCTGAAGAAAGAAATTAAAGAAGATCTCAGAAGATGGAAAGATCTCCCATGCTCATGGATTGGCAGGATCAACATTGTAAAAATGGCTATCTTGCCAAAAGCAATCTACAGATTCAATGCAATCCCCATCAAAATTCCAACTCAATTCTTCAGCGAATTAGAAAGAGCAATCTGCAAATTCATATGGAATAACAAAAAACCTAGGATAGCAAAAACTCTTCTCAAGGATACAAGAACCTCTGGTGGAATCACCATGCCTGACCTAAAGCTTTACTACAGAGCAATTGTGATAAACACTGCATAGTACTGGTATAGTGACAGACAAGTAGACCAATGGAATAGAATTGAAGACCCAGAAATGAACCCACATACCTATGGTCACTTGATCTTCGACAAGGGAGCTAAAACCATCCAGTGGAAGAAAGACAGCATCTTCAACAAATGGTGCTGGCACAACTGGTTGTTATCATGTAGAAGAATGGGAATCAATCCATTCCTATCTCCTTGTACTAAGGTCAAATCTAAGTGGATCAGGAACTTCACATAAAACCAGAGACACTGAAACTTATAGAGGAGAAAGTGGGGCAAAGTCTCGAAGATATGGGCACAGGGAAAATTTTCCTGAATAGAACAGCAATGGCTTGCACTGTAAGATCGAGAATTGACAAATGGGACCTCATGAAACTGCAAAGCTTCTGCAAGGCAAAAGACACCGTCAATAAGACAAAAAGAGCACTAACTTATTGGGAAAGGATCTTTACCTATCCTAAATCAGATAGGGAACTAATATCCAATATATATAAAGAACTCAAGAAGGTGGACTCCAGAAAATCAAATAACCCCATTAAAAAATGGGGCTCAGAACTGAACAAAGAATTCTCACCTGAGGAATACTGAATGGCAGAGAAGCACCTGAAAAAATGTTCAACATCCTTAATCGTCAGGGAAATGCAAATCAAAACAACCCTGAGATTCCACCTCACACCAGTCAGAATGGCTAAGATCAAAAATTCAGGTGACAGCAGATGCTGGCAATGATGTGGAGAAAGAGGAACACTCCTCCATTGTTGGTGGGATTAAAAGCTTGTACAACCACTCTGGAAATCAGTCTGGCGGTTCCTTAGAAAATTGGACATAATACTACCGGAGGATCTAGCAATACCTCTCCTGGGCATATATCCAGAAGATGTCCCAACCGGTATGAAGGACACATGCTCCACTCTGTTCATAGCAGCCTTATTTATAATAGCCAGAAGCTGGAAAAAACCCAGATGCCCCTCAACAGAGGAATGGATACAGAAAATGTGGTACATTTACACAATGGAGTACTACTCAGCTATTAAAAAGAATGAACTTATGAAATTCCTAGGCAAATGGATGGACTTGGAGGCCATCATCCTGAGTGAGGTAACACAATCACAAAGGAACTTACACAGTATGTACTCACTGATAAGTGGATATTAGGCCAAAACTTAGGATACAACACAAAAAGTATAGTCATTTACTCCTTGCATTGTCAATATGTCTCTTACATTAAGATATATGATGTATAGTATCTGTCATATAAATAGTAAATACTTCTGAAATGCTTTTGTTAGAGCCACAATTGCAAGATGAAAAATCAAACAAACAAGCAAACAAACAAACAAACTTATTTCGACATGAGGCTTCACTCTGTAGGTGTTACTGGATAGATCAGGCTAGCCTCAAACTCCAGAAAATTTCCTGCCCCTACTTCCTGGACCTTAGCATTACAGGCATAACAAAAACTACCACAACAAGCTGGAGTGAAAACTGCTCCTAAATAGAACTAGATTGAAAGCCTTAACCAATTCAGTTTAATAGAAGGCAAGAGGCTGTGAAGTTGTCAGTTGGGGGGATGAATTTAGAATAGCGCGTCCCTTTTCTAAGGAGTGACAAATCCTGCCAAATAGTGCTATTGTGTAGCTATTTCCTCTTAGGTGAAACTTTCCACCCTCCAAGAGGCTCTTTAAGATTCAGGCACAGATAGAGAAAACAACAAACAAACAAACCAACCATAGATTCCTTAAACTTGCAAGACTATAAATCCCTTTCCTTCCCCTAAGATTATACAAACATCATCTGTTGGGGGAGGAAAGACTCTTCCATTAGAATAACTGACTGCAAATGGTGTAGAGATCCAGGAATTTGGATTACTCCAGTTGGCTTTGGGAGATGAAGCTGTCTTTAAGTCACCTATGCTTTTTTAAGTAACCCAAATAAACTCACTGGTTCAAGCTAAACTTGAATGAAACTTATTCTTTGTTCCAGTGCTGGTGTCCTATATGGATTATATAGACATTTGCTCACATCGCCCCAGGAAGTCACAGATCAGCAGCAGGGAGATTTGGTGGTTAGGCATATTTGCATGCAAATGTGCCTTAAGAGTTTCTGTTCTTACCTTATTTTAGGCAGAGAAACAGCCTGCTTTCTGGCATTTCCACTCTTGCTTCCTCTGTGGAATTATACCCAGGGCCAACATTCTTCTTCCTATTGTCCATTTCATTTTTATTTAATGTGTATGGGTGTTTTGCCTGCATATATGCTTACATATTACATGTGTGCAGTGCCAGCCAGTGGAGGTCAGAAAAGGCCATCAGATCCCATGGGACTGGAGTTTCAAATGACTGGGAGCTGCCATACAGGTGCTGGAAGTCAAAATTGAGTCCTCTCCAAGAGCAGCCAGTGCTCTTAACTACAGAGCTATCTCTCCAGCCCCAAAGGACAACATTATTGATACCTCTTTCAAGACAGATAGAGGAAGCCAAGAAGGCTGCTGCCCTCATGGAAAAGAGCCTGTGTATAAAACAGTGTATAATATGATATGGTATGATAGTCTCACAGGCTAATCCTCTTTGATCTCCAGTAATGTCCATGTCAAGACTCTGCTAAACCAGGTGATCCAAATCAATGGTCCAGTGATTTGATCTGGTCATTCCTGCCTGAATGGAGTGTCCTGCATCAGGGGAACTTTGTTCTGGTCTCATGGCCAGACTGCTTAAGATGTCCCCCAAACCTCTTCCTATAGAATTTCTTCTCCTTCCATGTTGCTGCTATGTGGGGCATATCGGTATCCTGCTCTGACTGAGCTTCTATTTTATTTTTTGCTTTATTGCCATAGAAGTCCTGTTCCCCCAAAATCTCACAACTCTATAACTCCCTTCAGGTATCTTGGGTTCAATGGACACCATGGTTATAGTCTGCTCTGCTTCTCAGAGTCAGATTCAGCATCCTTATCCAGGTCAGCGCCCTTTCGTTTTCAACCTTGTGTTCTTCACACATTCACACAGTGATATTCTGCACCAGGATCTCAAGTGCTTCAGTAAACAAAGTTGACAATGGCAAATGCTCCCGATAGGTTTGCCAAAAGAGATCTTTGAGGCAGGAAATGTCAATTGCAATTCGCTATCACTAGTATTTGGTGTACACCTGTCTGCTCTTACCCTAAACAGGTGACATGTGGAAATGAACACATGTCATGCTGGCTATTACATTCATCAGGGAGCAGGATTATTCTTTAATGAGTGAGTTCAGGGTTACTGTGGTCGGTTTAACCTCAAGCAAAGTCTGAAGCAAGAGAGGTGCTATTCTTCTTGTATCTGAGACTGTCATCATGAAAGACCCAACAATGCATAGGAGGTTTACCTCTTCTTAACGGTGTCATTTTTTGCAAAATTATAAGTGCAAAAATATGTGCAACCCACAGAGACTAAGATGTAGAAAGTACACAAACATCACCAGTTTCTGGTTTTCTCCTTTTTTAATTTTTGAGCTTCCCTTTCCCCCTCTTCCCCGCAGCCTGTTGTGATGATTCTCTGAAATGGTGAAGGTGAAATACAGAAGCAATAATGTGCTCTACATGAGGATTGTGGCTAAGACACAGATAGCAGACTATTTAGTGAAATCTTCCCTTAGGGAAAAGCTAGCCCAACATACAGTTTCAGTGTTTTCTTCACAAGTTGAAAACTGCACTTATGAAATAATCTTTGTAAATTGACCAGTTCTTTTCACTCTCTCCAACCCTCATTGGGGTCACACTTTGTTCAGTGTTTACTATCAGGGTAGCTTTTCTCACATCCAAGCCTTAAAATGTAAAGCCATAGCAAGCCTGTTCTGATAGATGCATTATATACTGAAAAGGTTAATGCATTCAGTTCCTGTTTAATTGACAATCCCCCAAGGAACAAGTAATCTTTTGTGGGAGAGGAAGAGGAAAACAGAGGAAACAGTTTATATTTGGTCCTTTCTTCTTCCATGACATGCCTCACCCAACCTCAAACTGTCTTTAAATTTCTTATAGTGTGAATAGTGTACACTCAGCAGTACACTCTGAAGTTACTTTATTTCTGAGAGTCACCTCTTGTGTGAGGTACTCTCTATCGATATGGATTTGAGTCTTCATTCCATCTCCTATCAGACCTGATAAAGTTCTACAGCACCAGCGATATTGATATTAGATTATGGAAAATAAGATTATATTGTGAAAATAAGGTCAAGGAGGGAATCAAGTGGACACATCCCATGATATATTTGCTGCTCAAGGTATGTCAAAATACACTGTCTTTGCAAGTTTCCTCTTTTCCTTTGTCACTTCTCTGTCAGATAGCAAGAACTCTAAGTGGGTGGGTGAGGAGGGAAAGGAAGAGAGGTGTGAATACCTTACACCTACACAGTAAGGAAAGAAGTGTTTTGAAGACCTGCAACTTTGGGGAAAAAAATAAGGACTATGACTCAACAGAGATGCAGGCAAGGGCATTCTGAATGAGACTCAAGACCAACAACTGAGAAATGGGACCTCATGTCTACTAAACTAAGTGAACTAAAATGCTTCTTCTGTACAGCAAAAGAAAACTGTCAGTCAAGAAAAGAGGCAGCCCATAGAATGAGGAAAATCTCTTCCAGTTTAATATCAAACACATGATCAGTGTTTAAAATATAAAGAGAACCCAAAACATTAAATATCAAGAAGCAAAACTAATAAAAAAAAAATCAAGGAAAAGGGGAGTCTTTGTCTTCAGTAGAGCAACCTCTGGTAAGTAGTTAATGTCCTATGAGAGAGTGCCGTATTCGTGAGCAGAGAAGTGACACTGTGGGCCTCAAAGCAAAAATGAATACAAAAGAAAAATTCACGAATATTGGATGGGGAAAAGGTGGAAGGAAGAGAAAGTTGATGAGTAGGGAGGAGGATGAGAATGGGTTGAAGATGGGTATCAGCCAAATGGATTACACACATAGAGCTGCCAAAGAATAAACTAACTTTTAAAAGGTTGCATACACACAAGCACACACACACACACACACACACACACACACACACACACACACACACACACAGTGAGACAGAGAGACAAGGAGACAAAGAGACAGACAGAGACGGATGGAGACAGACAGAGAAAGAAAGAATACTATGGATTAATTTTTCCTACATACAGGCAAGATATTTTCAAAGAACTTCCAGGTATTCATTTATTATAAGATCAGAGAGACTTTGATCAATAATATATTAATAATAATGATGAATGGCTCACTCAAAAATAACTGGATTCATCCTATATGGAGTGAGTGATAACACACAGTTTCATAATTCTTAACTCTCCGTCACACAGTCAATGACCTAAATGCTTTCTGTTTTTTGTTGGGTTTTGTTCTTGTTGCTTTTTTTTTTTTTTAAGCGGGGAGTGGGAATTTGGTACAAATGCTGCCTTTAATTGGACCCTACTGGAATACTCTTTAATGGCAGTATTGGATCTTGGTGATGCTGTTCTAACTTTATGCAGTGGGATCATGGGTAGAAAGGTTACAGATACCACTCTATTTTAGGAAAAATCATCTTCCTCTGTGATCATAAGCAAAGACTCCACCTGTCTGAAATGCCAGTTTGGGTGTGGAAAGCTTCATTGGCCATTGGAAAATTACATTATCTATGGATGCAGTAGCTTGCTTATCTGTAACAGAGAACAGACAACACTGACAATAGGACTGGCCTTTTGAGTTAAAATTGTAGAATTTGGACATTCATTACAAACAATCTTCATATCCTCTAGCTTCCTGGATTCCCTTTGTGCCTAACCCATCACCTATTTTCTTATGTTCTGCTTCTCTTAAAATAGTCTGTGTTGTCCTTAGCCTGGTGTTCTCCTTGATTGGAGCACACAGCAGGAGCTGTTCTCTCTCTCTCTCTCTCTCTCTCTCTCTCTCTCTCTCTCTCTCTGTTTTTTTTTTTTCTTGGATTTTTTTTATTTACATTTCAAGTGTTTTCCCTTTTTCCAGATCTCCCCTTCTGAAACCCCCTATTTCATTCCCCCTCCCCTGCCTCTATGAGGGTGTTCCCCCACCCACCCACTCCCATCCTCCCACCCTGACATTCCCCTACACAGGGGCACTGAACACCTTCAGGTCAGAGGGTCTCTCCTCCCACTGATGTCCAACAAAGTCATCTTCTGGCCATCTTATGTAGCCAGTTTCATGGGTTACTCCATGTGTATTCTTTGGATGGTGGTCTAGTCCCTGGGAGCTCCAGGTAGTGTGGCCTGTTGACACTGTTGCTCCCTCCATGGGGCTGCAACCCTCCTTAGGTCCTTCAGTCCCTTCTCCAATTCTTCTATCTGGGATCCCCAAGCTCAGTCCAATGGTTGTATGCAAGCTTCCTCCTCTGTACTGTATTCGTCAGTTTCTGGCAGAGTCTCTGAGGAGACAGCCGTATCAGGCTTCTATCACCAAGTACTTCCCAGCATCCACAATAGCTTCTGGGTTTGGTGGCTGTATATGGGATGATTCCCAGGTAGAGAAGTCACTGGATAGCCTTTCTTTCAGTCTCAATTCCACACTGTGGCTCCATATTTCTTCCTGTGAGTATTTTGTTTCTGTTCTATGAAGGATCAAAGTACTCACACTTTGGTCTTCCTTCTTCTTGAGGTTCATGTGTTTTGCAAACTGTATCTTGGGTATTCTGAGCTTCTGGGCTAATATCCACTTATCAGTGAGTGCATATCATGTGTGTTATTTTGTGATTGGGTTACCTCACTTAGGATGATATCCTCCAGATCCATCCATTTGTCTAAGAATTTCATAAATTCATTGTTTTTAATAGCTGAGTAGTACTCCGTTGTGTAAATGTACCACATTTTCTGTATCCACTCCTCTGTTGAGGGACATCTGGGTTCTTTCCAGCTTCTGGCTATTATAAATAATGCTGCTATGATCATAGTGGAGCATGTGTCCTTATTACAAGTTGAAACATCTTCAGAGTCATTCCCAGGAGTGGTAATGCTGGATCTTCTGTCCAATTTTCTGAGGAACTACCAGACTGATTTCTAGAGTGGTTGTACCACCTTGCAATCCCACCAACAATAGAGGAGTCTTCCTTTTTCTCCACATCCTCATCAGCATCTGCTGTCACCTACGTTTTTGATATTAGCCATTCTGACTGGTGTGAGGTGGAATCTCAGGGTCTTTTTGATTTCCGAAATGCCAGTGCATTTTTGTTATTGTGCTAAGGCTTTTCCTAGTGCATGTATCCTAGAGTTCTCTCATGCTTGAAAGAGAGACCATCCTTTATGAAATTTTTCATGCTGGCCTCAGCTATATATGTGCTTGGAGAGGTCTACTCAGGCTGTGTTCTGCTGTTCCACATACCCTCAGTTCTAACTTTGATTTGCCAAATTCTTTGAATGGCGATATAACATTTGAATAATATTACTGTTATCTTTTAAGTTTAGATAGTATAAGAAAGTACTCTGGGTATATATTCTAACTGAAAATGCCACCCCCCCCCCCTGCTGCTTCCTACCTATCCTCATAATGAAAAAGAAATGACACAATCCAAAATGCCAATTTACCACCTTTTCACACTTGGTCTTAGCCAAAAATCCTAGAAATGATTTCACCACTTTTCCTAACTGCAGCACTTGAAAGGTGCTTAAGCATTTGGTGATCCAGCTGATATTCACATTGTTGGACCACGGGGACTCTGTTCTGGTAGGAAACACATGAAGCAATTGTTAGAGATGCCATAGGCAGTCTCTAATATGGTTCTTAATAATTCCCACTCTAGAATTCATAGCTCAGTGTGATTCCTACCCTAGGAGCATGGTCTGGGGATTAGACTTGCTTCCAGTGACTAGAATGTTCATGAAAGAGAAGGTTCAGGGCTATTAGCACCAGGCTCTCATTGTCACACTCTGACTTTTCTCTTGATGGATATTGCTGGTAGGAAGAAACAAAAGCCGCATTGGTTTGCATATTCATAAGCATTTCCTTACCAAGTGAATCTGCTTTATGACTGAACATTTCACACCACTAGTACTCTGAAGACAAAAACACTCCCTTCGGTTCTGTTTTCCAAGCTTCTAAATATTTTCATATGTCTGTGCACGTGGCTTGTTTTCATGTATGTGAGATCATGTGTGTTTAGGTGCATTTTACAAACATAGGAGATAGAGGGAGCTGATGTCTACACAGCCAACTTTCTCAGGAAACCCCCATGTTTCTGCTTCTCATTTTAGGATTACACGAGTTGGGCCATCATGCCCACCTGATATTTTCTGTATATTCTAGACATCAAGTTTCTGGTCTTCAAACCTGTGCAATAAATCCTTTGCTGGCTGAGCTATTTTTCTAACCTATGGAATGTATACAGTCATAACCCTGTTGGCTCACACATTATTTCCAAGCTTCAGGTATCTCAATTGAGGTATACTTGAACTATAATTCCTTTATTATATGAGTGTCATATGGTGGCTGATTTTATTTGTGTAATGATAATTGTTGTGTTCATGGATGGTTATCACTCTGTGAATCTGGACAAGGTATTATTAAATTATGAAAGTGGCATGGCTCGGCATTCAGAGTCCCTCACTGCTTTTAAGGTTGAGTAATTACTATAAATGATTCTCAGAAAAGCAACAACTATAACACCACACACACACACACACACACACACACACACACACACACACACACACACACACTAAACAATGCTGTGGCTCTTCAAGACTTTAAGTTTTCAGATTCATCTTAAATAATAATAGAATAGGTGAGCAATGATATCAGACACTAAGACCAGATGAAAGCTGCTTAGGGACCCAGCCTGTCAACTTCTGAACTTTGACACACACCCCATGTGGTTTCAGGGTTTGAAATCTCATTTTGAGATTTGGCTCAACTGTTAGTTGCTTATTCCCTACACCTTTCAGATAGTCTTTCCATTGTCTTGATAAAGCATTCCCTCCTAACATTGAACAATTATTTTGTAACTTATGTGATACACAACTTATGTGATACACATGATTTTATGTTTCTTATTCCTTTCTGTCTGCCTGCCTGTCTGCCTGTCTGTGTACTTGTGTGCAGAGGTGCCAGCTTATCTGTATAGGCACCATGTGCAATCAGTACCCACAAACGCATTTGATTTTCTGGAACTAGAATTAAATGTGGTTAAATCCTGTCTGGTGTGGGTGTTGCTAACTGAAGAAGAAATGATCATGAACAATAATGTGTTCTGAAATTGAATATACAATAGATGAGACTGTACACTTGGTATACCCATAGCAAATGCAAAACTCTAAGGGCGATGTTGAAAGAAGCCTGTGATTAGCCAAGCAAAAGGGCCAAAAGCCAATGATGTAAGTCTAAAGCAGTCCAGCAAGCACTGCATTTTCAAAACAGAGTATTTAACTTAAAATAACATTTGTTCCAGACATGAGACCATTGACTATTTGGGGAAATATATACTAAAGAGTTGTTGAGCTTAAAGTAGATGTATATAAAATAAAATAAAATAAAATAAAATAAAATAAAATAAAATAAAATAAAATAAAATAAAATAAAAGTACTTTTCTGTGACAAGTATTTTATCAAGGTGAACTCACCCATATTTTGCCACTTTACCATAAAATGATGTTTTAAGAGCTTGAGAGATATTCCAATTGGTGAAATGCTCCCATTACAAACACGAGAACCTGCATTGTATCCCCAGAACCTACTTTCTTAAAAAGGCCCATGCTTGTAATGTCACTGGGAGAAGCAGTAAGGAACATCCTTGGGGCTCGATGGTTAGCCAGTCTATCATTTGGAAAATTCCAAACCAGGGAGAGAGCCTGCTCCAAAGTATCAGAGAAAGAACATCTAAAATTAGTCTTTAGACTCCACACAAACATGAACAAAACACAAATATGTAAGCGTACCTGGTCACACATGTTCCCCTACACACACCAACCAACATATGCAAGTACTTAACACAGGCAGACACAGAAAAAAAAAGAAGAGGAAGAAGAAGGAGGAGGAGGAGGAGGAGGAGGAGAAGAAGGAGGAGGAGGAGGAGGAGGAGGAGAAGAAGAAGAAGAAGAAGAAGAAGAAGACTAAATTAAATGAAAATAACTTTCAACATGGAAACATTTAAAACCATTAAGCTTATTTATTTTTTATTTATTTTTTAAATGTTACGTCTACATGACTTTGTTTATTATGCATAATAACAAAAAAATAAAAGGTACATACTTCAAATCTGTTAAGAAGAAAAACTGAGTACGGTAAGAAACTTGTATTTTGGATTTCAATAGTGATAGCCAAGCATTATATAAACAGTGGGTAAACTTGCAGGATGCCGCTCATGATATGGGCCGCTGCTTCGATTCTTAATGATAATGCTGTTCTCTGTGAGCTCTGATTTCAGCAATATTCAGTAAAGTAAAAACGGCAACAGAGTGGAGTTACAATCAAACTGTTAGCAGTTTAAATTAAGTCTCTAGACAATTATAAAACTACCTGAAGATAATAAATTATATTATTTCATGTTGTTATCTCCAAGGATATATTCCATTAGTATCAAGTTTAATATTAATAAACTATATAAATAACAAAAAATGTTTATATTTCCATTAAAAACGTTAAGAAACAGAGCGCATATCAAAATTTAAAAGCATAGGTATTTTGTCCATGTCCAATTTTAATTAGTGATATATAAAATAAAAAGTAACATTTAAGAGATAGGGTGATAAACCCACACACAAAACCTTTACCGCCAAATGTGTCCTGTCTACAAGAAGTGCAGAGACAAATATGGAACTGAGACTGAGGGAATGTCCAACCAATGACTGGCTTAACTTGAGAACCATCCTATAGGCGTGAACCAATCCCTGACACTATTAACACATACTCTTTTATGCTTGCAGACAGAATCTTACCTTAACTGTCCTCTTAGATGCTCCACCCAGCAGCTGACTGAAACAGATGCAGTGATCCATAGCCAAACATTAGTATGACCCCATGGAGTATTGAGGAAGAGTTGAGGAATTCAGAGGAAATAGGGACTGCACAAGAAGATCAACAGAGTCAACTAATCTGGACTCTTGGTGGCAACCTGAAACTGAACCACCAACCAAAGAGTATACATGGGCTGGACATAGGTCCAAAGCACATATGTAGCAGATGTGCACCTTAGTTTTCATGTAGGTCCCTCAACAATTGGAGCTTTGGCTGCC
Organism: Mus musculus; assembly: GCF_000001635.26. Lineage (NCBI taxonomy): Eukaryota > Metazoa > Chordata > Mammalia > Rodentia > Muridae > Mus > Mus musculus. The sequence continues at coordinate 76,602,812 of NC_000072.6, read as the reverse complement.
CCTGAATCTGTTGCCTGCCTGTGGATCTTGTTCCCCCAACTGGGCTGGCTGCCTTTTCTCTCAGTGGGAGTAGATGTGCCTAGTCCTGCAGTGACTTGATGTGACAGAGTGGGTGAGCACCCAAGAGGGGCCTCCCCTGTTATTAGAGGAGAAGGGATGGGGGGTGGGCTGTGGGGAGGCTGGGAGGAGAGGGAGCTGCAATCAGGATGATACATACATACATACATACATACGTACATACATACATACATAAGAAAAAGATATGATGATAAAATGAAAAAAAAATTATACCTGAAGAAAATGGCGGGACATTGAAAAATAGGTAACTAAATTCTACATGGGTATGATTTACAGAGCATGTATACACCATAAGACTTTACATAAATGTGCTTCTTATGTGAAATTTTCCAGATTTCTAGCTCTCTAACATTTCATAATAAAAATGTTTTATAAAAGACCTTTGAGTTCTTTAAAAATGTCTGTGCTGATATAAAAGCAAATATGTTATATTTCTTTTAAAAGTGATATTTCTATTACATAATAATTTAAAATTTGTAAATCAAAATATATGAATGTGTTTTGGGTAAACACGGTAATATTTCACAAATAGGCACAATTTAAAATATATGAGTTCTTTTGAGATAAAGGAAATTTATCTTTATTTTCTAAAAAGGACCGCATAATGACTTAGTTAATGAAAATTTTTATCTATGACATGTTTTCTCCATTTGCCCATGAATTAAGTACTCTTAATAAGTAACAATTACCCATAGGCCCACCATCTCTAAAGCAAGGACCTACCAGCCACCTGTATGGCTCTTGTATCCTACCTACCCTGCACTCCCACACTTGCCAGATTGATATCTTGTTTCTTATAGCCAGCACACTCTTGTTTTGTTTAGTAATGTGAATTCATGGTTTAATTAAATGAACATGTTTTATTTACAACTTTACTTTTCATGTATTTTTAATGTTGGAATGAGCTATTATATTTAGTTGCTATTTGCAGTGTTTATTTTTTTATTGTATTAGTAAGAATCCTTCTCCAGGAATAATCCTCTTAATTGCCTATTTGCAATACTGTATTGGGTAGTCTTATGTCAACTAGATATCTGAAAAGAAGAAATCTCAATTGAGAAAAGCCCTTTACAAGATCCAACTATAAGGCATTTTCTTGTTTAGTGATTGATGGGAAATGCCACAATGTATTGGTGCCATTCATGGCCTGGTTGTCCTGTGTTCTATAAGGAATCAGGCTAAGAAAACCATGGAGAGTAGGCACCATCTCTCCATGACCTCTACAGTAGCTCCTGACTCAGGCCTCCTGTATTGTTTCTGTCTTGACTTTCTTCAATGATGGACAGTGATATGGAAGTATAAACCAAATAAATCCTTTCTTTTTCAATTTGCTATTTTGTCATGGTGTCTCCTTGCAACAGTAGAAATTCTAAGACAAATACCAAGTGGTCAGCCCTAAAAGTATATATACAAATGTATGTATACACATGTATATATACACAAATACATATATAAGTATTATATAAACATATGTATGAGGAATACTTTACAGACTCAGCAGGTTAGATTTATAGATTTATTAGTATATATGTATCAGTAAAAACTATAGAATAAGGCACCATAAATTTCAAAGGACTATGGGAGGTATTGGTTGGAGAGAGAAAATGGAGGAAGTCACTTTGTAATTATAATTTAATTAAAAAGCAAAGTTTCTGAAGCTGGGATCACTAACTCGGGAAGTTTTTTTTTTTTTTTTTTTTTTTCCTAGTTCTATCCATTTGCCTGCAAATATCCTGTCATTTCCTGTCATTTTTTTTCTGTCATTTTTTTAAACTACTCTGTTATACCCCATTTTATGAGTGGGCCTTTTTTTTTCTTTATTCATTGTTCTGTTCAAAGACATGTAAGTTGTTTCCAATTTCTTACTACTATAAATAAAGTACTGTTGAACAATTGTTGAGCAAGTGTCTTCGTTGTGTATCCTTTAGGTACATGGCAAGGTACATAGCTGGATTTTGAGATAGATTGATTTCCATCCTGAGGAACCATCACACAGATTCCTGTAGTGGCTGTATAAGAGTAAGATGGTATGTATATATACATACATATATACATATATACAAGGATCAAGCTTGGTGAGGGAGGTTGAGGGAAGGAGGGAATATGAGGAGATACAGCCAATATAAAGAGGGTGTTTGAGGAATACAATTGACTATGAAACATAATACAATAGAAAATTCCTCAGTTGTATGTATGTGTATACACACACATGCACACGCACTCACACACACACACACACACACACTATAAATAAAATGACAAAGTCCGTTTGGGGAGAACACCCTATTTTCTTGGCAAAAGAATTGGTTGTGTAGGGATTCCCATGGTACCCTTTAGTCAAGAACTCAATTAAATCTACCTAATCCCGAGTACTAGAAGCTTGGTCAGGTAATAAGAGATGGGTAGATGGGGATCTGTGGTCTGTCTCACATATTACTTTGTGATTTCATTTATATTTTGTACAGGGGAGTGCAGAGAGGAGAGTCTTTAACTCATTGGCACAGGGGGAAATTTCCTAATCAGAACTCCAATGGCTCATGCTCTAAAATCAAGAATTGGTAAATGGAACCTCATGAAACTGAAAAGCTTCTGTAAGGCAAAGGACATAGTCAATAGTACAAACTGGCAACCTACACATTGGGAAAATATCTTCACTAACCCCACATCCAATAGAAGGTTAATATCCAAAATATAGAAAGAACTCAAGAAGTTAATCACAAAAACAAACAGACAACCCAATCAAAAAAAAAAAAATGGAGTATAGAACTAAACCGAGATTTCACAACTGAGGAATCTCAAATGTCTGAGAAGTGCCTAAAAAAATATTCAAAGACTTTAGTGATCAGAGAAGTGTGAATCAAAACGAACCTGAGATTCCACCTTACACCAATCAGAATGACTAAGATCAAAGTGTCAGGTGACAATACATGCTGGAGAGGATGTGGAGAAAGAGGAACACTCCTTGCTTTTCATCATTTGGATATCCCTGTTGTTTGTTGGTCTGGAGTCTTCCTTTTTTGTTCCTCGGTTGCTTCAGATCTCCCAGTAGGCCTGCAATCCTGGCCCTGGCTATAGCAGACTACCTGTTGGGCCTTCCAACTAGGGGCTCTTCACATGGGCAGAGAAGCTGCTGATATGTTGCAGGGGGCCATGGGTGTAGGGTGTGTCCTGCCAGGGTTCTGCTGCTCTGGGCAGGCAGACATGGGAGGACTGCCACAAGGCCCTGGTTAGGCATTTGGCTGTGTGAAGCCACTGATCCCACACAGCGAGGGGTGGACAAGAGGCAGCTCCCAGTACCAAGATCTCAGTCTCAGGCATCCCATGCTGGATACAGCAGAGGGGCTGAGAATTGAATAGGGGTCCCAGGGTGGCACTTGGCCCCTGTGATAAGTGGACAAAGGGCAGGGGGAGCTGGGTGGTTCCCACGCAGGTGAGTGTCTTTAGTCAGGGCCTTGATGCACAGAGACAGTCTATGGTTTTAGAGCTTTATTGTAGAAAGTCAGAGGGAAATAGAGGAGAGAGAGAGAGAGAGAGAGAGAGAGAGAGAGAGAGAGAGAGAGAGAGACCATGGTCAAGAGGAGAGAAGGGGGAAGGGAAAGAGAAAGAGATAAAGAGAGTTAGAGAGTAAGAAAGGTGAAGGCTTAGAGAAAGACAGGTAAAAGCTTAGAGAGTAAGAGAGCAAGGAGGGGCCAAACAGCTCCACTTATAGTGGGCTTGTTATCTTGCTGTTGTTAGGTAACTGTGGGGAGACATCTAGCCAGAAGACCAGAAACTTGGGACATTGTCTATGTGACTGAAAGCCACAAGCCTCTCCTGTGGCGGCTGTGGGGGTGGTAACTTCCACAGGAGCCATGGGTTCAGGAGACATGGTTGAACGCCTTCCATCCCATGTAGGTGGAAATTACCATCCATCGGGTACAACCAGGGTTCAAGACCTCAGCTCAACTGGAGACTAGGTAATCAGTGCATAGCCCATTGCCCCACAATCTGTAGCACTGGCTGCAGTATATCTCCTGGGAGATCTTCAGACTGTTCGGTTTTCAGTGGAGCAGTCAAGCTGTTGTCCAACTTCTCTGAGTATAACTGATCCTCAACTTCTCTGAGTACAGTGGGTCCTCAACTGCTCAACTGATCTGAGTGTAGCAGGTGCTCTAGGATGGGTTTGGATATGGTGTCTTCACTGGAGTAGACCAACTGCTTTCTCTCTAAGTTTATTAGTGTAATACTTTTTATTTTTTATGTTGTTATGTTTTATTATTCTGTCTTAGAAACCTGTTCTTTCCCAATGAGAGATAGAAAGGGATGTATCAGGATGGGAGAGGAAAAACTTGGAGAAATAGAGGGAGAGAAACTGTAATCAGTATATACTGTATGACAAAAGAATCTGTTTTCAATAAAGTAAAATAAAAAGCTCCACGTTGAGATTCAAAATGATTTTCCAGAATTATCTTCTCATTGTGCTGGAAAGGTAGCTCAGTATTTCGGAGTGTGTGCTGCCCTTGAAGATGACCCAAGTTTTGTACCCAGAACCCACATTTTGTGAATGACAATTGCGCACATATGCTCACCCAGACACATCCTTATACATATAATTAAAAGAAAGAGTAAATCTTAAAAAGAAGTATCCAGTTGTTACCACATCCAACAAGACCACTTTCTTTAAGATTCTGATTCTCACACAAATTCTTGAACACCATTGCAGTGAAGAAAGGCAGGTGTAGTATGAATGATCACCTCCTAACACACTGCTGTCTTGATGAGGTTCTGCTCAAATTTTACTGTTTCTAAAGCCTTACTTTTCATCTTTTCTAATTGAAATTTCCATTGTATCACATAACTTCATTTCTATTTTCATCAAGTATTCTACATCTAAGATCTCATAAAAACATTTGCTAATTTGTCAATTATAATTTTCCCTCTCTAGGCCACAAAATGCCAAGGGATGGATTTTTTTCTGGCTTTTCACGCCTGATTATCCAACATTTATGAGAGTATTGAGCACATGCTACTGTGTTCACAAAGGAACTGAGTGAGGTCTGGAGAAATGACTTCTCTTTGCTCTTGAAGAGGACATTATATAGGACATGGAATGGCTAACAATGTCTGTAATTCCAATTTGGCCAGCTCCATACCTCTCTCCTCAGTCATTCCTACTCGTCTGCAGTTACAAAGCTGACACGTTCACATAAAAAAAAAAAAAAACAAATAAAAGAATATTTGATGAATATGCTAGTATCATTTTCTAAAGTTCAGAACTTGAAATGTTTCTTGTATCATTGTTTTACTTCAAATTATAGGCCAATAATTCAACCATACCACTTTTTTTGTCAAGAGGCATGACTTTTAATTTGCTTCCAAACATATATTTCTGCACATAAATTTTGTACATAACTTCATTTTTGAAAATGTTCTGTTGAGAAGAAAATTCATTCATACACACACACACACACACACACACACACATATGTATGTATGTGTGTGTGTGCATATATATCCTAGAACTCTTATATATAAAATCCTCTCAGTAATAGTTCTAGGATTGCACTGTGCTCATGTTCATGGACGATGTCAGGAGACCCTAGAAAGTTTAAATAATCTATCCAAAGTCACAGATCTCAAATGCTATAGCTCAAATGGGAGTCATTTCTGCCTCACTGTGAAGCACTCCATCCTCCCAGTTAGCTCAGTGTGCTTAGGTCATCATGATATTGAATGAAACTGCATTGAACATAAACGTGGTGACATAGGACCAAGAATAATTTATGTTAATAAAAGGATGATCTAATTATTTTCTGAGAATCCTTGAAGAGCTATGAATAAATGTTCGTTTTCAGTAGAAGGACATGGAACATAGTTTGGTGAACAGTGGGTAGTGAATAGCAACTGCTACAGCCTGGAGATATGGGCCAACTGGTCAGTAGGAACATGAGTTTATTTCTTGAGACTTTAGAAATATGGATATGCCAATTTTTATTAGCTTTACCAACAGAAGTGACTTAGAATAGATCACCCATGATTTTTTCTGCTAAAGATGTCCTATCTGTATGAGGATATACAGGCTTATTCATCAGAAATTTCAAGAAAGAGAGTAGTTATGCATGGTGATATAATTAACTACATCTTATTAAATTGGATACTGTCTCCTATAGTTTACCTTCTACAATAAATGTGGAAAGAATTTTTGTCAGTGAAAAGAGCAGGGAAATAATAAATACTCCTAAGGAAAAAAAGTCCGATCCCTTAATGTGAAAGTCATGTATAAAATTAAACTGTAGGAAGCAGATAAAAGCCAACAATGCCACTGTGTATCATCACAAAACTGCTTAAGTGCAGGAAAATAAAATCAGGAAAAAATAAATTTGAGGAAGTGCAATTAAGACCAACTTTGAACAAATGGGATTTTATATCCTTGATCTAATTAAAAACAAACAAATAAAAAATAAACATCTGTTGAGATTACTTGGCTTCAATTAAAAAAATATTTGGGGTTTCTCGTTCAGTTCTGCCTCGCATATTTACCTTACAGGAGAAGCTGACCAAATGTGAAGGGTTGGCTCCAGTCTGCAGCATGTCAGCACAGTGCACAGATAATTAGGACACCAAACACAAATTAGTAAACTCTGAAGCTCAGCCAAGCCCAGCATATGAGATAAGATGCAATTAAAATGGGACTATGAAACTTTATTGTGAAATATAAATGTTTTACATCCCGAGAAAAGCCGACAAGCAGCAAAGTCTTCAAAGAATCCATTCTGACAGTTCCTTTAAACTTTCTAATGTTTCTCATCCTTGTATACACATTGTTTTTGTTAAAATTTTTTCTTTTATGTGATATGACATGATAGCTTTGTACAATCTAACTCATGTTGGTACTTCAGTACGATCCTTCAGAAATAGGGTATGGAGAGGCCACTGTTTTTGCATTCCAGGCAGAATTAAGAACAATGAAAACTTGAGAGACATTGCAGATGAATGAGTGTGTTTCTTGAACTACTCAGTGATAGGAAGCTTGGTTTTTCTGATGGGAATGTTAATAAAATGTTTCCAAGAGATTTCCTAAGGAAAATGGTCACTGTTAGGCATGTGAGGGTATAGATTTTAAAGCTTGTCAAGGGATTGAAAGTAATGATGTAAAGATGACAGGTTGCTAGCTAGATGTATACACACACACACACATACACACACACACACACACACTTAGTACATTATTGACAGATAGATGCTAGATATATAAATGGTATGGTGGTTTTGAGTGACTATTCAGTGTTAGGAGGTATGGACCTATTGGAGGAGATGTGTACCTGAGATAGATTTTCAGGTTTCAAAAACCCATGTAAGACCAAATATCAAATGTTCTGCCTCCAACTTGTACAGCAAATGGAAGATTTCAGGTACTGCTGCAGGTCCATGCCTGCCAGTCTGCTCCAGTGCTTCCTACCAGGGTGATCGTTGACCCTCTGAAACTGTAAGCAAGGTCCACTTACATGAATTCCTTTATAAGTTCCAATGGTTATGATCCCTTATGACAAGAATAGAAAAATAAAGAAGATGGTTAATTTGTAATAGATAAATTATAGATGAAAAATTATGGATATATAGATGAGAGATAATAGATGATTAATAGATGATACATAAATGATAGATGGCATATAATTAACAGATAAATAGTAGATGAATATACAAATAGATGATAGGTAAGCAGATGATAGATGAATAATTGACAGATGATTTATTTATGAAAATAAATTATAGACAAATGATAATTGGTGATAAACAGATTATATATATATATATACATATATATACACATATATACATATATACATGAGATGGACAGATGGACAATATATATCAATAAATGATGAATGATAGATAGATAGATAGATAGATAGATAGATAGATAGGTAGATATTGTGGTTTCTGAACTTTGGTACCTATTTCAGTCACTAGACACCTTAAAAACTTTCTGCTTTCAAGTATCTACCTTAATTTATTCTAAAGTCATTGGCATCACATCAAGGAAAGCTCAGGCAAGGGTTCTTTGTAAAGCCTGAAATATAATATGGTACAGAAATTGGAAACCATAAGCTGATGAGCCCCAATCACTGCAGCAATTCAGTATAAGGGTGATCATCCAGAGGTAGGAGAGGCAGTTCTATCCTTTGGGTACAGTTTGCTCTATGAATTTGCATGCTTCCAGCATTAACTGTGAGTTATACATAAGAATGAAGATACAGTCCTATGATTAGGCAACATGCATATGATAGAGTTATTAACCTTTAATGATACTAGTGTGTTTATCAATTTTCTATGGATTAAAAGAGTCACAAAAGTAATGAATTAAGATTCAAGAGGTTTTTTGGTGGTGGTGGTGGTGGTGCTCATTTCTTGAAAAAGCAAACTTAAAATGCTCAGAAAGTAACAAATCACAAGTATCAGGAAATTCCCCACCTTACAAGATTCATAAATCCCCACCTTAATATTTTAAATTCTGTAACAAGTCTGCCCTCTGCACTAGGGAGCTGAGGCTGTTCCACAGCTCACTGTGCATGTGTCCCTGCCAGGAGAGAGAGCTGGTCTCCCAGGAGTGCTTATTCTCCCAGGCTAATAGGTGAGATTTACACTTTCTCTCCAATAACTGTCTGGGGCAGGGCCAGGAAGGAGCACGCAGAACACAGGAATAGTAGAGCAGCTGGGACAGGATCCTTCCAGTTCACCATCTACACCCTGGAGCTGAGGCTGTTCCACAGCCCACTGTGCTCTGAATGTCCAAGAGATAGCTGTTCTCCTAGTAATGCTGACACAGGCTTACAGACCCACAGGAGGAACAAGCTCCAGACAGAGACAGCAAGACCATCTAACACAAGAAATAGCCAGATGCTGAAAGGCAAATGGAAGAATCTTACCAAAGGAAACCAAGTCTACTTGGCATCATCAGAATCCAGTTCATCCACTACAGCAAGTCTTGGACATCCCAACACACTGGAAAAGCAAGATGTGGATTTAAAATCACATCTAATGATGGTAAAGAAGACTTTAAGAAGGACATAAATAAAACCCTTAAAGAAATACAGAAGAACACAAGTAACAGGTAAAAGAGGAAACACAAAAAAATCTCTTAAAGAATTAGAGGAGAACACAACCAAACAGTTGAAGGAATTGAACAAAACCATTCAGGATCTAAAAATGGAAGCAGAAACAGTTAAAAAAAAATCACAAGGGGAGACAATGCTGGAGATAGAAAACCTAGAAAAGGAATCAGGAGCCATAGATGCAAGTATCACACCAGAACACAAGAAATAGAATGTAGAATCTCAGGCACAGAAGATACCATAGAAAACATTGATACAAAAGTCAAAGAAGATGCAAAAGGCAAAGAGCTCCTAATCCAATCATCCAGGAAATCTAGGACACAATGAGAAGACCAAATCTAAGGATAATAGGTATAGAAGAGAGGAAAGATTCCCAACTTTAAGGGCCAGTAAATATTTTCAGCAAAATTATAGAAAAAACTTCCCAAACCTAAAGAAAGAGATGGCCATGAATGAAAGAGAAGTCTACAGAACACCAAATAGATTGGACCAGAAAAGAAATTCCTCCTGGGAGCTAGAGAAATTACCCAAGGAGCTAAAGGGAACTGCAACCCTATAGGTGGAACAACAATATGAACTAACCAGTACCCCAGAGCTCTTGTCTCTAGCTGCATATGTATCAAAAGATGGCCTAGTAGGCCATCACTGCAAAGAGAGGCCCATTGGACTTGCAAACTTTATATGCCCCAGTACAGGGGAACGCCAGGGCCAAAAAGGGGGAGTGGGTGGGTAGGGGATTGGGGGGGGTGGGTATGGGGGACCTTTGGGATAGCATTGAAAATGTAAACGAGGAAAATACCTAATTTAAAAAAAAAGAAATTCCTCTTGTCACATAATAATCAAAACACCAAATGTACAAAACAAAGAAAGAATATTAAAAGCAGTAAGGGAAAAAGGTCAAGTATCATATGAAGGCAGACCTATCACAATTACACAACGCTTCATGCCAGATACGATGAAAGCCAGAAGATGCTGGGCAGACATCATACAGACCCTAAGAGAACACAAATGCCAGCCCAGGCTACTGCACCAGAAAAACCCTCAAATACCATAAGTGGAGAAAGCAAGATATTCCATGAAAAAAAATTTACATAATATCTCTTCACAAATCTAGCCCTTCAGAGGATAATAAATGGAAAACTCCAACACAAGGAGGGGAACTAGAAAAAAAAAAAACAACAAGAAAATAACCTTATTTTTAACAAGCCAAAAGACAATATCCACATAAACATAATTCCACATCGAATAACAAAAATAACAGGAAGCAACGATCATTTTTCTTTAATATTTCTTAATATCAATGGACTCAATTCCCCAATAAAAAGACATAGACTAAGAGACTGGATATGTAAACAGGACCAACACTTTGCTGCATGCAGAAAACTCACCTCAATGACAAAGACAGACACTACCTCAGAGTGAAAGGCTGGAACACAACTCTCTAAGCAAATGGCTCCAAGAAACAAGCTGGAACAGCCATTTTAATATTGAAATAAACCAACTTTCAACATTAAGTTATCAAAAAAGATGAGAAAGGACACTTCATACTCATCAACAGTAAAATCTACCAAGAAGAACTCTCAATTCTGAAAATCTATGCTACTAATACAAGGGCACCCACATTCAAAAAAAAAAAAAAACTTTACTAAAGCTCAAATCACACATTTCACCTCACACAATAACAGTGGGAGACTTCAACACCCCACTCTCAGCAATGGACAGATCATGGAAATAGAATCTAAACAGAGACAAAATAAAACTAACAGAAGTTTTGAACCAAAAGGATTTAACAGATATCTATAGAACATTCCATCCTAAAACAAAAGAATATTCCTCCTCAGCACCTCACAGTACCTTCTCCAAAATTGACCATATAATTGGCCACAAAACAGGCCTCAACAGATACAAGAAGATTCCAATAATCCCATGCAGCCTAATGGATCTTCAAGGACTAAGGCTGGTCTTCAGTAACAACAAAAATAATAGAAAGCCCACATACACATGGAAAATGAAGAACACTCTACTCAATGTAAACTTGGTCATGAAAAAAGTAAAGAAAGAAATTAAATTTAATGAAAATGAAGGTACAACATACCCAAACTTATGGGACACAATGAAAGCAGTGTTAAGAAGAAAACTCACAGCTCCGAGTGCCTCCCAAAAGAAACTGGAGAGAGCATACACTAGCAGCCTAATAGCACACCTGAAATCTCTAGGACAAAAATATGCAAACACACCCAAGAGAAGTAGAGAGCAGGAAATAATAAAACTCAGAGCTAAAGTCAACTAAGTGGAAACAAAAAGAACTGTTCAAAGAATCAACCAAACCAGGAGCTGTTTCTTTAAGAAAAATCAGCAAGATAGATAAATCCTTAGCCAGACTAAGATAAGAGGGCATAGAGACAGTATCCTAATTTACAAAAACAGAAATGAAAAGGGAGATATAACAACAGAAACTGAGAAAAAAAAATAAAGTCATCAGATCCAAAAGCCTATAGTCAGCAAAACCAGAAAATCTGGATGATATGGACAATTTTCTAGACAGATACCAGTTACCAAAGTTAAATCAGGAGTAGATAAATGATCTAAACAGTCCCATCTCCCCAAAGAAATAGAAACTGTCATTAATAGTCTCCCAACCAAAATAAGACCAGGACCACACTGGTTTAATGCAGAGTTATATCTGACCTTCAAAGAAGACCTAATATCAATACTCCTCAAACTATTTCACAAAATAGAAACAGAAGGTACTCTACTCAATAAGTTCTATGAAGCTACCATTACTTTGATACCTAAACCACACAAAAACCCAACAAAGAAAGAGAACTTCAGACCAATTTCCCTTTTGAATATCGATAAGAAAATACTCAATAAAATTATTGCAAACCGAATCCAAGAACACATCAAAGTGATCATCCATCATGATCAAGTAGCTTTCATCCTGGTGATGCAGAAATAGGTCAATATATGGAAATCCAATAACGTAATACACTATATAAACATATTCAGAAAAAAAAAAAAAAAGGCCAATTTGACCATTTCATTCAAAAGAACACACATGGCATGTGTGCACTGATACATGGGTATTAGCCCAGAAGCTTGGAATACTCAAGATATAATTCACAAAACTCATGAAACTCAAGAAGAAGGAAGACCAGTGTGAATACTTTGGTCCTTAGTATAAGGGGGAATGAAATACCCATGGAAGGAATTTCAGAGACAAATTGTGGAGCAGAGACTGAAGGATAGACCATCCAGGGACTGCCCCATCTGGCGATCCATCCCATATACAGTTACGAAACCCAGACACTATTGTGAATGCCAACAAGTGCTTCCTGATAGAAGCCTGATATAGCTGACACCTGAGAGGCTCTGCCCTGCCTGACAAATACAGAAGTGGATGCTCTTATCTAACCATTGGACTCAGTACAGGGTCCCCAATGGAGGAGCTAGAGAAAGTACCCAAGAAGCTGAAGGGTTTTGCAGCCCCTTAGGAGGAACAACATTGTGAACCAACCAGTACCTCCAGAACTCCCAGGGACTAAACCAGAAACCAAAGAGTACACATGGAGGACTCTTGGCTCCAGCTGCATATGTAGGAGAGGTTGGCCTTTTTGGTCATCAGTGGGAGGAGAAGCCCTTGGTCCTATGAAGGCTCTGTGCCCTAGTGTAGGTGAATGCCAGGGCCAGAAGTGGGTGTGTTGGTTAGCACAGGAGGGGAGGATGGGATAGGAGTTTTTCAGTGGGAAAACCAGGAAAGGGGATAACATTTTAAATATTAAAGAAAATATCTAATAAAAATAAGTATAAAAATAAATAAATGTTGTAACAACTACTAGGAGGAAGATATTCTCCAATTTGGTAAACTCTTCATCAATCATTCATAGACATTCAGGTATTCAACTTTCATGAGCCTTTACCCATTCTGCGTGGGTTTTCAAATGATGCAGCTGCCTTTGAATATCTATGCTTGTATAAATCTCAATAAACCATCTGATTCACTAAGTCAGGGTTGTGTGGAACCTTTTCTTTTGTCAGCCATCAGTTCCCTACTTGAGTGAACAGAAATTTGTTTACATCTCCCCAGGAAATGTTATAAAAATTGACTGTATTTATATTAATATTAGTTAAAATATATTATAAATCTCTTTATAGAATTTTCATATTCATAAATAGGAGAATGTTGGGTACTATGTATGACCAAAGACCCTTTAGGGTCCTGTGAATGGAAAAAAGTTATGATGAACTTCTGTTCTCTGACAGGGTCACGTTTGAAAATGCCAGCAAGGACTGGCACTGTGAATTTGGAGAAGGGGACAAGGAGATGGGGGCAGAGAGCCTGGAGCTTGACAGTTTTCTCATAAAGCTGAGAGCGGGATGTTTTGCTTACAGTATCTGCATGTATCTTGTAAAAATGAGGAATAGATTTTCTGGTTCCCTGTAATTCTGCTGTTTGACTTGTTTTCTGCTTACCCACTTGAGGGCCACAAAAGGAGTTGTGATACTGGTAAGCTTGGTGTCTTGGGTTACAAGACCTTGCAGTCCTAATGACCCATGTTTTTGCTTGTTTGTTTTTCTCAAAATCTTAGGTCACCCTGTGCAGAGTATCACCACAAATCCAGGAAGAACTGCTGGTCCAATTCAAGACAACAAAAATCAGTTGTGAAATGAATACACAAAGACACCATTCTTTTAGTTAAGATTATTGGTTGGCCAATGCGATGGATCACTATGTAAGGCCCTATGGGATCCTCTATGCTGAAGAAAGAGCATTACAAACCATCAGCTAAAAGTTAGAAACATATTATATAGCATAAAGGAGGCAATTTCTTTTATCAGTATTTCATGGGAAATGTGTGGCATTTTTTGGTGGTCCAAAGTTACCAAAAAGGTAGAAATTATCACTATAAAGTTCTCACAATAGGGAGTAACCAGAGGTGCCTATTGAATTTCAGTTAGATAATTTTTAGAGGCATTTTTTAGAGAAGGCCTCATGAAAAATTGTTAGGACTTTTGACAACATTAGACACAAAATTGTGCATGTTTTTCTTTGAACTAAGAAAACCTGGTCAACAGTTTTTGATAAATGCTATCCAGGTCTATGTTACCTTTCTTTAACAAATAGTTTTGCAATATTTAACTGAAGTAACCAGGGAAAGGATAATGTTTTCCCCATCCCTAGCTGTTTTCGGAGGTTCTTTGTATTTATATTATAATAGATGTTAAATGAATCTTCTCAAAGGAAGATATCAGTATGATGATGTATTCTCTGTGTACATGGGGAAAGCTAGATACAGTAAAAATCAACTTCTAAAGACTGAGTGTGATAGGCTATTGAGGTTGCAGACTGGCAAAGGCAATTGCGATGTCTTGAAGTTGAAACTAACTGTGGCCAAGGGGTGGCCATGTTGAACATGGTTTCAAACCTGGTAGACAAATCTATCATTGCTGAATGTTTGTTCACCTGTTGCTGATTGCATTGAGTCAGCATTTTCAAAGTGTTAGGGTAGAGGTGGAGGTCAAGGCAGTGATATTGAAGTAATCTACCAGACAAAGTGATTCTTTTCTAAAGGTTTAAGAAAAGACTGGAGGAAGCTGTCAGGTGAAAAAGCAATATGGCTTTTCACCCCATCATTAAATATAGCACAAACTCACCACCTTTGCCTTCCCATTTTAATTTACATTGGGACATTTTAACTACTTTACAAGATCCCATTTTATTAAGTCAATTTGTAAGTGCCAAAGGCTTACTTTGCTTGTAATTTATTACTAATTTTGTGAGAAGCTTCTTGCCTTCTTTGCGATATTTTAGGACAATGCATTTTATGATCAGAGGCAATTTAGGCAAGGTAATATTTCTGGTAGTTAACTTAATTATTTGTGTTTTATCTTTCTTGTATTCAGAAATACAAACTAGCAAATATACTTTTCTATGATTATAAGGAGTATTATCTTTAAATTTAATGTAATCCTTAGGTATATATCACTTTATTCCCAGTATTGAAAGTTTGTTAACTGATGCATTTAAATAGATTATTGTTAGAGCCAGGTCAAGTGCACAAATTCTGAGGTACTTCCTCCCCATTTCAGCAAGCATTCAACTGACCCAAGGATCTTTATTACAATGCAAAAGCTGCAACCAACTCCTATCAAAGAAGCTTCGATTTGCAGTAGATGGTAATTAACATAGAGACCCACAACAGGTTCATGTGCAGAGAAACAAATTGTGTGGAGTGCTTAGAGATGCCTACATAACACCATCTTCAACCAAGGTTCAGCAGTAACCACTGAGGACAAGTGGAAGCATATAGGAACTAGAAGCAATAGATGTCTACAGGAAGCAATGTTTTCTGTATAAAGCATAGCAGGTTCCTATATGAACTCAGAGTGGCTGTGATAGCTCAAGCAACACTAAATCCCAGCATGGAGGGGGACCTGGGAAGTAGGCATGAAATTCTACCCCTCACTAGAGAGCCATTGACAAGTGATAGTTTCTGGGAAAGGGCAAACTCATTTTCTTTAGTAATGTGCTTCCTAGTAGGTCTACCCAAGAGTTAGGGCAGCCTAAATCAGACACTATGTGTGTCTTGTCTTGTCTTGCCTTTCTTCTTCTCTCCCTCTCTTTCTTACTCTTTCTTTCTTTTTTTCTTTCTTTCTTCCTTCCTTCCTTCCCCCCTCTCTTTCTTTCCTTCCTTCTTTTTCCTCTCTCTCTCTTTCTTTCTTTCTTTCTTTCTTTCTTTCTTTCTTCCTTCCTTCCTTCCTTCCTTCCTTCCTTCCTTCCTCCCTTCCTTCCTTCCTTCCTTCCCCCTCCCCCCTCCCTCCCTCCCCCTCCCTCCCTCTTTCTTTCTTTCTTTCTTTCTTTCTTTCTTTCTTTCTTTCTTTCTTTCTCTTTTTGTTATTATAAAAAGAATATAATGTTGGCATAGTACTGAGGTGGGGAGTAGCTCTGGTAAGTCTTTGGGGAAAGGTGAAGAAGATAAAAATAAATGCATGAAAATCTCATTGGCACAGGGGGAATTTCCTAAACAGAACTCCAATGACTCATGTTCTAAATTCAAGAATTGATAAATGGGATCTCATGAAACTGGAAAGCTTCTATAAGGCAAAGGACATAGTCAATAAGACAAGACAGCAACCTACATATTGGGAAAATATTTTAACTAATCCCACATCTGATAGAGGGCTAATATCCAAAATAAAGAAAGAACACAAGAAGTTAATCACCAAAAAAACCAAACAACCCAATCTAAAAAAGAAAGAAAAAAAAAAGGAAAGAAAGAAAGAAAGAAAATGGGGCGTAGAACTAAACTGAGAATTAACAATTGAAGAATCTCGAAAGCCTGAGAAGCACCTTTAAAAATGTACAAAGTCCTTAGTGATCAGAGAAATGCAAATCAAAATGACCCTGAAATTCCACTTTACATCAGCCAGAATGGCTAAGATCAAAACCCTGGGTGAAAACACATGTTGGAGAGGATGTGGTGAAATAGAAACATTCCTCCATTGCTGGTGGGATTGCAAACTGATACAACCACTCTAGAAATCAATCTGGAGGTCCTACAGAAAATTGGAAATAGATCTACCTGAAGGACAATTTATTCCACTCCTGATAATATACCCAAACAATGCCTCACCATACCACAGGAGCACATGTTCCACTATGTTCATAGCAGCCTTATTTGTGACAGCCAGAAGCTGGAAACAACCTGGATGTCCCATGACAAAAGAGTGGATACAGAAAATGTGGTACATTTACACAATGGAATACTACTCAGCTATTAAGAACAAGGATATCCTGAGTTTTTTTTAGGCAAATAAATGGTATTAGGAAATAACATCCTGAGTGAGGTAACTCAGACCTGAAAGGATGTGTATGGTATGTACTCATTAATACGTGGATATTAGCCACAAAAAAGTACAAAATACCCAATGTACAGTCCACGGAACTAAAAAAGGTAACAAGTTGAAGTGCCCAAGTAGGACACCTCAGTCCCACTTGGGAAAGAGAAAAAAGTAACCACAAGTATCAAGGGAAGGAGAGACCTTTTTCCTCTCTCAATACCAGATCAGGTTCCCCTCTCCCCCCATTCACTTTCCACGTGTGCCAGACCAGTTGCCTCAGAAGCTTCAGGGGACTCACCTCTCTCCACTGTCCATTATTTCAAGGAATAGGAGTGATAGCATGCAGATATGAGATACTAAGTCAAGAGCTATATTTGTCTTCATCTCATGTGTGAATAGTAAACATTTTACCCATCTCGTCTAGTGGGTCTCACCCTATGGGTCTTGACCCATTTGGGGGTCAAATGACCCTTTCACAGGGGTTGTATATCAGATATTCTGCCTATCAGATGTTTGTACTAAAATTCATAACAGTAGCAAATTTGCAGTAATGATGAAACAAAAACAATAGTTATAGTGTTACTGGTCACCACAACATGAGGAACTGTGTTAAAGGGTAGCAGCATTGCAAATGTTGAGCACCACTGCTCTAGAACTAAATATTTCTTTAATTGTTGCATTAGCATGGGTTGCACTGGGATGGACAGAACAAGATTTTTGCCCTTAAGCTTGGCTTGCAATACTCTGATGCTATAAAAAATTAAATAAATAAATAAATAAATAAATAAATAAATAACAGTTTAGTAAGCATATGAAGAAAAACTAGAAGATAAAATGTGTTCTGTACTTTTATAGAGTACAGAAGATTTCATGGTCTGGTATTATTTCTTGAGGTCTGAGCTTCCAGCAGGCACCAAAAGGCGCACAGATTTCCTTTCTTTACTTTTATGGGTTTATTTTTATTTCAGAAGTATGAGAATTTGCTTGACTGTATGTGTACCTTGTCCAAGCACTGTTCATGGAGGCCAGAAGAAAGCATAAGATCCTCTGGAAATGGAGAGGATACAGGTACTGGCAACCATGCCTAGATTCTCAGCAAGATCAGCAAATGCTTTTAAATATGAAGCCACCTCTCCAGCCTCGAAGAGCATAGATCTTATTATGGAGCTATGAAGATGTAGAGCTCAAAGTAATTCATGAGTCAAACATAACAATATAGAGGCAGGGCCATTGTAATGCCCTTAACATTTTTTTTTAGATTAGCCCTGTGAAGATATTGCATATTTAACTAGAAAGTCAAGCTCCCATTCTCTATCAGGATGAGAAAAATGATTAAGGAATTACTGCAGGTTCTGGAGACCTGAAGTTTCAATTCATAGTTCTTTTAAATCTAAATTATTTCCTAGGAATTTTGTCTCTTGTTAAAAACAAGATTTAGGGGAAGAGATTTATATGCAAGTTAGGGAATCTTAGCAATTTCCATTTTCTTATAGAAATGATGAAGCTAAATCGAGAGATTAATTCATGTGCTCAGTAAGGGATTGAGAGTTAATCTATGCATAAACAATTGTTTTGCTCATTTGTTTGGGAATACCTGGATTTAAGCTTTGGTATTTTCATCTGCATACAGAAGTGAACTTTTAATGACTTAGCCTATCTTTCCTCAAGTAATCTTTCACCAAAATTGCTTTCTTTATTTTAAAGAATCATGATTTTAGTTTTAATTATATGTGTCTATGTTTGTCTCTATATATGCTGGTATGTGTGTGTGCATGTGTGTGTGTGTGTGTGTGTGTGTGTGTGTGTGTGTGTGTTTGTCTGTGTGTGTCCTCAGAGGCCAGAGCTGACAGATTCTCTGGAGCTGTAGTTACATGCAATTGTGAGTCACTTAATGTGGATGTTAGGTACTAAACCAGGATCATCGAAAAGAACAGTCAGTATTCTTGACTGCTGAGCTGTCTCTCCCACCCTGAATCTCCATCTTTAAAATAAGTGTTTCCTCTCTGTACTAGTCAGATTTCCCAGTGAAATTTAACTAAGAGAATAAATGGGTACTACAAAGGAGGCTAAAAAGTATAGTCTAGGTAGTTCAACAACAGATAACTGCAGGCTGGGAGGTTGTGAATATGGAAGGTAGCTGCTCAGTCTATAAATCTTCATGCGTTAGTAGTCCCAATCTGGACTTGAAGGCCTGGAAGAGAGAGCCACTGGTCTTCAGTCCATATTGAAATGTTATAAAGCATAGATTCTGTTTGCAGTGGAAGATTGTAGCAACAGCTTTGGCAGCAATAGTAGTAGAGATTAGGTGTACTTTCTTACAAGGTACAAGAGTAGACAGGCAAAAGAATATTGCTTGTCCCCAGACATTCTTATCTGAACTGCTGTTCAACCCAGAAAATTTTAGCCTCTCAGTTAATTGGTCCAGGAAATGCCCTCAAACTTCCCCCTAGCCATGTGTCTATTACTTGATTCAAGATCCAAAGAAACTCACAACAACTGTGATGGAGCTGGGATTTACCACCAAAGGCACAAACAAACAAAAGAAGGCTTGGGTCTCTCTGAAACCTCTCAAGGTAGGTCACTGTTTCCTACCATACCTCTATTATCACACTAATTGTAACCTGTTTTGATTTCTCCAAGTCTACTCCTATACCACCATTTTCAGGCCTGGTTTCTCCTTCAAATTCTCTTTCTCCTATCTACTTTTCCCATTGACTTTATTTGGATTGTACAGGTTTGTATTGAGGTAGTTTTAACCTCCTTATCATTTACTCCAGTGATGGACACAGCAGTCAATGACTGTAGGCTCAGAATTTTTGGCTCATTTGCATGCATGCTCCTCTTAAACTTTCTATTGAAGCTAGCAAATTGTCATAAATGAATTATTTATTTCTTTTCTCTCTAGACCTAGGGCAATAAATACTCAAAGTACATTTCATATCTTAAATGTGAGTTCTTGATTATTAGAAAAGGTAAGCACATTTTTATAAGTTAATTGGACCATAGTTCATTGGACACTTTTTTAATGGAATTGTTTATATTTTCAATGATTTACAGATCTCTATTATTGATATAAATTTGAATTTTTCCTCTCATTACTCAGATGTCCAGAGTTATAATGAGTCAGTTTCTTTACTTTTTAAATCATTTTAATAATATTTTGATGAAATTTTAGATTTGCATACCTATAATATTACATTACATTTACTCATTTGTATATGTGCTTGTGTCTGTGGATGTGTGGGTATGTACACGCCGCAGCATACATACGTGAAAGTCAGAAAACAACATGAAGGACTCAGTCACTTACTTCCACAATGTGCATCCAAGAACTCAAACTCAGGTCTTGAGGTTTGGTCACCTGATCCTTGACTATTGACCAGTCACATCAGCCAGTCATATGCAGCTTAAGAAAATAGGAAATGTGATCCTGTGGACTCATTACCCATATTTTCTCAATAAAGTGGTCCATAAAACATATAGTATAATATGGTGATATTGACGCTAAGATTATTTCCATCCCTATAAAGGCTGTTTGTGTCTTCCGTTGACAGGCAAACTCATTTCTTGCATGTCCTTACTTCCTTTGTAGCACATAGTAACCAGTGATTTGTTCTACATTTTTATCATTTTATAATTTCAACAGTCCTAGGTGAATAAAATCATTCAATTTTTCAGTTTGATAGACTGGTTGTTTATTTATTCCCCCACCCATAATTTCTTTTTTTTTTTATTACGTATTTACTTCAATTACATTTCCAATACTATCCCAACCCCCCCCCCCACTCCCCTACCCACCCATTCCCATTTTTGGCCCTGGCATTCCCCTGTACTGGGGCATATAACATTTGCCTGACCAATGGGCCTCTCTTTCCAGTGA
This sequence comes from Mus musculus, assembly GCF_000001635.26. Taxonomy (NCBI): domain Eukaryota; kingdom Metazoa; phylum Chordata; class Mammalia; order Rodentia; family Muridae; genus Mus; species Mus musculus. The sequence goes on along the minus strand of NC_000072.6, from coordinate 76,581,920 downwards.
TGGCCGACAAGGTCATCTTTTGATACATATGCAGCTAGAGTCAAGAGCTCTGGGTTACTGGTTAGTTCATAATGTTGTTCCTCCGATAGGGTTGCTGATCTCTTTAGCTCCTTGGATACTTTCTCTAGCTCCTCCATTGGGGGCCCTGTTATCCATCCAATAGTTGACTGTGAGCATCCACTTCTGTGTTTGCTAGGCCCCTGCCTAGTCTCACAAGGGACAGCTGTATCACCGTCCTTGCAACAAAGGCTTGCTAGTGTATGCAATGGTGTCATCTCTTGGAGGCTAATTATGGGATGGATCCCTGGATATGGCAGTCTCTAGATGGACCATCCTTTTGCCTCAGCTCCAAACTTTGTCTCTGTAACTCCTTCCATGGGTGATTGTTTCCAATTCTAAGAATGAGCAAAGTGTTCACACTTTGGTCTTCGTTCTTCTTCAGTTTCATATGTTTTACATATTGTACCTTATATCTTGCTATACTAAGTTTCTGGGTTAATATCCACTTATCAGTGAGTACATTTCATTTGAGTTCTTTTGTGATTGGGTTACCTCACTCAGGATGATGCCCTCCAGGTCCAACCATTTGCCTAGGAATTTCGTGAATTCATTTTTTTTAATAGCTGAGTAGTACTCCATTGTGTAAATGTACCACATTTTTTGTATCCATTCCTCTGTTGAGGGACATCTGGGTTCTTTCCAGCTTCTGGCTATTATAAATAAGGCTGCTATGAACATAGTGGAGCATGTGTCCTTCTTACTGGTTCCCACCCATAATTTCTAATGCTCTCAAAGTTATACTATCTTTTTATTTAAATTATTTTGCTTGTGTGTGTGTGTGTGTGTGTGTGTGTGTGTGTGTGTGTGTGTGTGTGTATGAGAGACAGAGAGAGGGAGAGACAGAGAGAGACAGAGACAGATAGAATTGGCATGAAGATATCACAACATTTATGTCAAAGTCAGTTTTCTCCTACCATCTTAAGGATTACTGAGATGGTACTCAGGCCATCAGCATTGTTGATCTTCATCTTTATCTTCTAAGCTATCTCATTGACCTGGCACTAGTATTTTATTTATATGCATACTTTTTCTCAGACTTGTCCATGCTATCTGCATTAAGAGCCTAGGCTTTTTTTTTTTTTTTTTTTTTTTTTTTTTTTGCTATGGCTTTTTATAGTGTGGGTGTCACATAAATTTTTTTATTTACCTCTCTAAAAACCATCTGAGCTGGGCAGTGGTGGCGCACGCCTTTAATCCCAGTACTTGTGAGGCAGAGCCAGGCAGATTTCTGAGTTCGAGGCCAGCCTGTCTACAAAGTGAGTTCTAAGACAGCCAGGGCTATACAGAGAAACCCTGTCTCAAAAAAACAAAAACAAACAAACAAACAAACAAACAAAAAACAAAAAAAAAAAACATCTGAGTTGTGCATAGTTTTTGATTTCTATGACCAAATCTAGTATGAAATTTATATTCAGATGCTTGGTGAATGTAAATTTACATTTTTGTTTGTGCTGATATTTTCTGAAAAATATTCTAGAGTTAGGTTTTTTGTTTTTTGTTTTTTGTTGTTGTTGATTTTGTTTTTTGTTTTGTTTTTTTTTTTTTAGCGGTAAAATTATCATTTATTCTTAACTGTGTGCCACTTATTGACAAGGGACATAAGCTTGGGGTAACATCGCTTTTATTTTATTTTTTTAATTAGGTATTTTCTTCATTTACATTTCCAATGCTATCCCAAAAGTCTCCCATAAACCCCCCCCCCACTCCCCTACCCACCCACTCCCACTTCTTGGCCCTGGCGTTCCTCTGTACTGAAGCATCTAAAGTTTGCAAGACCAATGGGCCTCTCTTTCCACTGATGGCTGACTAGGCCATCTTCTGATACATATGCAGCTAGAGACACGAGCTCTGGGGGGTACTGGTTAGTTTATATTGTTGTTCCACCTATAGGATTGCAGACCTCTTTAGCTCCTTGGGTACTTTCTCTAGCTTCTCTATTGGGGGCCCTGTGTTCCATCCAGTAGCTGACTGTGATCATCCACTTCTGTGTTTACTAGGCCCTGGCATAGTCTCACAAGAGACAGCTATATCTGGGTCCTTTCAGCAAAATCTTGCTAATGTATGCAATGGTGTCATCGTTTGGAGGCTGATTATGGGATGGATCCCCAGGTATGGCAGTCTCTAGATGGTCAATCCTTTCGTCTCAGCTCCAAACTCTGTCTCTGTAGCTCCTTCCATGGGTGCCTTGCTCCCAATTCCAAGAAAGGGCAAAGTAACCACATCTTGCTCTTCGTTCTTCCTGAGCTTCATGTGTTTCGAAAATTGTATCTTATATCTTGGGTATTCTAAGTTTCTGGGCTAATATCCAGTTATCAGTGAGT